>NW_026529392.1:0-297964 GCF_028500815.1 Rissa tridactyla
GGGCTACAAAAGCGATTCCCAAAGACCTTTAGAACAAGGCATAGTTTTCCCTGCTGGCTCTTTGGGCGGGGGGACCCATCTCCAGCCGTATGGCCATTTTTGTGCCTGGCGCGACGCCCTGAGGGAAAGGTTGGTTTTGAGGCTGAAGGCAGCAGGAAAGCCCGCAGCCCCCCAGGTCTGTGGGGCTACGCAAGCGGTTCCCAAAGAGCTTTAGAACAAGGCATAGTTTTCCCTGCTGGCTCTTTGGGCGGGAACCTATCTCCAGCCGTATGGCCATTTTTGTGCCTGGCACGGCGCCAAGTGGGAAAGGGTGGTTTTGAGGCTGAAGGCAGCATGAAAGCCCGCAGCCCCCAGGTCTGTGGGGCTACGCAAGCGGTTCCCAAAGAGCTTTAGAACAAGGCATAATTTTCCCTGCTGGCTCCTTGGGCGGGGGACCCATCTCCAGCCGTATGGCCATTTTTGTGCCTGGCGCGGCGCCCAGAGGGAAAGGGTGGTTTTGAGACTGAAGGCAGCAGGAAAGCCCGTAGCCCCCAGGTCTGTGGGGCTACGCAAGCGGTTCCCAAAGAGCTTTAGAACAAGGCATAGTTTTCCCTGCTGGCTCTTTGGGCATGGGACCCATCTCTAGCCATAGGCCATTTTTGTGCCTGGCACCGCGCCAAGTGGGAAAGGGTGGTTTTGAGGCTGAAGGCAGCAGGAAGGCCCGCAGCCCCCACATCTGTGTGGCTACGCAAGCGGTTCCCAAAGAGCTTTAGAACAAGGCATGATTTTCCCTGCTGGCTCTTTGGGCGGGAGACCCATCTCCAGCCGTATGGCCATTTTTGTGCCTGGCGTGGCGCCAAGTGGGAAAGGGTGGTTTTGAGGCTGAAGACAGCAGGAAAGCCCGCAGCCCCCAGGTCTGTGGGTCTACGCAAGCGTTGCCCAAAGAGCTTTAGAACAAGGCATAGTTTTACCTGCTGCCTCCTTGGGCGGGGGACCCATCTCCAGCCATAGGCCATTTTTGTGCCTGGCGCGGCGCCAAGTGGGAAAGGGTGGTGTTGAGGCTGAAGGCAGCAGGAAGGCCTGCAGCCCCCAGGTCTGTGGGTCTACGCAAGCGGTTCCCAAAGAGCTTTAGAACAAGGCATAGTTTTCCCTGCTGGCTCTTTGGGCGGGAACCTATCTCCAGCCGTATGGCCATTTTTGTGCCTGGCCCGGCGCCAAGTGGGAAAGGGTGGTTTTGAGGCTGAAGGCAGCAGGAAAGCCCGCAGCCCCCAGGTCTGTGGGGCTACGCAAGCGGTTCCCAAAGAGCTTTAGAACAAGGCATAGTTTTCCCTGCTGGCTCCTTGGGCGGGGGAACCATCTCCAGCCATATGGCCATTTTTGTGCCTGGCGCGGCGCCCAGAGGGAAAGGGTGGTTTTGAGGCTGAAGGCAGCAGGAAAGCCCGCAGCCCCCAGGTCTGTGGGTCTACGCAAGCGGTTCCCAAAGAGCTTTAGAACAAGGCACAGTTTTCCCTTCTGGCTCTTTGGGCGGGAACCTATCTCCAACCATATGGCCATTTTTGTGCCTGGCGCGGCGCCCAGAGGGAAAGGGTGGTTTTGAGACTGAAGGCAGCAGGAAAGCCCGCAGCCCCCAGGTCTGTGGGACAACGCAAGCGGTTCCCAAAGAGCTTTAGAACAAGGCATAGTTTTCCCTGCTGGCTCTTTGGGCGGGGGACCCATCTCCAGCCGTATGGCCATTTTTGTGCCTGGCGCGGCGCCAAGTGGGAAAGGGTGGTTTTGAGGCTGAAGGCAGCACGAAAGCCCGCAGCCCCCAGGCCTGTGGGGCTACCCAAGCGGTGCCCAAAGAGCTTTAGAACAAGGCATAGTTTTCCCTGCTGGCTTTTTGGGCGGGGGACCCATCTCCAGCCGTATGGCCATTTTTGTGCCTGGCGCGGTGCCAAGTGGGAAAGGGTGGTTTTGAGGCTGAAGGCAGCAGGAAAGCCTGCAGCCCCCAGGTCTGTGGGACAACGCAAGTGGTTCCCAAAGAGCTTTAGAACAAGGCATAGTTTTCCCTGATGGCTCCTTGGGCGGGGGACCCATCTCCAGCCGTATGGCCATTTTTGTGCCTGGCGCGGCGCCAAGTGGGAAAGGGTTTTGTAGAGGCTGAAGGCAGCAGGAAGGCCTGCAGCCCCCAGGTCTCTGGGGCTACGCAAGCGGTTTCTAAAGAGCTTTAGAACAAGGCATAGTTTTCCCTGCTGGCTCTTTGGTCGTGGCACCCGTCTCCAGCCGTATGGCCATTTTTGTGCCTGGCACGGCGCCAAGTGGGAAAGGGTGGTTTGGAGGCTGAAGGCAGCAGGAATGCCCGCAGCTCCCAGGTCTCTGGGACTACGCAAGCGGTTCCCAAAGAGCTTTAGAACAAGGCATAGTTTTCCCTGCCGGCTCCTTGGGCGGGGGGACCCATCTCCAGCCGTATGGCCATTTTTGTGCCTGGCGCGGCGCCAAGTGGGAAAGGGTGGTGTCGAGGCTGAAGGCAGCAGGAAAGCCTGCAGCCCCCAGGTCTGTGGGGCTACGCAAGCGGTTCCCAAAGAGCTTTAGAACAAGGCATAGTTTTCCCTGCTGGCTCTTTGGGCGGGGGACCCATCTCCAGCCATAAGGCCATTTTTGTGCCTGGCGCGGCGCCAAGTGGGAAAGGGTTTTGTCGAGGCTGAAGGCAGCAGGAAAGCCCGCAGCCCCCAGGTCTGTGGGTCTACGCAAGCGGTTCCCAAAGAGCTTTAGAACAAGGCATAGTTTTCCCTGCTGGCTCTTTGGGCGGGAGACCCATCTCCAGCCGTATGGCCGTTTTTGTGCCTGGCGCGGCGCCAAGTGGGAAAGGGTGGTTTTGAGTCTGAAGGCAGCAGGAAGGCTCGCAGCCCCCAGGTCTGTGGGGCTACAAAAGCGATTCCCAAAGAGCTTTAGAACAAGGCATAGTTTTCCCTGCTGGCTCTTTGGGCGGGGGACCCATCTCCAGCCGTATGGCCATTTTTGTGCCTGGCGCGACGCCAAGAGGGAAAGGTTGGTTTTGAGGCTGAAGGCAGCAGGAAAGACCGCAGCCCCCAGGTCTGTGGGGCTACGCAAGCGGTTCCCAAAGAGCTTTAGAACAAGGCATAGTTTTCCCTGCTGGCTCTTTGGGCGGGAACCTATCTCCAGCCGTATGGCCATTTTTGTGCCTGGCGCGGCGGCAAGTGGGAAAGGGTGGTTTTGAGGCTGAAGGCAGCATGAAAGCCCGCAGCCCCCAGGTCTGTGGGGCTACGCAAGCGGTTCCCAAAGAGCTTTAGAACAAGGCATAATTTTCCCTGCTGGCTCCTTGGGCGGGGGACCCATCTCCAGCCATATGACCATTTTTGTGCCTGGCGCGGCGCCCAGAGGGAAAGGGTGGTTTTGAGACTGAAGGCAGCAGGAAAGCCCGTAGCCCCCAGGTCTGTGGGGCTACGCAAGCGGTTCCCAAAGAGCTTTAGAACAAGGCATAGTTTTCCCTGCTGGCTCTTTGGGCGGGGGACCCATCTCCAACCGTATGGCCATTTTTGTGCCTGGTGTGGCGCCAAGTGGGAAAGGGTGGTTTTGAGGATGAAGGCAGCAGGAAAGCCTGCAGCCCCCAGGTCTGTGGGGCTACGCAAGCGGTTCCCAAAGAGCTTTAGAACAAGGCATAGTTTTCCCTGCTGGCTCTTGGGGCGGGGGACCCATCTCCAGCCGTATGGCCATTTTTGTGCCTGGCGCGGTGCCAAGTGGGAAAGGGTGGTGTCGAGGCTGAAGGCAGCACGAAAGCCTGCATGCCCCAGGTCTGTGGGACAACGCAAGCGGTTCCCAAAGAGCTTTAGAACAAGGCATAGTTTTCCCTGCTGGCTCTTTGGGCGTGGCACACATCTCCAGCCGTAAGGCCATTTTTGTGCCTGGCGCGGCACCAAGTGGGAAAGGGTGGTGTCGAGGCTGAAGGCAGCAGGAAGGCCCGCAGCTCCTAAGTCTGTGGGGCTACGCAAGCGGTTCCCAAAGAGCTTTAGAACAAGGCATAATTTTCCCTGCTGGCTCCTTGGGCGGGTGACCCATCTCCAACCATATGGCCATTTATGTGCCTGTCGTGGCGCCAAGTGGGAAAGGGTGGTTTTGAGGCTGAAGGCAGCAGGAAAGCACGCAGCCCCCCAGGTCTGTGGGGCTACGCAAGCGTTTCCCAAAGATCTTTATAACAAGGCATAGTTTTCCCTGCTGGCTCCTTGGGCGGGGGACCCATCTCCAGCCATATGGCCATTTTTGTGCCTGGCACGGCGCCAAGTGGGAAAGGGTGGTGTCGAGGCTGAAGGCAGCAGGAAAGCCTGCAGCCCTCAGGTCTGTGGGGCTACGCAAGCGGTTCCCAAAGAGCTTTGAACAAGGCACAGTTTTCCCTGCTGGCCTCTTGTGCGGGGGACCCATCTCCAGCCATATGGCCATTTTTGTGCCTGGCGTGGCACCAAGTGGGAAAGGGTGGTTTTGAGGCTGAAGGCAGCACGAAAGCACGCAGCCCCCAGGTCTCTGGGGCTACGTAAGTGGTTCCCAAAGTGCTTTAGAACAAGGCATAGTTTTCCCTGCTGGCTCTTTGGGCGGGGGACCCATCTCCAGCCATATGGCCATTTTTGTGCCTGGCGCGGCGCCAAGTGGTAAAGGGTGGTGTCGAGGCTGAAGGCAGCAGGAAAGACTGCAGCCCCCATGTCTCTGGGGCTACGCAAGCGGTTCCCAAAGAGCTTTAGAACAAGGCATAGTTTTCCCTGCTGGCTCCTTGGGCGGGGGACCGATCTCCAACCATATGGCCATTTATGTGCCTGTCGTGGCGCCAAGTGGGAAAGGGTGGTTTTGAGGCTGAAGGCAGCAGGAAAGCACGCAGCCCCCATGTCTGTGGGACAACGCAAGCGTTTCCCAAAGATCTTTAGAACAAGGCATAGTTTTCCCTGCTGGCTCTTTGGGCGGGGGACCCATCTCCAGCCGTATGGCCATTTTTGTGCCTGGCGTGGTGCCCAGAGGGAAAGGGTGGTGTCGAGGCTGAAGGCAGCAGGAAAGGCTGCAGCCCCCAGGTCTGTGGGAAAATCCAATCGGTTCCCAAAGAGCTTTAGAACAAGGCATAGTTTTCCCTGCTGGCTCTTGGGGCGGGGGACCCATCTCCAGCCGTATGGCCATTTTTGTGCCTGGCGCGGTGCCAAGTGGGAAAGGGTGGTGTCGAGGCTGAAGGCAGCACGAAAGCCTGCATGCCCCAGGTCTGTGGGACAACGCAAGCGGTTCCCAAAGAGCTTTAGAACAAGGCATAGTTTTCCCTGCTGGCTCTTTGGGCGTGGCACACAACTCCAGCCGTAAGGCCATTTTTGTGCCTGGCGCGGCACCAAGTGGGAAAGGGTGGTGTTGAGGCTGAAGGCAGCAGGAAAGACTGCAGCCCCCATGTCTCTGGGGCTACGCAAGCGGTGCCCAAAGAGCTTTAGAACAAGGCATAGTTTTCCCTGCTGGCTCCTTGGGCGGGGGACCGATCTCCAACCATATGGCCATTTATGTGCCTGTCGTGGCGCCAAGTGGGAAAGGGTGGTTTTGAGGCTGAAGGCAGCAGGAAAGCACGCAGCCCCCATGTCTGTGGAACAACGCAAGCGTTTCCCAAAGATCTTTAGAACAAGGCATAGTTTTCCCCTGCTGGCTCTTTGGGCGGGGGACCCATCTCCAGCCGTATGGCCATTTTTGTGCCTGGCGTGGTGCCCAGAGGGAAAGGGTGGTTTTGAGGCTGAAGGCAGCAGGAAAGCCCGCAGCCCCCAGGTCTGTGGGGCTACGCAAGCGGTTCCCAAAGAGCTTTAGAACAAGGCATAGTTTTCCCTGCTGGCTCTTTGGGCGTGGCACACATCTCCAGACGTAAGGCCATTTTTGTGCCTGGCACGGCGCCAAGTGGGAAAGGGTGGTGTCGAGGCTGAAGGCAGCAGGAAAGCCTGCAGCCCTCAGGTCTGTGGGGCTACGCCAGCGGTTCCCAAAGAGCTTTAGAACAAGGCATAGTTTTCCCTGATGGCTCCTTGTGCGGGGGACCCATCTCCAGCCATATGGCCGTTTTTGTGCCTCGCGCGGTGCCCAGTGGGAAAGGGTGGTTTTGACGCTGAAGGCAGCAGCAAAGCCTGCAGCCCCCAGGTCTGTGGGGCTACGCAAGCGGTTCCCAAAGACCTTTAGAACAAGGCATAGTTTTTCCGGCTGGCTCTTGGGGCGGGGGACCCATCTCCAGTCGTATGGCCATTTTTGTGCCTGGCGCGGTGCCAAGTGGGAAAGGGTGGTGTCGAGGCTGAAGGCAGCACGAAAGCCTGCATGCCCCAGGTCTGTGGGACAACGCAAGCGGTTCCCAAAGAGCTTTAGAACAAGGCATAGTTTTCCCTGCTGGCTCTTTGGGCGTGGCACACATCTCCAGCCGTAAGGCCATTTTTGTGCCTGGCGCGGCACCAAGTGGGAAAGGGTGGTGTCGAGGCTGAAGGCAGCAGGAAAGACTGCAGCCCCCATGTCTCTGGGGCTACGCAAGCGGTTCCCAAAGAGCTTTAGAACAAGGCATAGTTTTCCCTGCTGGCTCCTTGGGCGGGGGACCGATCTCCAACCATATGGCCATTTATGTGCCTGTCGTGGCGCCAAGTGGGAAAGGGTGGTTTTGAGGCTGCAGGCAGCAGGAAATCACGCAGCCCCCATGTCTGTGGAACAACGCAAGCGTTTCCCAAAGATCTTTAGAACAAGGCATAGTTTTCCCTGCTGGCTCTTTGGGCGGGGGACCCATCTCCAGCCGTATGGCCATTTTTGTGCCTGGCGTGGTGCCCAGAGGGAAAGGGTGGTTTTGAGGCTGAAGGCAGCAGGAAAGCCCGCAGCCCCCAGGTCTGTGGGGCTACGCAAGCGGTTCCCAAAGAGCTTTAGAACAAGGCATAGTTTTCCCTGCTGGCTCTTTGGGCGTGGCACACATCTCCAGACGTAAGGCCATTTTTGTGCCTGGCACGGCGCCAAGTGGGAAAGGGTGGTGTCGAGGCTGAAGGCAGCAGGAAAGCCTGCAGCCCTCAGGTCTGTGGGGCTACGCAAGCGGTTCCCAAAGAGCTTTAGAACAAGGCATAGTTTTCCCTGAGGGCTCCTTGTGCGGGGGACCCATCTCCAGCCGTATGGCCATTTTTGTGCCTGGCGTGGCGTCAAGTGGGAAAGGGTGGTTTTAAGGCTGAAGGCAGCAGGAAAGCACGCAGCCCCCATGTCTGTGGGACAACGCAAGCGGTTCCCAAAGAGCTTTAGAACAAGGCATAGTTTTCCCTGCTGGCTCTTTGGGCGTGCACACATCTCCAGCCGTAAGGCCATTTTTGTGCCTGGCGCGGCGCCAAGAGGGAAAGGGTGGTTTTGAGGCTGAAGGCAGCAGGAAAGTCTGCAGCCCTCAGGTCTGTGGGGCTACGCAAGCGGTTCCCAAAGAGCTTTAGAACAAGGCACAGTTTTCCCTGCTGGCGTCTTGTGCGGGGGACCCATCTCCAGCCATATGGCCGTTTTTGTGCCTCGCGCGGTGCCCAGTGGGAAAGGGTGGTTTTGAGGCTGAAGGCAGCAGCAAAGCCTGCAGCCCCCAGGTCTGTGGGGCTACGCAAGCGGTTCCCAAAGACCTTTAGAACAAGGCATAGTTTTCCCGGCTGGCTCTTTGGGCGTGGCACCCATCTCCAGCCATATGGCCATTTTTGTGCCTGGCGTGGTGCCCAGAGGGAAAGGGTGGTGTTGAGGTTGAAGGCAGCAGGAAAGGCTGCAGCCCCCAGGTCTGTTGGAAAATGCAAGCGGTCCCCAAAGAGCTTTAGAACAAGGCATAGTTTTCCCTCCTGGCTCCTTGGGCACGGGACTCATCTCCAACCGTATGGCCATTTTTGTGCCTGGCGCAGCGCCAAGTGGTAAAGGGTGGTGTCGAGGCTGAAGGCAGCAGGAAAGCCTGCAGCCCCTAGGTCTGTGGGGCTACGCAAGCGGTTCCCAAAGAGCTTTAGAACAAGGCATAGTTTTCCCTGCTGGCTCTTTGGGCGGGGGACCCATCTCCAGCCATAGGCCTTTTTTGTGCCTGGCGTGGTGCCCAGAGGGAAAGGGTGGTGTCGAGGCTGAAGGCAGCAGGAAAGCCCGCAGCTCCCAGGTCTGTGGGGCTACGCAAGCAGTTCCCAAAGATCTTTAGAACAAGGCATAGTTTTCCCTGCTGGCTCCTTGGGTGGGGGACCCATCTCCAGCCGTATGGCCATTTTTGTGCCTGGCGCGGAGACAAGTGGGAAAGGGTGGTGTTGAGGCTGAAGGCAGTAGGAAAGCCTGCAGGGCCCAGGTCTGTGGGGCTACGCAAGCGGTTCCCAAAGAGCTTTAGAACAAGGCATGGTTTTCCCTATTGGCTCTTTGGGCGTGGCACACATCTCCAGCCGTATGGCCATTTTTGTGCCTGGCGCGGCACTAAGTGGGAAAGGGTGGTGTCGAGGCTGAAGGCAGCAGGAAGGCCCGCAGCTCCCAAGTCTGTGGGGCTACGCAAGCGGTTCCCAAAGAGCTTTAGAACAAGGCATAGTTTTCCCTGCTGGCTCCTTGGGCAGGGGACCCATCTCCAGCCGTATGGCCATTTTTGTGCCTGGCGCGGCGCCAAGTGGGAAACGGTGGTGTCGAGGCTGAAGGCAGCAGGAAAGCCCGCAGCCCCCAGGTCTGTGGGACAACGCAAGCGTTTCCCAAAGATCTTTATAACAAGGCATAGTTTTCCCTGCTGGCTCTTTGGGCGGGAGACCCATCTCCAGCCATAGGCCTTTTTTGTGCCTGGCGTGGTGCCCAGAGGGAAAGGGTGGTGTCGAGGCTGAAGGCAGCAGGAAAGCCAGCAGGAAAGCCCGCAGGCCCCAGGTCTGTGGGGCTACGCAAGCAGTTCCCAAAGAGCTTTAGAACAAGGCATAGTTTTCCCTGCTGGCTCTTTGGGCGGGGGACCCATCTCCAGCCCTATGGCCATTTTTGTGCCTGGCGCGGTGCCAAGTGGAAAGGGTGGTGTCGAGGCTGAAGGCAGCAGGAAAGCCTGCAGCCCCCAGGTCTGTGGGGCTACGCAAGCGGTTCCCAAAGAGCTTTAGAACAAGGCATAGTTTTCCCTGCTGGCTCTTTGGGCGGGGGACCCATCTCCAGCCATAGGCCATTTTTGTGCCTGGCCCAGCGCCCAGAGGGAAAGGGTGGTTTTGAGGCTGAAGGCAGCAGGAAAGCCCGCAGCCCCCAGGTCTGTGGGAAAATTCAAGCGGTTCCCAAAGAGCTTTAGAACAAGGCATAGTTTTCCCTGTTGGCTCCTTGGGCAGGGGACCCATGTCCAGCCGTATGGCCATTATTGTGCCTGGCGCGGCGCCAAGTGGGAAAGGGTGGTGTCGAGGCTGAAGGCAGCAGGAAAGCCCGCAGCCCCCAGGTCTGTGGGGCTACGCAAGCGGTTCCCAAAGAGCTTTAGAACAAGGCATAGTTTTCCCTGCTGGCTCTTTGGGCGGGGGACCCATCTCCAGCCGTATGGCCATTTTTGTGCCTGGCGTGGTGCCCAGAGGGAAAGGGTGGTTTTGAGGCTGAAGGCAGCAGGAAAGCCCGCAGCCCCCAGGTCTGTGGGGCTACGCAAGCGGTTCCCAAAGAGCTTTAGAACAAGGCATAGTTTTCCCTGCTGGCTCTTTGGGCGTGGCACACATCTCCAGACGTAAGGCCATTTTTGTGCCTGGCACGGCGCCAAGTGGGAAAGGGTGGTGTCGAGGCTGAAGGCAGCAGGAAAGCCTGCAGCCCTCAGGTCTGTGGGGCTACGCAAGCGGTTCCCAAAGAGCTTTAGAACAAGGCATAGTTTTCCCTGAGGGCTCCTTGTGCGGGGGACCCATCTCCAGCCGTATGGCCATTTTTGTGCCTGGCGTGGCGTCAAGTGGGAAAGGGTGGTTTTAAGGCTGAAGGCAGCAGGAAAGCACGCAGCCCCCATGTCTGTGGGACAACGCAAGCGGTTCCCAAAGAGCTTTAGAACAAGGCATAGTTTTCCCTGCTGGCTCTTTGGGCGTGCACACATCTCCAGCCGTAAGGCCATTTTTGTGCCTGGCGCGGCGCCAAGAGGGAAAGGGTGGTTTTGAGGCTGAAGGCAGCAGGAAAGTCTGCAGCCCTCAGGTCTGTGGGGCTACGCAAGCGGTTCCCAAAGAGCTTTAGAACAAGGCACAGTTTTCCCTGCTGGCGTCTTGTGCGGGGGACCCATCTCCAGCCATATGGCCGTTTTTGTGCCTCGCGCGGTGCCCAGTGGGAAAGGGTGGTTTTGAGGCTGAAGGCAGCAGCAAAGCCTGCAGCCCCCAGGTCTGTGGGGCTACGCAAGCGGTTCCCAAAGACCTTTAGAACAAGGCATAGTTTTCCCGGCTGGCTCTTTGGGCGTGGCACCCATCTCCAGCCATATGGCCATTTTTGTGCCTGGCGTGGTGCCCAGAGGGAAAGGGTGGTGTTGAGGTTGAAGGCAGCAGGAAAGGCTGCAGCCCCCAGGTCTGTTGGAAAATGCAAGCGGTCCCCAAAGAGCTTTAGAACAAGGCATAGTTTTCCCTCCTGGCTCCTTGGGCACGGGACTCATCTCCAACCGTATGGCCATTTTTGTGCCTGGCGCAGCGCCAAGTGGTAAAGGGTGGTGTCGAGGCTGAAGGCAGCAGGAAAGCCTGCAGCCCCTAGGTCTGTGGGGCTACGCAAGCGGTTCCCAAAGAGCTTTAGAACAAGGCATAGTTTTCCCTGCTGGCTCTTTGGGCGGGGGACCCATCTCCAGCCATAGGCCTTTTTTGTGCCTGGCGTGGTGCCCAGAGGGAAAGGGTGGTGTCGAGGCTGAAGGCAGCAGGAAAGCCCGCAGCTCCCAGGTCTGTGGGGCTACGCAAGCAGTTCCCAAAGATCTTTAGAACAAGGCATAGTTTTCCCTGCTGGCTCCTTGGGTGGGGGACCCATCTCCAGCCGTATGGCCATTTTTGTGCCTGGCGCGGAGACAAGTGGGAAAGGGTGGTGTTGAGGCTGAAGGCAGTAGGAAAGCCTGCAGGGCCCAGGTCTGTGGGGCTACGCAAGCGGTTCCCAAAGAGCTTTAGAACAAGGCATGGTTTTCCCTATTGGCTCTTTGGGCGTGGCACACATCTCCAGCCGTATGGCCATTTTTGTGCCTGGCGCGGCACTAAGTGGGAAAGGGTGGTGTCGAGGCTGAAGGCAGCAGGAAGGCCCGCAGCTCCCAAGTCTGTGGGGCTACGCAAGCGGTTCCCAAAGAGCTTTAGAACAAGGCATAGTTTTCCCTGCTGGCTCCTTGGGCAGGGGACCCATCTCCAGCCGTATGGCCATTTTTGTGCCTGGCGCGGCGCCAAGTGGGAAACGGTGGTGTCGAGGCTGAAGGCAGCAGGAAAGCCCGCAGCCCCCAGGTCTGTGGGACAACGCAAGCGTTTCCCAAAGATCTTTATAACAAGGCATAGTTTTCCCTGCTGGCTCTTTGGGCGGGAGACCCATCTCCAGCCATAGGCCTTTTTTGTGCCTGGCGTGGTGCCCAGAGGGAAAGGGTGGTGTCGAGGCTGAAGGCAGCAGGAAAGCCAGCAGGAAAGCCCGCAGGCCCCAGGTCTGTGGGGCTACGCAAGCAGTTCCCAAAGAGCTTTAGAACAAGGCATAGTTTTCCCTGCTGGCTCTTTGGGCGGGGGACCCATCTCCAGCCCTATGGCCATTTTTGTGCCTGGCGCGGTGCCAAGTGGAAAGGGTGGTGTCGAGGCTGAAGGCAGCAGGAAAGCCTGCAGCCCCCAGGTCTGTGGGGCTACGCAAGCGGTTCCCAAAGAGCTTTAGAACAAGGCATAGTTTTCCCTGCTGGCTCTTTGGGCGGGGGACCCATCTCCAGCCATAGGCCATTTTTGTGCCTGGCCCAGCGCCCAGAGGGAAAGGGTGGTTTTGAGGCTGAAGGCAGCAGGAAAGCCCGCAGCCCCCAGGTCTGTGGGAAAATTCAAGCGGTTCCCAAAGAGCTTTAGAACAAGGCATAGTTTTCCCTGTTGGCTCCTTGGGCAGGGGACCCATGTCCAGCCGTATGGCCATTATTGTGCCTGGCGCGGCGCCAAGTGGGAAAGGGTGGTGTCGAGGCTGAAGGCAGCAGGAAAGCCCGCAGCCCCCAGGTCTGTGGGGCTACGCAAGCGGTTCCCAAAGAGCTTTAGAACAAGGCATAGTTTTCCCTGCTGGCTCTTTGGGCGGGGGACCCATCTCCAGCCATAGGCCTTTTTTGTGCCTGGCGTGGTGCCCAGAGGGAAAGGGTGGTGTCGAGGCTGAAGGCAGCAGGAAAGCCCGCAGGCCGCAGGTCTGTGGGGCTACGCAAGCAGTTCCCAAAGAGCTTTAGAACAAGGCATAGTTTTCCCTGCTGGCTCTTTGGGCGGGGGACCCATCTCCAGCCGTATGGCCATTTTTGTGCCTGGCGCGGAGACAAGTAGGAAAGGGTGGTGTTGAGGCTGAAGGCAGCAGGAAAGCCTGCAGGGCCCAGGTCTGTGGGGCTACGCAAGCGCTTCCTAAATAGCTTTAGAACAAGGCATAGTTTTCCCTGCTGGCTCCTTGGGCAGGGGACCCATCTCCAGCCGTATCGCCATTTTTGTGCCTGGCACGGCCCCAAGTGGGACAGGGCGGTGTCGAGGCTGAAGGCAGCAGGAAAGCTCGCAGCCCCCAAGTCTGTGGGGCTACGCAAGCCGTTCCCAAAGAGCTTTAGAACAAGGCATAGTTTTCCCTGCTGGCTCTTTGGGCGGGGGACCAATCTCCAGCCATAGGCCTTTTTTGTGCCTGGCGTGGTGCCCAGAGGGAAAGGGTGGTGTCGAGGCTGAAGGCAGCAGGAAAGCCCGCAGGCCCCAGGTCTGTGGGGCTACGCAAGCAGTTCCCAAAGAGCTTTAGAACAAGGCATAGTTTTCCCTCCTGGCTCTTTGGGCGGGGGACCCATCTCCACCCATATGGCCATTTTGGTGCCTGGCGCGGCACCAAGTGGGAAAGGGTGGTGTCGAGGCTGAAGGCAGCAGGAAAGCCCGCACCCCCCATGTCTGTGGGGCTACGCAAGCGGTTCCCAAAGAGCTTTAGAACAAGGCAGAGTTTTCCCTGCTGGCTCTTAAGGCGTGGGACCCATATCCAGACATATGGCCATTTTTGTGCCTGGCGCGGCGCCAAGTGGGAAAGGGTGGCTTTGAGGCTGAAGGCAGCAGGAAAGCCCGCAGCCCCCAGGTCTGTGGGGCTACGCAAGCGGTTCCCAAAGAGCTTTAGAACAAGGCATAGTTTTCCCTGCTGGCTCTTTGGGCGGGGGACCCATCTCCAGCCATAGGCCTTTTTTGTGCCTGGCGTGGTGCCCAGAGGGAAAGGGTGGTGTCGAGGCTGAAGGCAGCAGGAAAGCCCGCAGGCCGCAGGTCTGTGGGGCTACGCAAGCAGTTCCCAAAGAGCTTTAGAACAAGGCATAGTTTTCCCTGCTGGCTCTTTGGGCGGGGGACCCATCTCCAGCCGTATGGCCATTTTTGTGCCTGGCGCGGAGACAAGTAGGAAAGGGTGGTGTTGAGGCTGAAGGCAGCAGGAAAGCCTGCAGGGCCCAGGTCTGTGGGGCTACGCAAGCGCTTCCTAAATAGCTTTAGAACAAGGCATAGTTTTCCCTGCTGGCTCCTTGGGCAGGGGACCCATCTCCAGCCGTATCGCCATTTTTGTGCCTGGCACGGCCCCAAGTGGGACAGGGCGGTGTCGAGGCTGAAGGCAGCAGGAAAGCTCGCAGCCCCCAAGTCTGTGGGGCTACGCAAGCCGTTCCCAAAGAGCTTTAGAACAAGGCATAGTTTTCCCTGCTGGCTCTTTGGGCGGGGGACCAATCTCCAGCCATAGGCCTTTTTTGTGCCTGGCGTGGTGCCCAGAGGGAAAGGGTGGTGTCGAGGCTGAAGGCAGCAGGAAAGCCCGCAGGCCCCAGGTCTGTGGGGCTACGCAAGCAGTTCCCAAAGAGCTTTAGAACAAGGCATAGTTTTCCCTCCTGGCTCTTTGGGCGGGGGACCCATCTCCACCCATATGGCCATTTTGGTGCCTGGCGCGGCACCAAGTGGGAAAGGGTGGTGTCGAGGCTGAAGGCAGCAGGAAAGCCAGCAGGAAAGCCCGCAGGCCCCAGGTCTGTGGGGCTACGCAAGCAGTTCCCAAAGAGCTTTAGAACAAGGCATAGTTTTCCCTGCTGGCTCTTTGGGCGGGGGACCCATCTCCAGCCCTATGGCCATTTTTGTGCCTGGCGCGGTGCCAAGTGGAAAGGGTGGTGTCGAGGCTGAAGGCAGCAGGAAAGCCTGCAGCCCCCAGGTCTGTGGGGCTACGCAAGCGGTTCCCAAAGAGCTTTAGAACAAGGCATAGTTTTCCCTGCTGGCTCTTTGGGCGGGGGACCCATCTCCAGCCATAGGCCATTTTTGTGCCTGGCCCAGCGCCCAGAGGGAAAGGGTGGTTTTGAGGCTGAAGGCAGCAGGAAAGCCCGCAGCCCCCAGGTCTGTGGGAAAATTCAAGCGGTTCCCAAAGAGCTTTAGAACAAGGCATAGTTTTCCCTGTTGGCTCCTTGGGCAGGGGACCCATGTCCAGCCGTATGGCCATTATTGTGCCTGGCGCGGCGCCAAGTGGGAAAGGGTGGTGTCGAGGCTGAAGGCAGCAGGAAAGCCCGCAGCCCCCAGGTCTGTGGGGCTACGCAAGCGGTTCCCAAAGAGCTTTAGAACAAGGCATAGTTTTCCCTGCTGGCTCTTTGGGCGGGGGACCCATCTCCAGCCATAGGCCTTTTTTGTGCCTGGCGTGGTGCCCAGAGGGAAAGGGTGGTGTCGAGGCTGAAGGCAGCAGGAAAGCCCGCAGGCCGCAGGTCTGTGGGGCTACGCAAGCAGTTCCCAAAGAGCTTTAGAACAAGGCATAGTTTTCCCTGCTGGCTCTTTGGGCGGGGGACCCATCTCCAGCCGTATGGCCATTTTTGTGCCTGGCGCGGAGACAAGTAGGAAAGGGTGGTGTTGAGGCTGAAGGCAGCAGGAAAGCCTGCAGGGCCCAGGTCTGTGGGGCTACGCAAGCGCTTCCTAAATAGCTTTAGAACAAGGCATAGTTTTCCCTGCTGGCTCCTTGGGCAGGGGACCCATCTCCAGCCGTATCGCCATTTTTGTGCCTGGCACGGCCCCAAGTGGGACAGGGCGGTGTCGAGGCTGAAGGCAGCAGGAAAGCTCGCAGCCCCCAAGTCTGTGGGGCTACGCAAGCCGTTCCCAAAGAGCTTTAGAACAAGGCATAGTTTTCCCTGCTGGCTCTTTGGGCGGGGGACCAATCTCCAGCCATAGGCCTTTTTTGTGCCTGGCGTGGTGCCCAGAGGGAAAGGGTGGTGTCGAGGCTGAAGGCAGCAGGAAAGCCCGCAGGCCCCAGGTCTGTGGGGCTACGCAAGCAGTTCCCAAAGAGCTTTAGAACAAGGCATAGTTTTCCCTCCTGGCTCTTTGGGCGGGGGACCCATCTCCACCCATATGGCCATTTTGGTGCCTGGCGCGGCACCAAGTGGGAAAGGGTGGTGTCGAGGCTGAAGGCAGCAGGAAAGCCCGCACCCCCCATGTCTGTGGGGCTACGCAAGCGGTTCCCAAAGAGCTTTAGAACAAGGCAGAGTTTTCCCTGCTGGCTCTTAAGGCGTGGGACCCATATCCAGACATATGGCCATTTTTGTGCCTGGCGCGGCGCCAAGTGGGAAAGGGTGGCTTTGAGGCTGAAGGCAGCAGGAAAGCCCGCAGCCCCCAGGTCTGTGGGGCTACGCAAGCGGTTCCCAAAGAGCTTTAGAACAAGGCATAGTTTTCCCTGCTGGCTCTTTGGGCGGGGGACCCATCTCCAGCCATAGGCCTTTTTTGTGCCTGGCGTGGTGCCCAGAGGGAAAGGGTGGTGTCGAGGCTGAAGGCAGCAGGAAAGCCCGCAGGCCGCAGGTCTGTGGGGCTACGCAAGCAGTTCCCAAAGAGCTTTAGAACAAGGCATAGTTTTCCCTGCTGGCTCTTTGGGCGGGGGACCCATCTCCAGCCGTATGGCCATTTTTGTGCCTGGCGCGGAGACAAGTAGGAAAGGGTGGTGTTGAGGCTGAAGGCAGCAGGAAAGCCTGCAGGGCCCAGGTCTGTGGGGCTACGCAAGCGCTTCCTAAATAGCTTTAGAACAAGGCATAGTTTTCCCTGCTGGCTCCTTGGGCAGGGGACCCATCTCCAGCCGTATCGCCATTTTTGTGCCTGGCACGGCCCCAAGTGGGACAGGGCGGTGTCGAGGCTGAAGGCAGCAGGAAAGCTCGCAGCCCCCAAGTCTGTGGGGCTACGCAAGCCGTTCCCAAAGAGCTTTAGAACAAGGCATAGTTTTCCCTGCTGGCTCTTTGGGCGGGGGACCAATCTCCAGCCATAGGCCTTTTTTGTGCCTGGCGTGGTGCCCAGAGGGAAAGGGTGGTGTCGAGGCTGAAGGCAGCAGGAAAGCCCGCAGGCCCCAGGTCTGTGGGGCTACGCAAGCAGTTCCCAAAGAGCTTTAGAACAAGGCATAGTTTTCCCTCCTGGCTCTTTGGGCGGGGGACCCATCTCCACCCATATGGCCATTTTGGTGCCTGGCGCGGCACCAAGTGGGAAAGGGTGGTGTCGAGGCTGAAGGCAGCAGGAAAGCCCGCACCCCCCATGTCTGTGGGGCTACGCAAGCGGTTCCCAAAGAGCTTTAGAACAAGGCAGAGTTTTCCCTGCTGGCTCTTAAGGCGTGGGACCCATATCCAGACATATGGCCATTTTTGTGCCTGGCGCGGCGCCAAGTGGGAAAGGGTGGCTTTGAGGCTGAAGGCAGCAGGAAAGCCCGCAGCCCCCAGGTCTGTGGGGCTACGCAAGCGGTTCCCAAAGAGCTTTAGAACAAGGCATAGTTTTTCCTGCTGGCTCTTTGGGCGGGGGACCCATCTCCAGCCATATGGCCATTTTTGTGCCTGGCGCAGCGCCAAGTGGTAAAGGGTGGTATCGAGGCTGAAGGCGCCACGAGAGCCTGCCGCCCGACATTTTCTTTATGACTTTTCTTAATGATGTCTCACAGTGTGAGGTTTTGCAGGATGCGAAAAAGTAATAGACACAGTGAAATTGAGTCAATTGGAAACTTCCATACCTTTCCCTCCTTCTAAAATCTCTGCTCTCCTGTAGTGTCCACTGCCTGCAGCTGCTGTTGCAGGAGCAGACAGAGTGGTATCAGATTTAGAAAAAAGGGACATCATTAAGAGGATTCACTCGCCTTATAATTCACCGGTGTGGCCAGTAAAGAAACCAAAAAGGCAATAGCGTTTCACAGTAGATTAGCAAAAGTTGGATGCCAACACTGCACCCCTGACCGCTGCGGTTCCGAATATCGCGGAAATTGTGACAATGATACAAGGAGCTGCCCATCCTTGGAGGGTTGCCTTAGATGTTAAAGACATGTTTTTTTATGATTCTCCTCCTTGAGCAGGACAAAGCGCAGTTTGCATTCACATGGAAAGGAGTCCAATATACCTTTAACCGCTTTCCGCAAGGATACAAACATTCCCCCACTATTGCCCATAATGCTTTAGCTAAAGTGCTATCAGAGATTCCTGTTTCACAGGGATGTACGGTATACCAGTATATTATTGATGACATCTTAATAGGGGAGAGAACCAAGAAAGTGTACAAGACATGATGGAAAACATCCGAAAAACATTATCAGATTTGGGATTGGAAATTCCCGACTCAAAGTGTCAGGGACCAGCACAGGAAGTTAAATTCCTGGGGGTCTGGTGGATTAAGGGAGCTGCTTCTGTCCCTCAGGATACCCTGGAAAAAAATAGAGCATGGCCAGAATCCATCCAGCGTGAAGGAGTTACAGCAAGTCCTGGGACTTTAAGTTATTGGCGTAAACACGTCCCTGGCTTTTCCATCATTGCTCGCCCCCTTCATAGCTTGCCAAAAAAGGGTAAATCCTGGGTGTGGACTGAACAACACACTAATGCTCTGCAATTACTAATAAAGGAGCTAAGGTTATTCCAACAGCTTGGTCCTATACATCCAACTGACCCTGTCCATGTAGAATGGGGGTTCAGTGAACATGGTTCCCGTTGTAATTTATGGCAGAAGGGACCAGCAGGACCGGAGAGACCATTAGAATTTTGCTCCCACTCCTTCAATGATACTGAGAGCAGATATTCAGACCTGGAGAAGGGTTTACTGTCCCTGGTGCGAGCATTGCAACGAGCAGAGCAGATAAGGAGAGAACAGAGCGTGATCTTTCCTGGGACCTTTTCGCCTCCCAGATGTGGTCCTTAAAGGGACACGACCACCAGCTGGCATTGCCCAGAGGCCTACAGTTCGAAAGTGGTATGCTTATTTAGAAGGCATTAATGATATCATACCAATCTCTGAAGGTAGTATCAAAGTATCCATGCTCTAGAAGGATATAGATGGTGCCCTATTGTTCCAATCCCCACCAAACAGACCATCTCCAATCCAAGAAGCACCTCCTCTGAAAGAAGGCAGTGATCTTACAGGAGTGTGGTTTACTGGTGCGTCATCTCACCGTGAGAACAGCAAGTGGAAATACAAGGCCGTAGCACTGGAAGTAGCAACGGGGGAAAGAGCAATTGAAACAGGAGAAGGTAGGGCACAAGTAGGGGAACTCAGAGCCGTCCTACTTAGCTGCACAACATGGGGCTACTTACATTTACACTGACTCATATGCTGTTTTTAAAGGAGCCACTGAATGGCTAGGACACTGGGCAGCCAATGATTGGCAGGTGAATAGAGTCCCAATCTGGGAGACAGATAGTTGGAAGCAACTGTTGGAAATAGGAGGACAGAGAACATTGCACATTGCTTGGGTAAAAGGCCACGATCGTTCAAACTCGATCCCTGCTCAGTTCAACCAACAGGTAGATGGCCTCACGCGGCTACAATAAATTGACATTGTAGATGATGGTGGGGAACGGGAACGCTTACTCGAATGGTTACATACTAAGCCTGGCCATACAGGCCGTACTGATCTGTATCAGGAAGGTCTACCCCGGGGGTGGCCCGTGTCGGTTAAGCTGTGCGAACAAGTAGTAACTGCCTGGTCACAATGTCGCCTACGACTCAGCAAAGATCATCCGAGTAAGGCGCCTCCCTTACACATGCGGGACAAGAAAATGTTGTGGCATTCATGGCAGATTGATTATATTGGGCCCTTGAGATCATCAGGTGGGAAAAGATATGTCCTGGTAGGAGTGGAGATTATCTCCAGCCTCACTATGGCCACCAGCTTCAAAACAGCTACCAGGGACAACACAGTGAAAGGCCTAAAAGAGTGGCTCAGCACACTTCCCCTTCCTGAGGAAATCCAGAGTGATAACGGTTCACACTTTACCGCTTCGGTGGTACAAGATTGGGCCAAAGAAGAAGGGATTCGATGGGTATTTCATACTCCCTATTATCCTCAGGCTAATGGCATTGTTGAATGCACCAACGGATTGGTTAAGCGTTTTGCAAAAACTCATAAATCATAAGGGAAGGTGAAGAAGGCACCTTGCCCACCGAAATTCGAAAAGTAATATGGGATAATGCAATTGAGTTTGAGAGAAAATTTCAGTCCAGGTGGTATCTGGTTAATTTCACCTACGATCCCACTGAGAGCAAAGCCACAGCTTTTGTCTTAACGATACGCAATGCCTCAGTATCCACCATATACCCAATCATCGCACTGGGGTTGAATCACCAAGGAGCTCTACTCTATCCAACACAGCACAGAGGTTGGGCACGACAAAATGAGACTAAATGGCAAACTGCTGATGTTGACGCATGCGTTTCACGAGACCAACAAGGATTCATTCGTGAGAGTAATACTCTCAAAGCACAAGACCTTTGTCTTGACACCAACCAGAATGTTTGTCACTTTGAGACACATCCCGATGAAACCCCAGAGACTGTGCTTGTCTAGATTGGGAAAGGGTGCGTTAGCATGAGGTCTCCCTGTAGTCTTGTATTCAGAGATGACATAGTAATCACTCAAATCTTTGTGTTTGAACTTTACTAACACAAAGTTACGGGATGCGACTTCAATTATTAAGCTCCTGTTACGTCTTTTCAATTGCTACAACCTAATTATACGTTGATTCGAGATTGTTGCCTACCCCTATCGGAATGAATCTCTCCCTGGTGAAGAAGCTGCTAAAACACAATGAATTGAAGCGACTCTTGAAAGAGGCCCAAGAAAATAGAGAGACAACTTTGATTACCATCCATCATCAGGTTGAAGAAATACACCAAGCGTTGGAAAGAGTGAAGAGAGGCGGAGGACATAGATGGGGAGATACTCTTTTTGGATGGTCACCGACAGTTAGAGGACTTTATAACAAGATGCTTCACTCTGCTGTTGTTTTACTAATACTCACTGTATTGTGCTTTGCTTAGACAATTGTTTTGCATGTTAGACTTTGGATTATGATGAAAAGTTTAAATCGCTTGATCACTCCGCGAGAAGGATTTCCACTTGATATCCCTCACCACAAGAACACATGTGATCTTTCTTATCAGTGTTGAGTACGTCGACCTTGACTGACTGTAGACAAAGTTTTCCCTGCAGGCTCTTTGGGCGGGGGACCCATCTCCAGCCGTATGGCCATTTTTGTGCCTGGCGCGGCGCCCAGAGGGAAAGGGTGGTGTCGAGGCTGAAGGCAGCAGGAAAGCCCGCAGCCCCCAGGTCTGTGCGACTACGCAAGCGGTTCCCAAAGAGCTTTAGAACAAGGCATAGTTTTCCCTGCTGGCTCTTTGGGCATGGGACCCATCTCCAGCCATAGGCCATTTTTGTGCCTGGCTCAGCACCAAGTGGGAAAGGGTGGCTTTGAGGATGAAGGCAGCAGGAAAGCCCGCAGCCCCCAGGTCTGTGGGGCTACGCAAGCACTTCCCAAAGAGCTTTAGAACAAGGCAGAGTTTTCCCTGCTGGCTCCTTGGGCGGGGGACCCATTTCCAGGCATAGGCCATTTTTGTGCCTGGCGTGGCACCAAGTGGGAAAGGGTGGTGTCGAGGCTGAAGGCAGCAGGAAAGCCCGCAGCCCCCAGGTCTGTGGGGCTACGCAAGCAGTTCCCAAAGAGCTTTAGAACAAGGCATAGTTTTCCCTGCTGAATCCTTGGGCATGGGACCCATCTCCAGCCGTATGGCCATTTTTGTGCCTGGCGCGGAGCCAAGTGGGAAAGGGTGGTTTTGAGGCTGAAGGCAGCAGGAAAGCCTGCAGCCCCCATGTCTGTGGGGCTACGCAAGCGGTTCCCAAAGAGCTTTAGAACAAGGCATAGTTTTCCCTGCTGGCTCTTTGGGCGGGGGACCCATTTCGAGGCATAGGCCATTTTTGTGCCTGGCGTGGCACCAAGTGGGAAAGGATGGTGTCGAGTCTGAAGGCAGCAGGAAAGCCCGCAGCCCCTTGCTCTGTGGGGCTATGCAAGCGGTTCCCAAAGAGCTTTAGAACAAGGCATAGTTTTCCCTGCTGACTCTTTGGGCGTGGGACCCATCTCCAGCCGTATGGCCATTTTTGTGCCTGGCGAAGCGCCAAGTGGGAAAGGGTGGTGTCGAGGCTGAAGGCAGCAGGAAAGCCCGCAGCCCCCAGGTCTGTGGGGCTACGCAAGCGGTTCCCAAAGAGCTTTAGAACAAGGCATAGTTTTCCCTGCTGGCTCCTTGGGTAGGGGACCCATCTCCAGCCGTATGGCCATTTTTGTGCCTGGCGCGGCACCAAGTGGGAAAGGGTGGTGTTGAGGCTGAAGGCAGCAGGAAAGCCCGCAGCCCCCAGGTCTGTGGGGCTACGCAAGCGGTTCCCAAAGAGCTTTAGAACAAGGCATAGTTTTCCCTCCTGGCTCCTTGGGCAGGGGACCCATCTCCAGCCGTATGGCCATTTTTGTGCCTGGCGCGGCGCCAAGTGGGAAAGGGTGCTTTTGAGGCTGAAGGCAGCAGGAAAGCCTGCATCCCCCAGGTCTGTGGGGCTACGCAAGCGGTTCCCAAAGAGCTTTAGAACAAGGCATAGTTTTCCCTGATGGCTCCTTCGGCGGGGGACCCATCTCCAGCCGTATGGCCATTTTTGTGCCTGGCGCGGCACCAAGTGGGAAAGAGTAGTTTTGAGGCTGAAGGCAGCAGGAAAGCCTGCAGCCCCCAGGTCTGTGGGGCTACGCAAGCGGTTCCCAAAGAGCTTTAGAACAAGGCATAGTTTTCCCTGCTGGTTCTTTGGGCATGGGACCCATCTCCAGCCATAGGCCATTTTTGTGCCTGGCGCATCGCCAATTGGGAAAGGGTGGCTTCGAGGCTGAAGGCAGTAGGAAAGCCCGCAGCCCCCAGGTCTGTGGGGCTACGCAAGCGGTTCCCAAAGAGCTTTAGAACAAGGCATAGTTTTCCCTGCTTGTTCTTTGGTCGGGAGACCCATCTCCAGCCGTATGGCCATTTTTGTGCCTGGCGCGGCGCCAAGTGGGAAAGGGTGGTGTCGAGGTTGAAGGCAGCAGGAAAGCCTGCAGCCCCAGGTCTGTGGGGCTATGCAAGTGCTTCCAAAAGACCTTTAGAACAAGGCATAGTTTTCCCTGCTGGCTCTTTGGGCGGGGACCCATCTCCAGCCATATGGCCATTTTTGTGCCTGGCGCGGCGCCAAGTGGGAAAGGGTGGTGTCGAGGCTGAAGGCAGCTGGAAAGCCCGCAGCCCCCAGGTCTGTGGGGCTACAAAAGTGGTTCCCAAAGAGCTTTAGAACAAGGCATAGTTTTCCCTGCTGGCTCTTTGGGCGGGGGACCCATCTCCAGCCATATGGCCATTTTTGTGCCTGGCCCAGCGCCCAGAGGGAAAGAGTGTTGTTGAGGCTGAAGGCAGCAGGAAAGCCCGCAGCCCCCAGGTCTGTGGGGCTACGCAAGCGGTTCCCAAAGAGCTTTAGAACAAGGCATAGTTTTCCCTGCTGGCTCTTTGGGCGGGGGACCCATCTCCAGACATATGGCCATTTTTGTGCCTGGCGCGGCGCCAAGTGGGAAAGGGTGGTTTTGAGGCTGAAGGCAGCAGGAAAGCCCGCAGCCCCCAGGTCTGTGGGGCTACGAAGCGGTTCCCAAAGAGCTTTAGAACAAGGCATAGTTTTCCCTGCTGTCTCTTTGGGCGGGGGACCCATCTCCAGCCGTATGGCCATTTTTGTGCCTGGCGCGGCGCCAAGTGGGAAAGGGTGGTGTTGAGGCTGAAGGCAGCAGGAAAGCCTGCAGCCCCCAGGTCTGTGGGGCTACGCAAGCGTTTCCCAAAGAGCTTTAGAACAAGGCATAGTTTTCCCTGCTGGCTCTTTCGGCCGGGGACCCATCTCCAGCCATAGGCCATTTTTGTGTCTGTCCCGGCGCCCAGAGGGAAAGGGTGGTGTCGAGGCTGAAGGCAGCAGGAAAGCCCGCAGCCCCCAGGTCTGTGGGACAATGCAACCGGTTCCCAAAGAGCTTTAGAACAAGGCATAGTTTTCCCTGCTGGCTCTTTGGGCGGGGGACCCATCTCCAGCCGTATGGCCATTTTTGTGCCTGGCACGGCGCGAAGTGGGAAAGGGTGGTGTCGAGGCTGAAGGCAGCAGGAAAGCCCGCAGCCCCCAGTTCTGTGGGGCTACGCAAGCGGTTCCCAAAGAGCTTTAGAACAAGGCAGAGTTTTCCCTGCTGGCTCGTAGGGCGGGGACCCATCTCCAGCCATATGGCCATTTTTGTGCCTGGCGCGGCGCCAAGTGGGAAAGGGTGGTGTCGAGGCTGAAGGCAGCTGGAAAGCCCGCAGCCCCCAGGTCTGTGGGGCTACGCAAGCAGTTCCCAAAGAGCTTTAGAACAAGGCATAGTTTTCCCTGCTGGCTCTTTGGGCATGGGACCCATCTCTAGCCATAGGCCATTTTTGTGCCTGGCGCAGCGCCAAGTGGGAAAGGGTGGCTTTGAGGCTGAAGGCAGTAGGAAAGCCCGCAGCCCCCAGGTCTGTGGGGCTACGCAAGTGATTCCCAAAGAGCTTTAGAACAAGGCATAGTTTTCCCTGCTGGCTCCGTGGGCAGGGGATCCATCTGCAGCCGTATGGCCATTTTTGTGCCTGGCGCGGCACCTAGTGGGAAAGGGTGGCTTCGAGGCTGAAGGCAGTAGGAAAGCCCGCAGCCCCCAGGTCTGTGGGGCTACGCAAGCGGTTTCCAAAGAGCTTTAGAACAAGGCATAGTTTTCCCTGCTGGCTCTTTGGGCGGGGGACCCATCTCCAGCCGTAGGCCATTTTTGTGCCTGGCGCAGCGCCAATTGGGAAAGGGTGGCTTTGAGGCTGAAGGCAGTAGGAAAGCCCGCAGCCCTCAGGTCTGTGGGGCTACGCAAGTGGTTCCCAAAGAGCTTTAGAACAAGGCATAGTTTTCCCTGCTGGCTCCTTGGGCAGGGGATCCATCTCCAGCCGTACGGCCATTTTTGTGCCTGGCGCGGCACCTAGTGGGAAAGGGTGGTGTTGAGGCTGAAGGCAGCTGGAAAGCCTGCAGCCCCCAGGTCTGTGGGGCTACGCAAGCGGTTCCCAAAGAGCTTTAGAATAAGGCATAGTTTTTCCTGCTGCCTCTTTCGGCCGGGGACCCATCTCCAGCCATAGGCCTTTTTTGTGTCTGTCCTGGCGCCCAGAGGGAAAGGGTGGTTTTGAGGCTGAAGGCAGCAGGAAAGCCCGCAGCCCCCAGGTCTGTGGGGCTACGCAAGCGGTTCCCAAAGAGCTTTAGAACAAGGCATAGTTTTCCCTGCTGGCTCTTTGGGCATGGGACCCATCTCCAGCCATAGGCCATTTTTGTGCCTGGCTCAGCACCAAGTGGGAAAGGGTGGCTTTGAGGCTGAAGGCAGCAGGAAGGCCCGCAGCCCCCAGGTCTGTGGGGCTACGCAAGCGGTTCCCAAAGAGCTTTAGAACAAGGCAGAGTTTTCCCTGCTGGCTCCTTGGGCGGGGGACCCATTTCCAGGCATAGGCCATTTTTGTGCCTGGCGTGGCACCAAGTGGGAAAGGGTGGTGTCGAGGCTGAAGGCAGCAGGAAAGCCCGCAGCCCCCAGGTCTGTGGGGCTACGCAAGCGGTTCCCAAAGAGCTTTAGAACAAGGCATAGTTTTCCCTGCTGGCTCTTTGGGCATGGGACCCATCTCCAGCCATAGGCCATTTTTGTGCCTGGCTCAGCGCCCAGAGGGAAAGGGTGGCTTTGAGGCTGAAGGCAGCAGGAAAGCCCGCAGCCCCCAGGTCTGTGGGGCTACGCAAGCAGTTCCCAAAGAGCTTTAGAACAAGGCAGAGTTTTCCCTGCTGGTTCTTTGGGCGGGGGACCCATTTCCAGGCATAGGCCATATTTGTGCCTGGCGTGGCACCAAGTGGGAAAGGGTGGTGTCGAGTCTGAAGGCAGCAGGAAAGCCCGCAGCCCCCAGGTCTGTGGGGCTACGCAAGCGGTTCCCAAAGAGCTTTAGAACAAGGCATAGTTTTCCCTGCTGACTCTTTGGGCGTAGGACCCATCTCCAGCCGTATGGCCATTTTTGTGCCTGGCGCAGCGCCAAGTGGGAAAGGGTGGTGTCGAGGTTGAAGGCAGCAGGAAAGCCCGCAGCCCCCAGGTCTGTGGGGCTACGCAAGCGGTTCCCAAAGAGCTTTAGAACAAGGCATAGTTTTCCCTGCTGGCTCTTTGGGCGGGCGACCCATCTCCAGACATATTGCCATTTTTGTGCCTGGAGTGGCGCCAAGTGGGAAAGGGTGGTTTTGAGGCTGAAGGCAGCAGGAAAGCTGCAGCCCCAGGTCTGTGGGGCTACGCAAGCGGTTCCCAAAGAGCTTTAGAACAAGGCATACGTTTCCCTGCTGGCTCCTTGGGCAGGGGACTCATCTCCAGCCATATGGCCATTTTTGTGCCTGGCGCGGAGACAAGTGGGAAAGGGTGGTGTCGAGGCTGAAGGCAGCAGGAAAGCCTGCAGCCCCAGGTCTGTGGGGCTACGCAAGCGGTTCCCAAAGAGCTTTAGAACAAGGCATAGTTTTCCCTGCTGGCTCCTTGGGCGGGGGACCCATTTCCAGGCATAGGCCATTTTTGTGCCTGGTGCGGCGCCAAGTGGGAAAGGGTGGCTTTGAGGCTGAAGGCAGTAGGAAAGCCCGCAGCCCCCAGGTCTGTGGGGCTACGCAAGTGATTCCCAAAGAGCTTTAGAACAAGGCATAGTTTTCCCTGCTGGCTCCTTGGGCAGGGGATCCATCTCCAGCCGTATGGCCATTTTTGTGCCTGGCGCGGCACCTAGTGGGAAAGGGTGGTGTCGAGTCTGAAGGCAGCAGGAAAGCCCGCAGCCCCCAGGTCTGTGGGGCTACGCAAGCGGTTCCCAAAGAGCTTTAGAACAAGGCATAGTTTTCCCTGCTGGCTCTTTGGGCGGGGGACACATTTCCAGGCATAGGCCATTTTTGTGCCTGGCGTGGCACCAAGTGGGAAATGGTGATGTTGAGGCTGAAGGCAGCAGGAAAGCCCGCAGCCCCCAGGTCTGTGGGACAATGCAAGCGGTTCCCAAAGAGCTTTAGAACAAGGCATAGTTTTCCCTGCTGGCTCTTTGGGCGGGGGACCCATCTCCAGCCGTAGGCCATTTTTGTGCCTGGCGCAGCGCCAATTAGGAAAGGGTGGGTTTGAGGCTGAAGGCAGTAGGAAAGCCCGCAGCACTCAGGTCTGTGGGGCTATGCAAGTGGTTCCCAAAGAGCTTTAGAACAAGGCATAGTTTTCCCTGCTGGCTCCTTGGGCAGGGGATCCATCTCCAGCCGTACGGCCATTTTTGTGCCTGGCGCGGCACCTAGTGGGAAAGGGTGGTGTTGAGGCTGAAGGCAGCTGGAAAGCCTGCAGCCCCCAGGTCTGTGGGGCTACGCAAGCGGTTCCCAAAGAGCTTTAGAATAAGGCATAGTTTTTCCTGCTGCCTCTTTCGGCCGGGGACCCATCTCCAGCCATAGGCCTTTTTTGTGTCTGTCCTGGCGCCCAGAGGGAAAGGGTGGTTTTGAGGCTGAAGGCAGCAGGAAAGCCCGCAGCCCCCAGGTCTGTGGGACAATGCAAACGGTTCCCAAAGATCTTTAGAACAAAGCATAGTTTTCCCTGCTGGCTCTTTGGGCGGGGGACCCATCTCCAGCCGTATGGCCATTTTTGTGCCTGGCGCGGAGCCAAGTGGGAAAGGGTGGTTTTGAGGCTAAAGGCAGCAGTAAAGCCCGCAGCCCCCAGGTCTGTGGGGCTACGCAAGCGGTTCCCAAAGAGCTTTAGAACAAGGCATAGTTTTCCCTGATGGCTCTTTGGGCGTGGCACACATCTCCAGCCATATGGCCATTTTCGTGCCTGGCGCGGTGCCAAGTGCGAAAGGGTGGCTTTGAGGCTGAAGGCAGCAGCAAAGCCTGCAGCTCCCAGGTCTGTGGGGCTACGGAAGCGGTTCCCAAAGAGCTTTAGAACAAGGCATAGTTTTCCCTGCTGGCTCTTTGGGCGTGGGACCCATCTCCAGCCGTAGGCCTTTTTTGTGTCTGTCCTGGCGCCCAGAGGGAAAGGATGGTTTTGAGGCTGAAGGCAGCAGGAAAGCCCGCAGCCCCCAGGTCTGTGGGACAATGCAAGCGGTTCCCAAAGACCTTTAGAACAAGGCATAGTTTTCCCTGCTGGCTCTTTGGGCGGGGGACCCATCTCCAGCCGTATGGCCATTTTTGTGCCTGGCGCAGCGCCAAGTGGGAAAGGGTGGTGTCGAGGCTGAAGGCAGCAGCAAAGCCCGCAGCCCCCAGGTCTGTGGGACAATGCAAGCGGTTCCCAAAGAGCTTTAGAACAAGGCATAGTTTTCCCTGATGGCTCTTTGGGCGGGGGACCCATCTCCAACCGTATGGCCATTTATGTGCCTGGCGTGGCACCAAGTGGGAAAGGGTGGTTTTGAGTCTGAAGGCAGCAGGAAAGCCCGCAGCCCCCATGTCTGTGGGGCTACGTAAGCGGTTCCCAAAGAGATTTAGAACAAGGCATAGTTTTCCCTGCTGGCTCTTTGGACGTTGGACCCATGTCCAGCCATATGGACATTTTTGTGCCTGGCACGGCGCCAAGTGGGAAAGGGTGGTTTTGAGTCTGAAGGCAGCAGGAAAGCCCGCAGCCCCCAGGTCTGTGTGGCTACGCAAGCGGTTCCCAAAGAGATTTAGAACAAGGCATAGTTTTTCCCTGCTGGCTCTTTGGGCGGGGGACCCATGTCCAACCATATGGCCATTTTTGTGCCTGGCGTGGCACCAAGTGGGAAAGGGTGGTTTTGAGGCTGAAGGTAGCAGGAAAGCACGCAGCCCCCAGGTCTGTGGGGCTACGCAAGCGGTTCCCAAAGAGCTTTAGAACAAGGCATAGTTTTCCCTGCTGGCTCTTTGGGCGGGGGACCCATCTCCAGCCATAGGCCTTTTTTGTGCCTGGCCCAGCGCCCAGAGGGAAATGGTGGTTTTGAGGCTGAAGGCAGCAGGAAAGCCTGCAGCCCCCAGGTCTGTGGGGCTACGCAAGCGGTTCCGAAAGAGATTTAGAACAAGGCATAGTTTTCCCTGCTGGCTCTTTGGGCGGGAGACCCATCTCTAGCCGTATGGCCATTTTTGTGCCTGGCGTGGCACCAAGTGGGAAAGCGTGGTTTTGAGGCTGAAGGCAGCAGGAAAGCCCGCAGCCCCCATGTCCGTGGGGCTACGCAAGCGGTTCCCAAAGAGCTTTAGAACAAGGCATAGTTTTCCCTGCTGGCTCCTTCAGCGAGGGACCCATCTCCAGCCATATGGCCATTTTTGGTCCTGGCGCGGCGCCAAGTGGGAAAGGGTGGTGTCGAGTGTGTAGGCAGCAGGAAAGCCCGCAGGCCCCAGGTCTGTGGGGCTACGCAAGCGGTTCCCAAAGAGCTTTAGAACAAGGCATAGTTTTCCCTGCTGGCTCTTTGGGCGGGGGACCCATCTCCAGCCATAGGCCATTTTTGTGCCTGGCGTGGTGCCCAGAGGGAAAGGGTGGTTTTGAGGCTGAAGGCAGCAGGAAAGCACGCAGCCCCCAGGTCTGTGGGGCTACGCAAGCGGTTCCCAAAGAGCTTTAGAACAAGGCATAGTTTTCCCTGCTGGCTCTTTGGGCGGGGGACCCATCTCCAGCCATAGGCCTTTTTTGTGCCTGACGTGGTGCCCAGAGGGAAAGGTTGGTGTCGAGGCTGAAGGCAGCAGGAAAGCCCGCAGGCCCCAGGTCTGTGGGGCTACGCAAGCACTTCCCAAAGAGCTTTAGAACAAGGCATAGTTTTCCCTGCTGGCTCCTTCGGCACGGGACTCATCTCCAACCGTAAGGCGATTTTTGTGCCTGGCGCGGAGCCAAGTGGGAAAGGGTGGTGTCGAGGCTGAAGGCAGCAGGAAGGCTCGCAGCTCCCAGGTCTGTGGGGCTACGCAAGCGGTTCCCAAAGAGCTTTAGAACAGGGCATAGTTTTCCCTGTTGACTCCTTGGGCAGGGGACCCACCTCCAGCCATAGGCCATTTTTGTGCCTGGCGTGGTGCCCAGAGGGAAAGGGTGGTTTTGAGGCTGAAGGCAGCAGGAAAGCCCGCAGCCCCCAGGTCTGTGGGGCTACGCAAGCGGTTCCCAAAGAGCTTTAGAACAAGGCATAGTTTTCCCTGCTGGCTCTTTGGGCGGGGGACCCATCTCCAGCCGTAAGGCCATTTTTGTGCCTGGCGTGGCAGCAAGTGGGAAAGGGTGGTGTCGAGGTTGAAGGCAGCAGGAAAGCCCGCAGCTCCCAGGTCTGTGGGGCTACGCAAGCGGTTCCCAAAGAGCTTTAGAACAAGGCATAGTTTTCCCTGATGGCTCTTTGGGCGGTGGACCCATCTCCAACCGTATGGCCATTTTTGTGCCTGGCGTGGCACCAAGTGGGAAAGGGTGGTTTTGAGGCTGAAGGCAGCAGGAAAGCACGCAGCCCCCAGGTCTGTGTGGCTACGCAAGCGGTTCCCAAAGAGCTTTAGAACAAGGCATAGTTTTCCCTGCTGGCTCTTTGGGCGGGGGACCCATCTCCAGCCATAGGCCTTTTTTGTGCCTGGCCAACGCCCAGAGGGAAAGGGTGGTTTTGAGGCTGAAGGCAGCAGGAAAGCCCGCAGCCCCCAGGTCTGTGGGGCTACGCAAGCGGTTCCCAAGGAGCTTTAGAACAAGGCATAGTTTTCCCTGCTGGCTCTTTGGGCGTGGCACCCATCTCCAGCTGTATGGCCATTTTTTTGCCTGGCGTGGCGCCAAGTGGGAAAGGGTGGTTTTGAGGCTGAAGGCAGCAGGAAAGCCTGCAGCCCTCAGGTCTGTGGGGCCACGCAAGCGGTTCCCAAAGAGCTTTAGAACAAGGCATAGTTTTCCCTGATGGCTCCTTGTACGGGGGACCCATCTCCAGCCGTATGGCCATTTTTGTGCCTGGCGTGGCACCAAGTGCGAAAGGGTGGTTTTGAGGCTGAAGGCAGCAGGAAAGCCCGCAGCCCGCAGGTCTGTGGGGCTACGCAAGCGGTTCCCAAAGAGCTTTAGAACAAGGCATAGCTTTCCCTGCTGGCTCTTTGGGCGGGGGACCCATCTCCAGCCATATGGCCATTTTTGTGCCTGGCACGGCGCGAAGTGGGAAAGGGTGCTTTTGAGGCTGAAGGCAGCAGGAAAGCCTGCAGCCCCCATGTCTGTGGGGCTACGCAAGCGGTTCCCAAAGAGCTTTAGAACAAGGCATAGTTTTCCCTGCTGGCTCTTTGGGCGGGGGACCCATTTCGAGGCATAGGCCATTTTTGTGCCTGGCGTGGCACCAAGTGGGAAAGGATGGTGTCGAGTCTGAAGGCAGCAGGAAAGCCCGCAGCCCCTTGCTCTGTGGGGCTATGCAAGCGGTTCCCAAAGAGCTTTAGAACAAGGCATAGTTTTCCCTGCTGACTCTTTGGGCGTGGGACCCATCTCCAGCCGTATGGCCATTTTTGTGCCTGGCGAAGCGCCAAGTGGGAAAGGGTGGTGTCGAGGCTGAAGGCAGCAGGAAAGCCCGCAGCCCCCAGGTCTGTGGGGCTACGCAAGCGGTTCCCAAAGAGCTTTAGAACAAGGCATAGTTTTCCCTGCTGGCTCCTTGGGTAGGGGACCCATCTCCAGCCGTATGGCCATTTTTGTGCCTGGCGCGGCACCAAGTGGGAAAGGGTGGTGTTGAGGCTGAAGGCAGCAGGAAAGCCCGCAGCCCCCAGGTCTGTGGGGCTACGCAAGCGGTTCCCAAAGAGCTTTAGAACAAGGCATAGTTTTCCCTCCTGGCTCCTTGGGCAGGGGACCCATCTCCAGCCGTATGGCCATTTTTGTGCCTGGCGCGGCGCCAAGTGGGAAAGGGTGCTTTTGAGGCTGAAGGCAGCAGGAAAGCCTGCATCCCCCAGGTCTGTGGGGCTACGCAAGCGGTTCCCAAAGAGCTTTAGAACAAGGCATAGTTTTCCCTGATGGCTCCTTCGGCGGGGGACCCATCTCCAGCCGTATGGCCATTTTTGTGCCTGGCGCGGCACCAAGTGGGAAAGAGTAGTTTTGAGGCTGAAGGCAGCAGGAAAGCCTGCAGCCCCCAGGTCTGTGGGGCTACGCAAGCGGTTCCCAAAGAGCTTTAGAACAAGGCATAGTTTTCCCTGCTGGTTCTTTGGGCATGGGACCCATCTCCAGCCATAGGCCATTTTTGTGCCTGGCGCAGCGCCAATTGGGAAAGGGTGGCTTCGAGGCTGAAGGCAGTAGGAAAGCCCGCAGCCCCCAGGTCTGTGGGGCTACGCAAGCGGTTCCCAAAGAGCTTTAGAACAAGGCATAGTTTTCCCTGCTTGTTCTTTGGTCGGGAGACCCATCTCCAGCCGTATGGCCATTTTTGTGCCTGGCGCGGCGCCAAGTGGGAAAGGGTGGTGTCGAGGTTGAAGGCAGCAGGAAAGCCTGCAGCCCCAGGTCTGTGGGGCTATGCAAGTGCTTCCAAAAGACCTTTAGAACAAGGCATAGTTTTCCCTGCTGGCTCTTTGGGCGGGGACCCATCTCCAGCCATATGGCCATTTTTGTGCCTGGCGCGGCGCCAAGTGGGAAAGGGTGGTGTCGAGGCTGAAGGCAGCTGGAAAGCCCGCAGCCCCCAGGTCTGTGGGGCTACAAAAGTGGTTCCCAAAGAGCTTTAGAACAAGGCATAGTTTTCCCTGCTGGCTCTTTGGGCGGGGGACCCATCTCCAGCCATATGGCCATTTTTGTGCCTGGCCCAGCGCCCAGAGGGAAAGAGTGTTGTTGAGGCTGAAGGCAGCAGGAAAGCCCGCAGCCCCCAGGTCTGTGGGGCTACGCAAGCGGTTCCCAAAGAGCTTTAGAACAAGGCATAGTTTTCCCTGCTGGCTCTTTGGGCGGGGGACCCATCTCCAGACATATGGCCATTTTTGTGCCTGGCGCGGCGCCAAGTGGGAAAGGGTGGTTTTGAGGCTGAAGGCAGCAGGAAAGCCCGCAGCCCCCAGGTCTGTGGGGCTACGAAGCGGTTCCCAAAGAGCTTTAGAACAAGGCATAGTTTTCCCTGCTGTCTCTTTGGGCGGGGGACCCATCTCCAGCCGTATGGCCATTTTTGTGCCTGGCGCGGCGCCAAGTGGGAAAGGGTGGTGTTGAGGCTGAAGGCAGCAGGAAAGCCTGCAGCCCCCAGGTCTGTGGGGCTACGCAAGCGTTTCCCAAAGAGCTTTAGAACAAGGCATAGTTTTCCCTGCTGGCTCTTTCGGCCGGGGACCCATCTCCAGCCATAGGCCATTTTTGTGTCTGTCCCGGCGCCCAGAGGGAAAGGGTGGTGTCGAGGCTGAAGGCAGCAGGAAAGCCCGCAGCCCCCAGGTCTGTGGGACAATGCAACCGGTTCCCAAAGAGCTTTAGAACAAGGCATAGTTTTCCCTGCTGGCTCTTTGGGCGGGGGACCCATCTCCAGCCGTATGGCCATTTTTGTGCCTGGCACGGCGCGAAGTGGGAAAGGGTGGTGTCGAGGCTGAAGGCAGCAGGAAAGCCCGCAGCCCCCAGTTCTGTGGGGCTACGCAAGCGGTTCCCAAAGAGCTTTAGAACAAGGCAGAGTTTTCCCTGCTGGCTCGTAGGGCGGGGACCCATCTCTAGCCATAGGCCATTTTTGTGCCTGGCGCAGCGCCAAGTGGGAAAGGGTGGCTTTGAGGCTGAAGGCAGTAGGAAAGCCCGCAGCCCCCAGGTCTGTGGGGCTACGCAAGTGATTCCCAAAGAGCTTTAGAACAAGGCATAGTTTTCCCTGCTGGCTCCGTGGGCAGGGGATCCATCTGCAGCCGTATGGCCATTTTTGTGCCTGGCGCGGCACCTAGTGGGAAAGGGTGGCTTCGAGGCTGAAGGCAGTAGGAAAGCCCGCAGCCCCCAGGTCTGTGGGGCTACGCAAGCGGTTTCCAAAGAGCTTTAGAACAAGGCATAGTTTTCCCTGCTTGTTCTTTGGGCAGGAGACCCATCTCCAGCCGTATGGCCATTTTTGTGCCTGGCGCGGCGCCAAGTGGGAAAGGGTGGTGTCGAGGTTGAAGGCAGCAGGAAAGCCTGCAGCCCCAGGTCTGTGGGGCTATGCAAGTGCTTCCAAAAGACCTTTAGAACAAGGCATAGTTTTCCCTGCTGGCTCTTTGGGCGGGGACCCATCTCCAGCCATATGGCCATTTTTGTGCCTGGCGCGGCGCCAAGTGGGAAAGGGTGGTGTCGAGGCTGAAGGCAGCTGGAAAGCCCGCAGCCCCCAGGTCTGTGGGGCTACAAAAGTGGTTCCCAAAGAGCTTTAGAACAAGGCATAGTTTTCCCTGCTGGCTCTTTGGGCGGGGGACCCATCTCCAGCCATATGGCCATTTTTGTGCCTGGCCCAGCGCCCAGAGGGAAAGAGTGTTGTTGAGGCTGAAGGCAGCAGGAAAGCCCGCAGCCCCCAGGTCTGTGGGGCTACGCAAGCGGTTCCCAAAGAGCTTTAGAACAAGGCATAGTTTTCCCTGCTGGCTCTTTGGGCGGGGGACCCATCTCCAGACATATGGCCATTTTTGTGCCTGGCGCGGCGCCAAGTGGGAAAGGGTGGTTTTGAGGCTGAAGGCAGCAGGAAAGCCCGCAGCCCCCAGGTCTGTGGGGCTACAAAGAGGTTCCCAAAGAGCTTTAGAACAAGGCATAGTTTTCCCTGCTGTCTCTTTGGGCGGGGGACCCATCTCCAGCCGTATGGCCATTTTTGTGCCTGGCGCGGCGCCAAGTGGGAAAGGGTGGTGTTGAGGCTGAAGGCAGCAGGAAAGCCCGCAGCCCCCAGGTCTGTGGGACAATGCAACCGGTTCCCAAAGAGCTTTAGAACAAGGCATAGTTTTCCCTGCAGGCTCTTTGGGCGGGGGACCCATCTCCAGCCGTATGGCCATTTTTGTGCCTGGCACGGCGCGAAGTGGGAAAGGGTGGTGTCGAGGCTGAAGGCAGCAGGAAAGCCCGCAGCCCCCAGTTCTGTGGGGCTACGCAAGCGGTTCCCAAAGAGCTTTAGAACAAGGCAGAGTTTTCCCTGCTGGCTCGTACGGCGGGGACACATCTCCAGCCATATGGCCATTTTTGTGCCTGGCGCGGCGCCAAGTGGGAAAGGGTGGTGTCGAGGCTGAAGGCAGCAGGAAAGCCCGCAGCCCCCAGGTCTGTGGGGCTACGCAAGCAGTTCCCAAAGAGCTTTAGAACAAGGCATAGTTTTCCCTGCTGGCTCTTTGGGCATGGGACCCATCTCTAGCCATAGGCCATTTTTGTGCCTGGCGCAGCGCCAAGTGGGAAAGGGTTGCTTTGAGGCTGAAGGCAGTAGGAAAGCCTGCAGCCCCCAGGTCTGTGGGGCTACGCAAGTGATTCCCAAAGAGCTTTAGAACAAGGCATAGTTTTCCCTGCTGGCTCCGTGGGCAGGGGATCCATCTGCAGCCGTATGGCCATTTTTGTGCCTGGCGCGGCACCTAGTGGGAAAGGGTGCTTTTGAGGCTGAAGGCAGCAGGAAAGCCTGCAGCCCCCATCTCTCTGGGACTACGCAAGCGGTTCCCAAAGAGCTTTAGAACAAGGCATAGTTTTCCCTGCTGGCTCTTTGGGCGGGGGACCCATCTCCAGCCGTAGGCCATTTTTGTGCCTGGCGCAGCGCCAATTGGGAAAGGGTGGCTTTGAGGCTGAAGGCAGTAGGAAAGCCCGCAGCCCTCAGGTCTGTGGGGCTACGCAAGTGGTTCCCAAAGAGCTTTAGAACAAGGCATAGTTTTCCCTGCTGGCTCCTTGGGCAGGGGATCCATCTCCAGCCGTACGGCCATTTTTGTGCCTGGCGCGGCACCTAGTGGGAAAGGGTGGTGTTGAGGCTGAAGGCAGCTGGAAAGCCTGCAGCCCCCAGGTCTGTGGGGCTACGCAAGCGGTTCCCAAAGAGCTTTAGAATAAGGCATAGTTTTTCCTGCTGCCTCTTTCGGCCGGGGACCCATCTCCAGCCATAGGCCTTTTTTGTGTCTGTCCTGGCGCCCAGAGGGAAAGGGTGGTTTTGAGGCTGAAGGCAGCAGGAAAGCCCGCAGCCCCCAGGTCTGTGGGGCTACGCAAGCGGTTCCCAAAGAGCTTTAGAACAAGGCATAGTTTTCCCTGCTGGCTCTTTGGGCATGGGACCCATCTGCAGCCATAGGCCATTTTTGTGCCTGGCTCAGCACCAAGTGGGAAAGGGTGGCTTTGAGGCTGAAGGCAGCAGGAAGGCCCGCAGCCCCCAGGTCTGTGGGGCTACGCAAGCGGTTCCCAAAGAGCTTTAGAACAAGGCAGAGTTTTCCCTGCTGGCTCCTTGGGCGGGGGACCCATTTCCAGGCATAGGCCATTTTTGTGCCTGGCGTGGCACCAAGTGGGAAAGGGTGGTGTCGAGGCTGAAGGCAGCAGGAAAGCCCGCAGCCCCCAGGTCTGTGGGGCTACGCAAGCGGTTCCCAAAGAGCTTTAGAACAAGGCATAGTTTTCCCTGCTGGCTCTTTGGGCATGGGACCCATCTCCAGCCATAGGCCATTTTTGTGCCTGGCTCAGCGCCCAGAGGGAAAGGGTGGCTTTGAGGCTGAAGGCAGCAGGAAAGCCCGCAGCCCCCAGGTCTGTGGGGCTACGCAAGCAGTTCCCAAAGAGCTTTAGAACAAGGCAGAGTTTTCCCTGCTGGTTCTTTGGGCGGGGGACCCATTTCCAGGCATAGGCCATATTTGTGCCTGGCGTGGCACCAAGTGGGAAAGGGTGGTGTCGAGTCTGAAGGCAGCAGGAAAGCCCGCAGCCCCCAGGTCTGTGGGGCTACGCAAGCGGTTCCCAAAGAGCTTTAGAACAAGGCATAGTTTTCCCTGCTGACTCTTTGGGCGTAGGACCCATCTCCAGCCGTATGGCCATTTTTGTGCCTGGCGCAGCGCCAAGTGGGAAAGGGTGGTGTCGAGGTTGAAGGCAGCAGGAAAGCCCGCAGCCCCCAGGTCTGTGGGGCTACGCAAGCGGTTCCCAAAGAGCTTTAGAACAAGGCATAGTTTTCCCTGCTGGCTCTTTGGGCGGGCGACCCATCTCCAGACATATTGCCATTTTTGTGCCTGGAGTGGCGCCAAGTGGGAAAGGGTGGTTTTGAGGCTGAAGGCAGCAGGAAAGCTGCAGCCCCAGGTCTGTGGGGCTACGCAAGCGGTTCCCAAAGAGCTTTAGAACAAGGCATACGTTTCCCTGCTGGCTCCTTGGGCAGGGGACTCATCTCCAGCCATATGGCCATTTTTGTGCCTGGCGCGGAGACAAGTGGGAAAGGGTGGTGTCGAGGCTGAAGGCAGCAGGAAAGCCTGCAGCCCCAGGTCTGTGGGGCTACGCAAGCGGTTCCCAAAGAGCTTTAGAACAAGGCATAGTTTTCCCTGCTGGCTCCTTGGGCGGGGGACCCATTTCCAGGCATAGGCCATTTTTGTGCCTGGTGCGGCGCCAAGTGGGAAAGGGTGGCTTTGAGGCTGAAGGCAGTAGGAAAGCCCGCAGCCCCCAGGTCTGTGGGGCTACGCAAGTGATTCCCAAAGAGCTTTAGAACAAGGCATAGTTTTCCCTGCTGGCTCCTTGGGCAGGGGATCCATCTCCAGCCGTATGCCCATTTTTGTGCCTGGCGCGGCACCTAGTGGGAAAGGGTGGTGTCGAGTCTGAAGGCAGCAGGAAAGCCCGCAGCCCCCAGGTCTGTAGGGCTACGCAAGCGGTTCCCAAAGAGCTTTAGAACAAGGCATAGTTTTCCCTGCTGGCTCTTTGGGCGGGGGACACATTTCCAGGCATAGGCCATTTTTGTGCCTGGCGTGGCACCAAGTGGGAAATGGTGATGTTGAGGCTGAAGGCAGCAGGAAAGCCCGCAGCCCCCAGGTCTGTGGGACAATGCAAGCGGTTCCCAAAGAGCTTTAGAAAAAGGCAGAGTTTTCCCTGCTGGCTCTTTGGGCGGGGGACCCATCTCCAGCCGTAGGCCATTTTTGTGCCTGGCGCAGCGCCAATTAGGAAAGGGTGGGTTTGAGGCTGAAGGCAGTAGGAAAGCCCGCAGCACTCAGGTCTGTGGGGCTATGCAAGTGGTTCCCAAAGAGCTTTAGAACAAGGCATAGTTTTCCCTGCTGGCTCCTTGGGCAGGGGATCCATCTCCAGCCGTACGGCCATTTTTGTGCCTGGCGCGGCACCTAGTGGGAAAGGGTGGTGTTGAGGCTGAAGGCAGCTGGAAAGCCTGCAGCCCCCAGGTCTGTGGGGCTACGCAAGCGGTTCCCAAAGAGCTTTAGAATAAGGCATAGTTTTTCCTGCTTCCTCTTTCGGCCGGGGACCCATCTCCAGCCATAGGCCTTTTTTGTGTCTGTCCTGGCGCCCAGAGGGAAAGGGTGGTTTTGAGGCTGAAGGCAGCAGGAAAGCCCGCAGCCCCCAGGTCTGTGGGACAATGCAAACGGTTCCCAAAGATCTTTAGAACAAGGCATAGTTTTCCCTGCTGGCTCTTTGGGCGGGGGACCCATCTCCAGCCGTATGGCCATTTTTGTGCCTGGCGCGGAGCCAAGTGGGAAAGGGTGGTTTTGAGGCTAAAGGCAGCAGGAAAGCCCGCAGCCCCCAGGTCTGTGGGGCTACGCAAGCGGTTCCCAAAGAGCTTTAGAACAAGGCATAGTTTTCCCTGATGGCTCTTTGGGCGTGGCACACATCTCCAGCCATATGGCCATTTTCGTGCCTGGCGCGGTGCCAAGTGCGAAAGGGTGGCTTTGAGGCTGAAGGCAGCAGCAAAGCCTGCAGCTCCCAGGTCTGTGGGGCTACGGAAGCGGTTCCCAAAGAGCTTTAGAACAAGGCATAGTTTTCCCTGCTGGCTCTTTGGGCGTGGGACCCATCTCCAGCCGTAGGCCTTTTTTGTGTCTGTCCTGGCGCCCAGAGGGAAAGGATGGTTTTGAGGCTGAAGGCAGCAGGAAAGCCCGCAGCCCCCAGGTCTGTGGGACAATGCAAGCGGTTCCCAAAGACCTTTAGAACAAGGCATAGTTTTCCCTGCTGGCTCTTTGGGCGGGGGACCCATCTCCAGCCGTATGGCCATTTTTGTGCCTGGCGCAGCGCCAAGTGGGAAAGGGTGGTGTCGAGGCTGAAGGCAGCAGCAAAGCCCGCAGCCCCCAGGTCTGTGGGACAATGCAAGCGGTTCCCAAAGAGCTTTAGAACAAGGCATAGTTTTCCCTGATGGCTCTTTGGGCGGGGGACCCATCTCCAACCGTATGGCCATTTATGTGCCTGGCGTGGCACCAAGTGGGAAAGGGTGGTTTTGAGTCTGAAGGCAGCAGGAAAGCCCGCAGCCCCCATGTCTGTGGGGCTACGTAAGCGGTTCCCAAAGAGATTTAGAACAAGGCATAGTTTTCCCTGCTGGCTCTTTGGACGTTGGACCCATGTCCAGCCATATGGACATTTTTGTGCCTGGCACGGCGCCAAGTGGGAAAGGGTGGTTTTGAGTCTGAAGGCAGCAGGAAAGCCCGCAGCCCCCAGGTCTGTGTGGCTACGCAAGCGGTTCCCAAAGAGATTTAGAACAAGGCATAGTTTTTCCCTGCTGGCTCTTTGGGCGGGGGACCCATGTCCAACCATATGGCCATTTTTGTGCCTGGCGTGGCACCAAGTGGGAAAGGGTGGTTTTGAGGCTGAAGGTAGCAGGAAAGCACGCAGCCCCCAGGTCTGTGGGGCTACGCAAGCGGTTCCCAAAGAGCTTTAGAACAAGGCATAGTTTTCCCTCCTGGCTCTTTGGGCGGGGGACCCATCTCCAGCCATAGGCCTTTTTTGTGCCTGGCCCAGCGCCCAGAGGGAAATGGTGGTTTTGAGGCTGAAGGCAGCAGGAAAGCCTGCAGCCCCCAGGTCTGTGGGGCTACGCAAGCGGTTCCGAAAGAGATTTAGAACAAGGCATAGTTTTCCCTGCTGGCTCTTTGGGCGGGAGACCCATCTCTAGCCGTATGGCCATTTTTGTGCCTGGCGTGGCACCAAGTGGGAAAGCGTGGTTTTGAGGCTGAAGGCAGCAGGAAAGCCCGCAGCCCCCATGTCCGTGGGGCTACGCAAGCGGTTCCCAAAGAGCTTTAGAACAAGGCATAGTTTTCCCTGCTGGCTCCTTCAGCGAGGGACCCATCTCCAGCCATATGGCCATTTTTGTGCCTGGCGCGGCGCCAAGTGGGAAAGGGTGGTGTCGAGTGTGTAGGCAGCAGGAAAGCCCGCAGGCCCCAGGTCTGTGGGGCTACGCAAGCGGTTCCCAAAGAGCTTTAGAACAAGGCATAGTTTTCCCTGCTGGCTCTTTGGGCGGGGGACCCATCTCCAGCCATAGGCCATTTTTGTGCCTGGCGTGGTGCCCAGAGGGAAAGGGTGGTTTTGAGGCTGAAGGCAGCAGGAAAGCACGCAGCCCCCAGGTCTGTGGGGCTACGCAAGCGGTTCCCAAAGAGCTTTAGAACAAGGCATAGTTTTCCCTGCTGGCTCTTTGGGCGGGGGACCCATCTCCAGCCATAGGCCTTTTTTGTGCCTGACGTGGTGCCCAGAGGGAAAGGTTGGTGTCGAGGCTGAAGGCAGCAGGAAAGCCCGCAGGCCCCAGGTCTGTGGGGCTACGCAAGCACTTCCCAAAGAGCTTTAGAACAAGGCATAGTTTTCCCTGCTGGCTCCTTCGGCACGGGACTCATCTCCAACCGTAAGGCGATTTTTGTGCCTGGCGCGGAGCCAAGTGGGAAAGGGTGGTGTCGAGGCTGAAGGCAGCAGGAAGGCTCGCAGCTCCCAGGTCTGTGGGGCTACGCAAGCGGTTCCCAAAGAGCTTTAGAACAGGGCATAGTTTTCCCTGTTGACTCCTTGGGCAGGGGACCCACCTCCAGCCATAGGCCATTTTTGTGCCTGGCGTGGTGCCCAGAGGGAAAGGGTGGTTTTGAGGCTGAAGGCAGCAGGAAAGCCCGCAGCCCCCAGGTCTGTGGGGCTACGCAAGCGGTTCCCAAAGAGCTTTAGAACAAGGCATAGTTTTCCCTGCTGGCTCTTTGGGCGGGGGACCCATCTCCAGCCGTAAGGCCATTTTTGTGCCTGGCGTGGCAGCAAGTGGGAAAGGGTGGTGTCGAGGTTGAAGGCAGCAGGAAAGCCCGCAGCTCCCAGGTCTGTGGGGCTACGCAAGCGGTTCCCAAAGAGCTTTAGAACAAGGCATAGTTTTCCCTGATGGCTCTTTGGGCGGTGGACCCATCTCCAACCGTATGGCCATTTTTGTGCCTGGCGTGGCACCAAGTGGGAAAGGGTGGTTTTGAGGCTGAAGGCAGCAGGAAAGCACGCAGCCCCCAGGTCTGTGTGGCTACGCAAGCGGTTCCCAAAGAGCTTTAGAACAAGGCATAGTTTTCCCTGCTGGCTCTTTGGGCGGGGGACCCATCTCCAGCCATAGGCCTTTTTTGTGCCTGGCCAACGCCCAGAGGGAAAGGGTGGTTTTGAGGCTGAAGGCAGCAGGAAAGCCCGCAGCCCCCAGGTCTGTGGGGCTACGCAAGCGGTTCCCAAGGAGCTTTAGAACAAGGCATAGTTTTCCCTGCTGGCTCTTTGGGCGTGGCACCCATCTCCAGCTGTATGGCCATTTTTTTGCCTGGCGTGGCGCCAAGTGGGAAAGGGTGGTTTTGAGGCTGAAGGCAGCAGGAAAGCCTGCAGCCCTCAGGTCTGTGGGGCCACGCAAGCGGTTCCCAAAGAGCTTTAGAACAAGGCATAGTTTTCCCTGATGGCTCCTTGTACGGGGGACCCATCTCCAGCCGTATGGCCATTTTTGTGCCTGGCGTGGCACCAAGAGCGAAAGGGTGGTTTTGAGGCTGAAGGCAGCAGGAAAGCCCGCAGCCCGCAGGTCTGTGGGGCTACGCAAGCGGTTCCCAAAGAGCTTTAGAACAAGGCATAGCTTTCCCTGCTGGCTCTTTGGGCGGGGGACCCATCTCCAGCCATATGGCCATTTTTGTGCCTGGCGCGGCGCCAAGTGGGAAAGGATGGTGTCGAGGCTGAAGGCAGCAGGAAAGCCCGCAGCCCGCAGGTCTGTGGGGCTACGCAAGAGGTTCCGAAAGAGATTTAGAACAAGGCATAGTTTTCCCTGCTGGCTCTTTGGGCGGGGGACCCATCTCCAACCATATGGCCATTTATGTGCCTGGCGTGGCGCCAAGTGGGAAAGGGTGGTTTTGAGGCTGAAGGCAGCAGGAAAGCACGCAGCCCCCAGGTCTGTGGGACAACGCAAGCGTTTCCCAAAGATCTTTAGAACAAGGCATAGTTTTCCCTGATGGCTCTTTGGGCGGGGGACCCATCTCCAGCCATATGGCCATTTTTGTGCCTGGCGCGGCGCCAAGTGGGAAAGGGTGGTGTCGAGTGTGAAGGCAGCAGGAAAGCCCGCAGGCCCCAGGTCTGTGGGGCTACGCAAGCAGTTCCCAAAGAGCTTTAGAACAAGGCATAGTTTTCCCTGCTGGCTCTTTGGGCGGGGGACCCATCTCCAGCCATAGGCCATTTTTGTGCCTGGCGTGGTGCCAAGTGGGAAAGGGTGGTTTTGAGGCTGAAGGCAGCAGGAAAGCACGCAGCCCCCAGGTCTGTGGGGCTACGCAAGCGGTTCCCAAAGAGCTTTAGAACAAGGCATAGTTTTCCCTGCTGGCTCTTTGGGCGTGGGACCCATCTCCAGCCGTATGGCCATTTTTGTGCCTGGCGCCGCGCCAAGTGGGAAAGGGTGGTTTTGAGGCTGAAGGCAGCAGGAAAGCCTGCAGCCCTCAGGTCTCTGGGGCTACGCAAGCGGTTCCGAAAGAGATTTAGAACAAGGCATAGTTTTCCCTGCTGGCTCCTTGGGCAGGGGACCCATCTCCAGCCGTATGGCCATTTTTGTGCCTGGCGCGGTGCCAAGTGGGAAAGGGTGGTGTCGAGGCTGAAGGCAGCAGGAAAGCCCGCAGCCCCCAGGTCTGTGGGGCTACGCAAGCGGTTCCCAAAGAGCTTTAGAACAACGCATAGTTTTCCCTGCTGGCTCTTTGGGCGTGGCACCCATCTCCAGCCGCATGGCCATTTTTTTGCCTGGCGCGGCGCCAAGTGGGAAAGGGTGACTTTGAGGTTGAACGCAGCAGGAAAGCCCGCAGGCCCCAGGTCTGTGGGGCTACGCAAGCGGTTCCCAAAGAGCTTTAGAACAAGGCATAGTTTTCCCTGCTGGCTCTTTGGGCGGGGGACCCATCTCCAGCCATAGGCCTTTTTTGTGCCTGGCGTGGTGCCCAGAGGGAAAGGGTGGTGTCGAGGCTGAAGGCAGCAGGAAGGCCCGCAGCTCCCAGGTCTGTGGGGCTACGCAAGCGGTTCCCAAAGAGCTTTAGAACAAGGCATAGTTTTCCCTGATGGCTCTTTGGGCGGGGGACCCATCTCCAGCCGTATGGCCATTTTTGTGCCTGGCGTGGCACCAAGTGGGAAAGGGTGGTTTTGAGGCTGAAGGCAGCAGGAAAGCCCGCAGCCCCCAGGTCTGTGGGGCTACGCAAGCGGTTCCCAAAGAGCTTTAGAACAAGGCAGAGTTTTCCCTGCTGGCTCTTTGTGCGGGGGACCCATCTCCAGCCATATAGCCATTTTTGTGCCTGGCGCGGCACCAAGTGGGAAAGGGTGGTGTCGAGGTTGAAGGCAGCAGGAAGGCCCGCAGCTCCCAGGTCTGTGGGGCCACGCAAGCGGTTCCCAAAGAGCTTTAGAACAAGGCATAGTTTTCCCTGATGGCTCCTTGTACGGGGGACCCATCTCCAGCCGTATGGCCATTTTTGTGCCTGGCGTGGCACCAAGTGGGAAAGAATGGCTTTGAGGCTGAAGGCAGCAGGAAAGCCCGCAGCCCGCAGGTCTGTGGGGCTACGCAAGCGGTTCCCAAAGAGCTTTAGAACAAGGCATAGTATTCCCTGCTGGCTCTTTGGGCGGGGGACCCATCTCCAACCATATGGCCATTTATGTGCCTGGCGTGGCGCCAAGTGGGAAAGGGTGGTTTTGAGGCTGAAGGCAGCAGGAAAGCACGCAGCCCCCAGGTCTGTGGGACAACGCAAGCGTTTCCCAAAGATCTTTAGAACAAGGCATAGTTTTCCCTGATGGCTCTTTGGGCGGGGGACCCATCTCCAGCCATATGGCCATTTTTGTGCCTGGCGCGGCGCCAAGTGGGAAAGGGTGCTGTCGAGTGTGAAGGCAGCAGGAAAGCCCGCAGGCCCCAGGTCTGTGTGGCTACGCAAGCGGTTCCCAAAGAGCTTTAGAACAAGGCATAGTTTTCCCTGCTGGCTCTTTGGGCGGGGGACCCATCTCCAGCCATAGGCCATTTTTGTGCCTGGCGTGGTGCCCAGAGGGAAAGGGTGGTTTTGAGGCTGAAGGCAGCAGGAAAGCACGCAGCCCCCAGGTCTGTGGGGCTACGCAAGCGGTTCCCAAAGAGCTTTAGAACAAGGCATAGTTTTCCCTGCTGGCTCTTTGGGCGTGGGACCCATCTCCAGCCGTATGGCCATTTTTGTGCCTGGCGCCGCACCAAGTGGGAAAGGGTAGTTTTGAGGCTGAAGGCAGAAGGAAAGCCCGCAGCCCCCAGGTCTGTGGGACAACGCAAGCGGTTCCCAAAGAGCTTTAGAACAAGGCATAATTTTCCCTGCTGGCTCTTTGGGCGTGGGACCCATGTCCAGCCGTATGGACATTTTTGTGCCTGGCGCGGCGCGAAGTGGGAAAGGGTGGTGTCGAGGCTGAAGGCAGCAGGAAAGCCCGCAGCCCCCAGGGCTGTGGGGCTACGCAAGCGGTTCCCAAAGAGCTTTAGAACAGGGCATAGTTTTCCCTGCTGGCTCTTTGGGCGGGGGACCCATCTCCAGCCATATGGCCATTTTTGTGCCTGGCGCGGCGCCAAGTGGGAAAGGGTGGTTTTGAGGCTGAAGGCAGCAGGAAAGCCTGCATGCCCCAGGTCTGTGGGGCTACGCAAGCGGTTCCCAAAGAGCTTTAGAACAAGGCATAATTTTCCCTGCTGGCTCTTTGGGCGTGGGACCCATGTCCAGCCATATGGCCATTTATGTGCCTGGCGCCGCACCAAGTGGGAAAGGGTGGTTTTGAGGCTGAAGGCAGCAGGAAAGCACGCAGCCCCCAGGTCTGTGGGGCTACGCAAGCGGTTCCCAAAGAGCTTTAGAACAAGGCATAGTTTTCCCTGCTGGCTCTTTGGGCATGGGACCCATCTCCACCCATAGGCCATTTTTGTGCCTGGCGCGACGCCAAGTGGGAAAGGGTGGCTTTGAGGCTGAAGACAGCAGGAAAGCCTGCAGCCCCCAGGTCTGTGGGGCTACGCAAGCGGTTCCCAAAGACCTTTAGAACAAGGCATAGTTTTCCCTGCTGGCTCTTTGGGTGGGGGACCCATCTCCAGCCGTATGGCTATTTTTGTGCCTGACGCGGTGCGTAGTGGCATAGGGTGGTTTTGAGGCTGAAGGCAGCAGGAAAGCCCGCAGCCCCCACGTCTGTGGGGCCAAGCAAGCGGTTCCCAAAGAGCTTTAGAACAAGGCATAGTTTTCCCTGCTGGCTCTTTGGGCGGGGGACCCATCTCCAGCCGTATGGCCATTTTTGTGCCTGGCGCGGTGCGTAGTGGGAAAGGGTGGTGTCGAGGCTGAAGGCAGCAGCAAAGCCTGCAGCCCCCAGGTCTGTGGGGCCAAGCAAGCGGTTCCCAAAGAGCTTTAGAACAAGGCATAGTTTTCCCTGCTGGCTCTTTGGGCAGGGGACCCATCTCCAGCCGTATGGCCATTTTTGTCCCTGGCCCGGCGCCAAGTGGGAAAGGGTGGCTTTGAGGCTGAAGGCAGCAGGAAAGCCCGCAGCCCCCAGGTCTGTGGGGCTACGCAAGCGGTTCCCAAAGAGCTTTAGAACAAGGCATAGTTTTCCCTGCTCGCTCTTTGGGAGGGGGACCCATCTCCAGCCATATGGCCATTTTTGTGCCTGGCGAAGCCCCAAGTGCGAAAGGGTGGCTTTGAGGCTGAAGGCAGCAGGAAAGCCCGCAGCCCCCAGGTCTGTGGGGCTACGCAAGCGGTTCCCAAAGAGCTTTAGAACAAGGCATAGTTTTCCCTGCTGGCTCTTTGGGCGGGGGACCCATCTCCAGCCGTATGGCCATTTTTGTGGCTGATAGGGCGCCAAGTGGGAAAGGGTGGTGTCGAGGCTGAAGACAGCAGGAAAGCCCGCAGCCCCCACGTCTGTGGGGCCAAGCAAGCGGTTCCCAAAGAGCTTTAGAACAAGGCATAGTTTTCCCAGCTGGCTTTTTGGGCGTGGGACCCATCTCCAGACGTATGGCCATTTTTGTGCCTGGCGCGGTGCGTAGTGGGAAAGGGTGGTGTCGAGGCTGAAGGCAGCAGCAAAGCCTGCAGCCCCCAGGTCTGTGGGGCCAAGCAAGCGGTTCCCAAAGAGCTTTAGAACAAGGCATAGTTTTCCCTGCTGGCTCTTTGAGCATGGGACCCATCTCCAGCCGTATGGCCATTTTTGTCCCTGGCCCGGCGCCAAGTGGGAAAGGGTGGCTTTGAGGCTGAAGGCAGCAGGAAAGCCCGAAGCCCCCAGGTCTGTGGGGCTACGCAAGCGGTTCCCAAAGAGCTTTAGAACAAGGCATAGTTTTCCCTGCTCGCTCTTTGGGAGGGGGACCCATCTCCAGCCATATGGCCATTTTTGTGCCTGGCGAAGCCCCAAGTGTGAAAGGGTGGCTTTGAGGCTGAAGGCAGCAGGAAAGCCCGCAGCCCCCAGGTCTGTGGGGCTACGCAAGCGGTTCCCAAAGAGCTTTAGAACAAGGCATAGTTTTCCCTGCTGGCTCTCTGGGCGGGGGACCCATCTCCAGCCGTATGGCCATTTTTGAGCCTGGAGCAGTGCCAAGTGGGAAAGGGTGGTGTCGAGGCTGAAGGCAGCAGGAAAGCCCGCAGCCCCCAGGTCTGTGGGGCTACGCAAGCAGTTCCCAAAGAGCTTTAGAACAAGGCATAGTTTTCCCTGCTGGCTCTTTGGGCGGGGGACCCATCTCCAGCCATAGGCCATTTTTGTGCCTGGCCCGGCGCCCAGTGGGAAAGGGTGGCTTTGAGGCTTGAAGGCAGCAGGAAAGCCCGCAGTCCCCAGGTCTGTGGGGCTACGCAAGCGGTTCCCAAAGAGCTTTAGAACAAGGCATAATTTTCCCTGCTGGCTCTTTGGGTGGGGGACCCATCTCCAGCCATATGGCCATTTTTGTGCCTGGCGCAGCGCCAAGTGGGAAAGGGTGGTTTTGAGGCTGAAGGCAGCAGCAAAGCCTGCAGCCCCCAGGTCTGTGGGGCTACGCAAGCGGTTCCCAAAGAGCTTTAGAACAAGGCATAGTTTTCCCTGCTAGCTCTTTGGGCGGGGGACCCATCTCCAGCCGTATGGCCATTTTTGTGCCTGGCCGGGGGCCAAGTGGGAAAGGGTGGTTTTGAGGCTGAAGGCAGCAGGAAAGCCCGCAGCCCCCACGTGTGTGGGGCTACGCAAGCGGTTCCCAAAGAGCTTTAGAACAAGGCATAGTTTTCCCTGCTGGCTCTTTGGGCATGGGACCCATCTCCAGCCATAGGCCATTTTTGTGCCTGATAGGGCGCCAAGTGGGAAAGGGTGGCTTTGTGGCTAAAGACAGCAGGAAAGCCTGCAGCCCCCAGGTCTGTGGGGCTACGCAAGCGGTTCCCAAAGAGCTTTAGAACAAGGCATAGTTTTCCCTGCTGGCTCTCTGGGCGGGGGGACCCATCTCCAGCCGTATGGCCATTTTTGAGCCTGGCGCGGCGCCAGGTGGGAAAGGGTGGCTTTGAGGCTGAAGGCAGGAGCAAAGCCTGCAGCCCCCAGGTCTGTGGTGCTACGCAAGCGGTTCCCAAAGAGCTTTAGAAGAAGGCATAGTTTTCCCCAGCTGGCTCTTAGGGCATGGGACCCATCTCCAGCCATAGGCCATTTTTGTGCCTGGCGCGAAGCCAAGTGGGAAAGGGTGCTGTCGAGGCTGAAGGCAGCAGGAAAGCCCGCAGGCCCCAAGGTCTGTGGGGCTACGCAAGCGGTTCCCAAAGAGCTTTAGAACAAGGCAATAGTTTTCCCTGCTGGCTCTTTGGGCGGGGGACCCATCTCCAGTCGTATGGCTATTTTTATGCCTGGCGCGTTGCGTAGTGGGAAAGGGTGGTTTTGAGGCTGAAGGCAGCAGGAAAGCCTGCAGCCCCCAGGTCTGTGGGGCTACGCAAGCGGTTCCCAAAGAGCTTTAGAACAAGGCATAGTTTTTCCCTGCTGGCTCTTTGGGCGGGGGACCCTCCATCTCCAGCCGTATGGCCATTTTTGTGCCTGGCGCGGCGCCAAGTGGGAAAGGGTGGCTTTGAGGCTGAAGGCAGCAGGAAAGCCCGCAGCCCCCAGGTCTGTGGGGCTACGCAAGCGTTTCCCAAAGAGATTTAGAACAAGGCATAGTTTTCCCTGCTCGCTCTTTTGGAGGGGGACCCATCTCCAGCCATATGGCCATTTTTGTGCCTGGCGAAGCCCCAAGTGCGAAAGGGTGGCTTTGAGGCTGAAGGCAGCAGGAAAGCCCGCAGCCCCCAGGTCTGTGGGGCTACGCAAGCGGTTCCCAAAGAGCTTTAGAACAAGGCATAGTTTTCCCTGCTGGCTCTCTGGGCGGGGGACCCATCTCCAGCCGTATGGCCATTTTTGAGCCTGGAGCGTGCCAAGTGGGAAAGGGTGGTGTCGAGGCTGAAGGCAGCAGGAAAGCCGCAGCCCCCAGGTCTGTGCGGCTACGCAAGCGGTTCCCAAAGAGCTTTAGAACAAGGCATAATTTTCCCTGCTGGCTCTCTGGGCGGGGGACCCATCTCCAGCCGTACGGCCATTTTTGTGCCTGGCGCGGCGCCAAGAGGGAAAGGGTGGTGTCGAGGCTAAAGGCAGCAGGAAAGCCCGCAGCCCCCAGGTCTGTGGAGCTACGCAAGCAGTTCCCAAAGAGCTTTAGAACAAGGCATAGTTTTCCCTGCTGGCTCTTTGGGCGGGGGACCCATCTCCAGCCGTATGGCCATTTTTGTGCCTGGCGCGGTGCCAAGTGTGAAAGGGTGGCTTTGAGGCTGAAGGCAGCAGGAAAGCCCGCAGCCCCCAGGTCTGTGGGGCTACGCAAGCGGTTCCCAAAGAGCTTTAGAACAAGGGCATAGTTTTTCCCTGCCTGGCTCTTTGGGCATGGGACACCATCTCCACCCATAGGCCATTTTTGTGCCTGGCCGGGGGCCAAGTGGGAAAGGGTGGCTTTGAGGCTAAAGACAGCAGGAAAGCCTGCAGCCCCCAGGTCTGTGGGGCTACGCAAGCGGTTCCCCAAAGAGCTTTAGAACAAGGCATAGTTTTCCCTGCTGGCTCTTTGAGTGGGGGACCCATCTCCAGCCGTATGGCCATTTTTGAGCCTGGAGCAGTGCCAAGTGGGAAAGGGTGGTTTTGAGGGTGAAGGCAGCAGGAAAGCCCGCAGCCCCCAGGTCTGTGGGGCTACGCAAGCGGTTCCCAAAGAGCTTTAGAACAAGGCATAGTTTTCCCTGCTGGCTCTTTGGGCCTGGGACCCATCTCCAGCCATAGGCCATTTTTGTGCTTGATAGGGCGCCAAGTGGGAAAGGGTGGCTTTGAGGCTGAAGGCAGCAAGGAAAGCCTGCAGCCCCCAGGTCTGTGGGGCTACGCAAGCAGTTCCCAAAGAGCTTTAGAACAAGGCATAGTTTTCCCCTGCTGGCTCTTTGTTCGGGGGACCCATCTCCAGCCATAGGCCATTTTGTGCCTGGCCCGGCGCCCAGTGGGAAAGGGTGGCTTTGAGGCTTGAAGGCAGCAGGAAAGCCCGCAGCCCCTAGGTCTGTGGGGCTACGGCAAGCGGTTCCCAAAGAGCTTTAGAACAAGGCATAGTTTTCCCTGCCTGGCTCTCTGGGCGGGGGGACCCATCTCCAGCCGTATGGCCATTTTTGAGCCTGGCGCGGCGCCAAGTGGGAAAGGGTGGTGTCGAGGCTAAAGGCAGCAGGAAAGCCCGCAGCCCCCAGGTCTGTGGGGCTACGCAAGCTGTTCCCAAAGAGCTTTAGAACAAGGCATAGTTTTCCCTGCTGGCTCTCTGGGCGGGGGACCCATCTCCAGCCGTATGGCCATTTTTGAGCCTGGCGCGGCGCCAGGTGGGAAAGGGTGGCTTTGAGGCTGAAGGCAGCAGCAAAGCCTGCAGCCCCCAGGTCTGTGGTGCTACGCAAGCGGTTCCCAAAGAGCTTTAGAAGAAGGCATAGTTTTCCCAGCTGGCTCTTAGGGCATGGGACCCATCTCCAGCCATAGGCCATTTTTGTGCCTGGCGCGAAGCCAAGTGGGAAAGGGTGCTGTTGAGGCTGAAGGCAGCAGGAAAGCCCCGCAGCCCCAATGTCTGTGGGGCTACGCAAGCGGTTCCCAAAGAGCTTTAGAACAAGGCAGAGTTTTCCCCTGCTGGCTCTTTGGGCGGGGGACCCATCTCCAGTCGTATGGCTATTTTATGCCTGGCGCGTTGCGTAGTGGGAAAGGGTGGCTTTGAGGCTGAAGACAGCAGGAAAGCCTGCAGCCCCCAGGTCTGTGGGGCTACGCAAGCGGTTCCCAAAGACCTTTAGAACAAGGCATAGTTTTCCCTGCTGGCTCTTTGGGCATGGGACCCATCTCCAGCCGTATGGCTATTTTTGTGCCTGACGCGGTGCGTAGTGGCATAGGGTGGTTTTGAGGCTGAAGGCAGCAGGAAAGCCCGCAGCCCCCACGTCTGTGGGGCCAAGCAAGCGGTTCCCAAAGAGCTTTAGAACAAGGCATAGTTTTCCCTGCTGGCTCTCTGGGCGGGGGACCCATCTCCAGCCGTATGGCCATTTTTGTGCCTGGCGCGGTGCGTAGTGGGAAAGGGTGGTTTGAGGCTGAAGGCAGCAGGAAAGCCCGCAGCCCCCAGGTCTGTGGGGCTACGCAAGCGGTTCCCAAAGAGCTTTAGAACAAGGCATAGTTTTCCCTGCTGGCTCTTTGGACGGGGGACCCATCTCCAGCCGTATGGCCATTTTTGTGCCTGGCGCGGCGCCAAGTGGGTAAGGGTGGTGTCGAGGCTGAAGGCAGCAGCAAAGCCTGCAGCCCCCAGGTCTGTGGGGCCAAGCAAGCGGTTCCCAAAGAGCTTTAGAACAAGGCATAGTTTTCCCTGCTGGCTCTTTGGGCATGGGACCCATCTCCAGCCGTATGGCCATTTTTGTCCCCTGGCCCGGCGCCAAGTGGGAAAGGGTGGCTTTGAGGCTGAAGGCAGCAGGAAAGCCCGCAGCCCCCAGGTCTGTGGGGCTACGCAAGCGGTTCCCAAAGAGCTTTAGAACAAGGCATAGTTTTCCCTGCTCGCTCTTTGGGCGGGGGACCCATCTCCAGCCATATGGCCATTTTTGTGCCTGGCGAAGCCCCAAGTGCGAAAGGGGTGGCTTTGAGGCTGAAGGGCAGCAGGAAAGCCCGCAGCCCCCAGGTCTGTGGGGCTACGCAAGCGGTTCCCAAAGAGCTTTAGAACAAGGCATAGTTTTCCCTGCTGGCTCTTTTGGCAGGGGACCCATCTCCAGCCGTATGGCCATTTTTGTGCCTGGCCCGGCGCCAAGTGGGAAAGGGTGGCTTTGAGACTGAAGGCAGCAGGAAAGCCCACAGCCCCAAGGTCTGTGGGGCTACGCAAGCGGTTCCCAAAGAGCTTTAGAACAAGGCATAGTTTTCCCTGCTGGCTCTCTGGGCGGGGGACCCATCTCCAGCCGTATGGCCATTTTTGAGCCTGGAGCAGTGCCAAGTGGGAAAGGGTGCTGTCGAGGCTGAAGGCAGCAGGAAAGCCCGCAGCCCCCAGGTCTGTGCGGCTACGCAAGCAGTTCCCAAAGAGCTTTAGAACAAGGCATATGTTTTCCCCTGCTGGCTCTTTGGGCGGGGGACCCATCTCCAGCGTATGGCCATTTTTGTGCCTGGCCCGGCGCCCAGTGGGAAAGGGTGGCTTTGAGGCTTGAAGGCAGCAGGAAAGCCCGCAGCCCCCAGGTCTGTGGGGCTACGCAAGCGGTTCCCAAAGAGCTTTAGAACAAGGCATAATTTTCCCTGCTGGCTCTTTGGGCGGGGTACCCATCTCCAGCCATATGGCCATTTTTGTGCCTGGCGCAGCGCCAAGTGGGAAAGGGTGGTTTTGAGGCTGAAGGCAGCAGCAAAGCCTGCAACCCCCAGGTCTGTGGGGCTACGCAAGCGGTTCCCAAAGAGCTTTAGAACAAGGCATAGTTTTCCCTGCTGGCTCTTTGGGCGGGGGACCCATCTCCAGCCGTATGGCCATTTTTGTGCATGGCGCAGCGCCAAGTGGGAAAGGGTGGTTTTGAGGCTGAAGGCAGCAGGAAAGCCCGCAGCCCCCCAGGTCTGTGGGGCTACGCAAGCGGTTCCCAAAGAGCTTTAGAACAAGGCATAGTTTTCCCTGCTGGCTCTTTGGGCATGGGACCCATCTCCACCCATAGGCCATTTTTGTGCCTAATAGGGCGCCAAGTGGGAAAGGGTGGCTTTGAGGCTAAAGACAGCAGGAAAGCCTGCAGCCCCCAGGTCTGTGGGGCTACGCAAGCGGTTCCCAAAGAGCTTTAGAACAAGGCATAGTTTTCCCTGCTGGCTCTTTGGGTGGGGGACCCATCTCCAGCCGTATGGCTATTCTTGTGCCTGACGCGGTGCGTAGTGGCATAGGGTGGTTTTGAGCTGAAGGCAGCAGGAAAGCCCGCAGCCCCCACGTCTGTGGGGCCAAGAAAGCGGTTCCCAAAGAGCTTTAGAACAAGGCATAGTTTTCCCTGCTGGCTCTTTGGGCGGGGGACCCATCTCCAGCCGTATGGCCATTTTTGTGCCTGGCGCGGTGCGTAGTGGGAAAGGGTGGTTTTGACGCTGAAGGCAGCAGGAAAGCCCGCAGCCCCCAGGTCTGTGGGGCTACGCAAGCGGTTCACCAAAGAGCTTTAGAACAAGGCATAGTTTTCCCCTGCTGGCTCTTTGGGCGGGGGACCCATCTCCAGCCGTATGGCCATTTTTGTCCCTGCCCGGCGCCAAGTGGGAAAGGGTGGTGTTGGGGCTGAAGGCAGCAGCAAAGACTGCAGCCCCCAGGTCTGTGGGGCCAAGCAAGCGGTTTCCCAAAGAGCTTTAGAACAAGGCATAGTTTTCCCTGCTGGCTCTTTGGGCGGGGGACCCATCTCCAGCCGTATGGCCATTTTTGTGCCTGGCACGGCGCCAAGTGGGAAAGGGTGGCTTTGAGGCTGAAGGCAGCAGCAAAGCCCGCAGCCCCCAGGTCTGTGGGGCCAAGCAAGCGGTTCCCAAAGAGCTTTAGAACAAGGCATAGTTTTCCCTGCTGGCTCTTTGGGCATGGGACCCATCTCCAGCCATAGGCCATTTTTGTGCTTGATAGGGCGCCAAGTGGGAAAGGGTGGCTTTGAGGCTGAAGGCAGCAGCAAAGACTGCAGCCCCCAGGTCTCGTGGGGCCAAGCAAGCGGTTCCCAAAGAGCTTTAGAACAAGGCATAGTTTTCCCTGCTGGCTCTTTGGGCGGGGGACCCATCTCCAGCCACAGGCCATTTTTGTGCCTGGCCCGGCGCCCAGTGGGAAAGGGTGGCTTTGAGGCTTGAAGGCAGCAGGAAAGCCCGCAGCCCCCAGGTCTGTGGGGCTACGCAAGCGGTTCCCAAAGAGCTTTAAAACAAGGCATAATTTTCCCTGCTGGCTCTTTGGGCGGGGGGACCCATCTCCAGCCGTATGGCCATTTTTGTGCCTGGCCGGGAGCCAAGTGGGGAAAGGGTGGTTTTGAGGCTGAAGGCAGCAGGAAAGCCCGCAGCCCCCAGGTCTGTGGGGCTACGCAAGCGGTTCCCAAAGAGCTTTAGAACAAGGCATAGTTTTCCCCAGCTGGCTCTTAGGGCATGGGGACCCATCTCCAGCCATAGGCCATTTTTGTGCCTGGCACGAAGCCAAGTGGGAAAGGGTGCTGTCGAGGCTGAAGGCAGCAGGAAAGCCTGAAGCCCCCAGGTGTGTGGGGCTACGCAAGCGGTTCCCAAAGAGCTTTAGAACAAGGCATAGTTTTCCCTGCTGGCTCCTTGGGCGGGGGACCCATCTCCAGCCGTATGGCTATTTTTGTGCCTGGCGCGGTGCGTAGTGGCATAGGATGGTTTTGAGGCTGAAGGCAGCAGGAAAGCCTGCAGCCCCCAGGTCTGTGCGGCTACACAAGCGGTTCCCAAAGAGCTTTAGAACAAGGCATAGTTTTCACTGCTGGCTCTTTGGGCGGGGGACCCATCTCCAGCCGTATGGCTATTTTTGTGCCTGGCGCGGTGCGTAGTGGCATAGGATGGTTTTGAGGCTGAAGGCAGCAGGAAAGCCTGCAGCCCCCAGGTCTGTGCGGCTACACAAGCGGATCACAAAGATCTTTAGAACAAGGCATAGTTTTCCCTGCTGGCTCTTTGGGCGGGGGACCCATCTCCAGCCGTACGGCCATTTTTGCGCCTGGCCCGGCGCAAAGTGGGAAAGGGTGGCTTTGAGGCTGAAGGCAGCAGCAAAGCCCGCAGCCCCCAGGTCTGTGCGGCTACGCAAGCGGTTCCCAAAGAGCTTTAGAACAAGGCATAGTTTTCCCTGCTGGCTCTTTAGGCATGGGACCCATCTCCAGCCATAGGCCATTTTTGTGCCTGGCGCGACGCCAAGTGGGAAAGGGTGTTGTCGAGGCTGAAGGCAGCAGGAAAGCCCGCAGCCCCCAGGTCTGTGGGGCCACACAAGCGGTTCCCAAAGAGCTTTAGAACAAGGCATAGTTTTCCCTGCTGGCTCTTTGGGCGGGAGACCCATCTCCAGCCGTATGGCCATTTTTGTGCCTGGCGCGGCGCCAAGTGGGAAAGGGTGGCTTTGAGGCTGAAGGCAGCAGCAAAGCCCGCAGCCCCCAGGTCTGTGGGGCTACGCAAGCAGTTCCCAAAGAGCTTTAGAACAAGGCATAGTTTTCCCTGCTGGCTCTTTAGGCATGGGACCCATCTCCATCCATAGGCCATTTTTGTGCCTGATAGGGCGCCAAGTGGGAAAGGGTTGCTTTGAGGCTGAAGACAGCAGGAAAGCCCGCAGCCCCCAGGTCTGTGGGGCTACGCAAGCGGTTCCCAAAGAGCTTTAGAACAAGGCATAGTTTTCCCCTGCTGGCTCTTTGGGCGGGGGACCCATCTGCAGACATATGGCCATTTTTGTGCCTGGCACGACGCCAAGTGGGAAAGGGTGGCTTTGACGCTGAAGGCAGCAGGAAAGCCCGCAGCCCCCAGGTCTGTGGGGCTACGCAAGCGGTTCCCAAAGAGCTTTAGAACAAGGCATAGTTTTCCCTACTGGCTCTTTGGGCGGGAGACCCATCTCCAGCCATAGGCCATTTTTGTGCCTGGCGCGACGCCAAGTGGGAAAGGGTGTTGTCGAGGCTGAAGGCAGCAGGAAAGCCCGCAGCCCCCAGGTCTGTGGGGCTACGCAAGCGGTTCCCAAAGAGCTTTAGAACAAGGCATAGTTTTCCCTGCTGGCTCTTTGGGCATGGGACCCATCTCCAGCCATAGGCCATTTTTGTGCCTGGCGCGACGCCAAGTGGGAAAGGGTGGTGTCGAGGTTGAAGGCAGCAGGAAAGCCTGCAGCCCCCAGGTCTGTGGGGCTACGCAAGCGGTTCCCAAAGAGCTTTAGAACAAGGCATAGTTTTCCCTGCTGGCTCTTTGGGCATGGGACCCATCTCCAGCCGTATGGCCATTTTTGTGCCTGGCGCGGCGCCAAGTGGGAAAGGGTGGTGTCGAGGCTGAAGGCAGCAGGAAAGCCCGCAGCCCCCAGGTCTCTGGGGCTACGCAAGCGGTTCCCAAAGAGCTTTAGAACAAGGCATAGTTTTCCCTGCTGGCTCTTTGGGCGGGGGACCCATCTCCAGCCGTATGGCCATTTTTGTGCCTAGCGCGGCGCCAAATGGGAAAGGGTGGCTTTGAGGCTGAAGGCAGCAGGAAAGTCTGCAGCCCCCAGGTCTGTGGGGCTACGCAAGCGGTTCCCAAAGAGCTTTAGAACAAGGCATAGTCTTCCCTGCTGGCTCTCTGGGCCGGGGACCCATCTCCAGCCATAGGCCATTTTTGTGCCTGGCGCAGTGCCAAGTGGGAAAGGGTGGTGTCGAGGCTGAAGGCAGCAGCAAAGCCCGCAGCCCCCAGGTCTGTGGGGCTACGCAAGCGTTTCCCAAAGAGCTTTAGAACAAGGCATAGTTTTCCCTGCTGACTCTTTGGGCGGGGGACCCATCTCCAGCCATAGGCCATTTTTGTGCCTGGCGCGGCGCCAAGTGGGAAAGGGTGGTGTCGAGGCTGAAGGCAGCAGGAAAGCCTGCAGGCCCCACGTCTGTGGGGCTACGCAAGTGGTTCCCAAAGAGCTTTAGAACAAGGCATAGTTTTCCCTGCTGGCTCTTTGGGCGGGGGACCCATCTCCAGCCATAGGCCATTTTTGTGCCTGGCGCGGCGCCAAGTGGGAAAGGGTGGCTTTGAGGCTGAAGGCAGCAGGAAAGCCTGCAGCCCCCAGGTCTGTGGGGCTACGCAAGCGGTTCCCAAAGAGCTTTAGAACAAGGCATAGTTTTCCCTGCTGGCTCTTTGGGCGGGGGACCCATCTCCAGCCGTATGGCCATTTTTGTGCCTGGCCCGGCGCCAAGTGGGAAAGGGTGGTGTCGAGGCTGAAGGCAGCAGGAAAGCCCACAGCCCCCAGGTCTGTGGGGCTACGCAAGCGGTTCCCAAAGAGCTTTAGAACAAGGCATAGTTTTCCCTGCTGGCTCTTTGGGCGGGGGACCCATCTCCAGCCGTATGGCCATTTTTGTGCCTGGCGCGGTGCGTAGTGTGAAAGGGTGGTTTTGAGGCTGAAGGCAGCAGGAAAGCCTGCAGCCCACAGCTCTGTGGGGCCAAGGAAGCTGTTCCCAAAGAGCTTTAGAACAAGGCATAGTTTTCCGTGATGGCTCTTTGGTCATGGGACCCATCTCCAGCCATAGGCCATTTTTGTGCCTGGCGCGGTGCGTAGTGGGAAAGGGTGGCTTTGAGGCTGAAGGCAGCAGGAAAGCCCGCAGCCCCCAGGTCTGTGGGGCTACGCAAGCGGTTCCCAAAGAGCTTTAGAACAAGGCATAGTTTTCCTTGCTGGCTCTTTGGGCATGAGACCCATCTCCAGCCATAGGCCATTTTTGTGCCTGGCCCGGCGCCAAGTGGGAAAGGGTGGTGTCGAGGCTGAAGGCAGCAGCAAAGCCCGAAGCCCCCAGGTCTGTAGGGCTACGCAAGCGGTTCCCAAAGAGCTTTAGAACAAGGCATAGTTTTCCCTGCTGGCTCTTTGGGCGGGGGACCCATCTCCAGCCGTATGGCCATTTTTGTGCCTGGCGCGGCGCCCAGTGGGAAAGGGTGGTGTCGAGGCTGAAGGCAGCAGGAAAGCCCGCAGCTCCCAGGTCTGTGGAGCTACGCAAGTAGTTCCCAAAGAGCTTTAGAACAAGGCATAGTTTTCCTTGCTGGCTCTTTGGGCAGGGGACCCATCTCCAGCCATATGGCCATTTTTGTGCCTGATGCGGTGTCCAGTGGAAAAGGGTGGCTTTGAGGTTGAAGGCAGCAGCAAAGCCTGCAGCCCCCAGGTCTGTGGGGCTACGCAAGCGGTTCCCAAAGAGCTTTAGAACAAGGCATAGTTTTCCCTGCTGGCTCTTTGGGCGGGGGACCCATCTCCAGCTGTATGGCCATTTTTGTGCCTGGCGCGGTGCCAAGTGGGAAAGGGTGGTGTCGAGTCTGAAGGCAGCAGGAAAGCCGGCAGCCCCCAGGTCTGTGGGGCTACGCATGCGGTTCCCAAAGAGCTTTAGAACAAGGCATAGTTTTCCCTGCTTGTTCTTTGGGCGGGGGACCCATCTCCAGCCGTATGGCCATTTTTGTGCCTGGCGCGGCGCCAAGTGGGAATGGGTGGTGTCGAGTCTGAAGGCAGCAGGAAAGCCTGCAGCCCCCAGGTCTGTGGGGCTACGCAAGCGGTTCCCAAAGAGCTTTAGAACAAGGCATAGTTTTCCCTGCTGGCTCTTTGGGCGGGTGACCCATCTCCAATCGTATGGCCATTTTTGTGCCTGGCGCGGTGCGTAGTGGGAAAGGGTGGTTTTGAGGCTGAAGGCAGCAGGAAAGCCCGCAACCCCCAGGTCTGTGGGGCTACGCAAGCGGTTCCCAAAGAGCTTTAGAACAAGGCATAGTCTTCCCTGCTGGCTCTTTTGGCATGGGACCCATCTCCAGCCGTATGGCAATTTTTGTGCCTGGCCCGGCGCCAAGTGGGAAAGGGTGGTTTTGAGGCTGAAGGCAGCAGGAAAGCCCGCAGCCCCCAGGTCTGTGGGGCTACGCAAGCGGTTCCCAAAGAGCTTTAGAACAAGGCATAGTTTTCCCTGCTGGCTCTTTGGGCGGGGGACCCATCTCCAGCCGTATGGCCATTTTTGTGCCTGGCGCGGCGCCAAGTGGGAAAGGGTGGTGTCGAGGCTGAAGGCAGCAGCAAAGCCCGCAGCCCCCAGGTCTGTGGGGCTACGCAAGCGGTTCCCAAAGAGCTTTAGAAGAAGGCATAGTTTTCCCTGCTGGCTCTTTGGGCGGGGGACCCATCTCCAGCCGTATGGCCATTTTTGTGCCTGGCACGGCGCCAAGTGGGAAAGGGTGGTGTCGAGGCTGAAGGCAGCAGGAAAGCCCGCAGCCCCCAGGTCTGTAGGGCTACGCAAGCGGTTCCCAAAGAGCTTTAGAACAAGGCATAGTTTTCCCTGCTGGCTCTTTGGGCGGGGGACCCATCTCCAGCCGTATGGCCATTTTTGTGCCTGGCCCGGTGCCAACTGTGAAAGGGTGGCTTTGAGGCTGAAGGCAGGAGCAAAGCCTGCAGCCCTAAGGTCTGTGGGGCTACGCAAGCGGTTCCCAAAGAGCTTTAGAACAAGGCATAGTTTTCCCTGCTGGCTCTTTGGACGGGGGACCCATCTCCAGCCATAGGCCATTTTTCTGCCAGGCGCGATGCCAAGTGGGAAAGGGTGGTGTCGAGTCTGAAGGCAGCAGGAAAGCCTGCAGCCCCCAGGTCTGTGGGGCTACGCAAGCGGTTCCCAAAGAGCTTTAGAACAAGGCATAGTTTTCCCTGCTGGCTCTTTGGGCGGGGGACCCATCTCCAGCCGTATGGCCAATTTGTGCCTAGCGCGACGCCAAGTGAGAAAGGGTGGCTTTGAGGCTGAAGGCAGCAGCAAAGCCCACAGCCCCCAGGTCTGTGGGGCTACGCAAGCGGTTCCCAAAGAGCTTTAGAACAAGGCATAGTTTTCCCTGCTGGCTCTTTGGGCGGGGGACCCATCTCCAGCCGTATGGCCATTTTTGTGCCTGGCGCGGCGCCAAGTGGGAAAGGGTGGTGTCGAGGCTGAAGGCAGCAGGAGAGCCCGCAGCCCCCAGGTCTGTGGGGCTACGCAAGCGGTTCCCAAAGAGCTTTAGAACAAGGCATAGTTTTCCCTGCTGGCTCTTTGGGCATGGGACCCATCTCCAGCCGTATGGCCATTTTTGTGCCTGGCGCAGTGCGTAGTGGGAAAGGGTGGTTTTGAGGCTGAAAGCAGCAGGAAAGCCTGCAGCCCCCAGGTCTGTGGGGCCAAGCAAGCGGTTCCCAAAGAGCTTTAGAACAAGGCATAGTTTTCCCTGCTGGCTCTTTGGGCATGGGACCCATCTCCAGCCATAGGCCATTTTTGTGCCTGATAGGGCGCCAAGTGGGAAAGGGTGGCTTTGAGGCTGAAGGCAGCAGGAAAGCCTGCAGCCCCAGGTCTGTAAGGCTACGCAAGCGGTTCCCAAAGAGCTTCAGAACAAGGCATAGTTTTCCCTGCTGGCTCTTTGGGCATGGGACCCATCTCCAGCCATAGGCCATTTTTCTGCCTGGCGCGGTGCCAAGTGGGAAAGGGTGGTGTCGAGTCTGAAGGCAGCAGGAAAGCCTGCAGCCCCCAGGTCTGTGGGGCTACGCAAGCGGTTCCCAAAGAGCTTTAGAACAAGGCATAGTTTTCCCTGCTGGCTCTTTGGGCGGGGGACCCATCTCCAGCCGTATGGCCAATTTGTGCCTAGCGCGACGCCAAGTGGGAAAGGGTGGCTTTGAGGCTGAAGGCAGCAGCAAAGCCTGCAGCCCCCAGGTCTGTGGGGCTACGCAAGCGGTTCCCAAAGAGCTTTAGAACAATGCATAGTTTTCCTTGCTGGGTCTTTGGGCATGGGACCCATCTCCAGCCATAGGCCATTTTTGTGCCTGATAGGGCGCCAAGTGGGAAAGGGTTGCTTTGAGGCTGAAGACAGCAGGAAAGCCCGCAGCCCCCAGGTCTGTGGGGCTACGCAAGCGGTTCCCAAAGAGCTTTAGAACAAGGCATAGTTTTCCCTGCTGGCTCTTTGGGCGGGGGACCCATCTGCAGACATATGGCCATTTTTGTGCCTGGCACGACGCCAAGTGGGAAAGGGTGGCTTTGACGCTGAAGGCAGCAGGAAAGCCCGCAGCCCCCAGGTCTGTGGGGCTACGCAAGCGGTTCCCAAAGAGCTTTAGAACAAGGCATAGTTTTCCCTACTGGCTCTTTGGGCGGGAGACCCATCTCCAGCCATAGGCCATTTTTGTGCCTGGCGCGACGCCAAGTGGGAAAGGGTGTTGTCGAGGCTGAAGGCAGCAGGAAAGCCCGCAGCCCCCAGGTCTGTGGGGCTACGCAAGCGGTTCCCAAAGAGCTTTAGAACAAGGCATAGTTTTCCCTGCTGGCTCTTTGGGCATGGGACCCATCTCCAGCCATAGGCCATTTTTGTGCCTGGCGCGACGCCAAGTGGGAAAGGGTGGTGTCGAGGTTGAAGGCAGCAGGAAAGCCTGCAGCCCCCAGGTCTGTGGGGCTACACAAGCGGTTCCCAAAGAGCTTTAGAACAAGGCATAGTTTTCCCTGCTGGCTCTTTGGGCGGGGGACCCATCTCCAGCCGTATGGCCATTTTTGTGCCTGGCGCGGCGCCAAGTGGGAAAGGGTGGTGTCGAGGCTGAAGGCAGCAGGAAAGCCCGCAGCCCCCAGGTCTCTGGGGCTACGCAAGCGGTTCCCAAAGAGCTTTAGAACAAGGCATAGTTTTCCCTGCTGGCTCTTTGGGCGGGGGACCCATCTCCAGCCGTATGGCCATTTTTGTGCCTAGCGCGGCGCCAAATGGGAAAGGGTGGCTTTGAGGCTGAAGGCAGCAGGAAAGTCTGCAGCCCCCAGTTCTGTGGGGCTACGCAAGCGGTTCCCAAAGAGCTTTAGAACAAGGCATAGTCTTCCCTGCTGGCTCTCTGGGCCGGGGACCCATCTCCAGCCATAGGCCATTTTTGTGCCTGCCGCGGTGCCAAGTGGGAAAGGGTGGTGTCGAGGCTGAAGGCAGCAGGAAAGCCCGCAGCCCCCAGGTCTGTGGGGCTACGCAAGCGTTTCCCAAAGAGCTCTAGAACTAGGCATAGTTTTCCCTGCTGGCTCTTTGGGCGGGGGACCCATCTCCAGCCATAGGCCATTTTTGTGCCTGGCGCGGCGCCAAGTGGGAAAGGGTGGTGTCGAGGCTGAAGGCAGCAGGAAAGCCTGCAGGCCCCACGTCTGTGGGGCTACGCAAGTGGTTCCCAAAGAGCTTTAGAACAAGGCATAGTTTTCCCTGCTGGCTCTTTGGGCGGGGGACCCATCTCCAGCCATAGGCCATTTTTGTGCCTGGCGCGGCGCCAAGTGGGAAAGGGTGGCTTTGAGGCTGAAGGCAGCAGGAAAGCCTGCAGCCCCCAGGTCTGTGGGGCTACGCAAGCGGTTCCCAAAGAGCTTTAGAACAAGGCATAGTTTTCCCTGCTGGCTCTTTGGGCGGGGGACCCATCTCCAGCCGTATGGCCATTTTTGTGCCTGGCGCGGCGCCCAGTGGGAAAGGGTGGTGTCGAGGCTGAAGGCAGCAGGAAAGCCCACAGCCCCCAGGTCTGTGGGGCTACGCAAGCGGTTCCCAAAGAGCTTTAGAACAAGGCATAGTTTTCCCTGCTGGCTCTTTGGGCGGGGGACCCATCTCCAGCCGTATGGCCATTTTTGTGCCTGGCGCGGTGCGTAGTGTGAAAGGGTGGTTTTGAGGCTGAAGGCAGCAGGAAAGCCTGCAGCCCACAGCTCTGTGGGGCCAAGGAAGCTGTTCCCAAAGAGCTTTAGAACAAGGCATAGTTTTCCGTGATGGCTCTTTGGGCATGGGACCCATCTCCAGCCATAGGCCATTTTTGTGCCTGGCGCGGTGCGTAGTGGGAAAGGGTGGCTTTGAGGCTGAAGGCAGCAGGAAAGCCCGCAGCCCCCAGGTCTGTGGGGCTACGCAAGCGGTTCCCAAAGAGCTTTAGAACAAGGCATAGTTTTCCTTGCTGGCTCTTTGGGCATGGGACCCATCTCCAGCCATAGGCCATTTTTGTGCCTGGCCCGGCGCCAAGTGGGAAAGGGTGGTGTCGAGGCTGAAGGCAGCAGCAAAGCCCGAAGCCCCCAGGTCTGTAGGGCTACGCAAGCGGTTCCCAAAGAGCTTTAGAACAAGGCATAGTTTTCCTTGCTGGCTCTTTGGGCAGGGGACCCATCTCCAGCCATATGGCCATTTTTGTGCCTGATGCGGCGTCCAGTGGAAAAGGGTGGCTTTGAGGTTGAAGGCAGCAGCAAAGCCTGCAGCCCCCAGGTCTGTGGGGCTACGCAAGCGGTTCCCAAAGAGCTTTAGAACAAGGCATAGTTTTCCCTGCTGGCTCTTTGGGCGGGGGACCCATCTCCAGCTGTATGGCCATTTTTGTGCCTGGCGCAGTGCCAAGTGGGAAAGGGTGGTGTCGAGGCTGAAGGCAGCAGGAAAGCCCGCAGCCCCCAGGTCTGTGGGGCTACGCAAGCGGTTCCCAAAGAGCTTTAGAACAAGGCATAGTTTTCCCTGCTGGCTCTTTGGGCGGGGGACCCATCTCCAATCGTATGGCCATTTTTGTGCCTGGCGCGGTGCGTAGTGGGAAAGGGTGGCTTTGAGGCTGAAGGCAGCAGGAAAGTCTGCAGCCCCCAGGTCTGTGGGGCTACGCAAGCGGTTCCCAAAGAGCTTTAGAACAAGGCATAGTCTTCCCTGCTGGCTCTCTGGGCCGGGGACCCATCTCCAGCTATAGGCCATTTTTGTGCCTGGCGCAGTGCCAAGTGGGAAAGGGTGGTGTCGAGGCTGAAGGCAGCAGGAAAGCCCGCAGCCCCCAGGTCTGTGGGGCTACGCAAGCGTTTCCCAAAGAGCTTTAGAACAAGGCATAGTTTTCCCTGCTGGCTCTTTGGGCGGGGGACCCATCTCCAGCCATAGGCCATTTTTGTGCCTGGCGCGGCGCCAAGTGGGAAAGGGTGGTGTCGAGGCTGAAGGCAGCAGGAAAGCCTGCAGGCCCCACGTCTGTGGGGCTACGCAAGTGGTTCCCAAAGAGCTTTAGAACAAGGCATAGTTTTCCCTGCTGGCTCTTTGGGCGGGGGACCCATCTCCAGCCATAGGCCATTTTTGTGCCTGGCGCGGCGCCAAGTGGGAAAGGGTGGCTTTGAGGCTGAAGACAGCAGGAAAGCCTGCAGCCCCCAGGTCTGTGGGGCTACGCAAGCGGTTCCCAAAGAGCTTTAGAACAAGGCATAGTTTTCCCTGCTGGCTCTTTGGGCGGGGGACCCATCTCCAGCCGTATGGCCATTTTTGTGCCTGGCGCGGCGCCCAGTGGGAAAGGGTGGTGTCGAGGCTGAAGGCAGCAGGAAAGCCCACAGCCCCAAGGTCTGTGGGGCTACGCAAGCGGTTCCCAAAGAGCTTTAGAACAAGGCATAGTTTTCCCTGCTGGCTCTTTGGGCGGGGGACCCATCTCCAGCCGTATGGCCATTTTTGTGCCTGGCGAGGTGCGTAGTGTGAAAGGGTGGTTTTGAGGCTGAAGGCAGCAGGAAAGCCTGCAGCCCACAGCTCTGTGGGGCCAAGGAAGCTGTTCCCAAAGAGCTTTAGAACAAGGCATAGTTTTCCGTGATGGCTCTTTGGGCATGGGACCCATCTCCAGCCATAGGCCATTTTTGTGCCTGGCCCGGCGCCAAGTGGGAAAGGGTGGTGTCGAGGCTGAAGGCAGCAGCAAAGCCCGAAGCCCCCAGGTCTGTAGGGCTACGCAAGCGGTTCCCAAAGAGCTTTAGAACAAGGCATAGTTTTCCCTGCTGGCTCTTTGGGCATGGAACCCATCTCCAGCCGTATGGCCATTTTTGTGCCTGGCGCGGCGCCAAGTGGGAAAGGGTGTTGTCGAACATAAAGGCAGAAGGAAAGCCCACAGCCCCCAGGTGTGTGGGGCTACGCAAGCGGTTCCCAAAGAGCTTTAGAACAAGGCATAGTTTTCCCTGCTGGCTCTTTGGGCGGGGGACCCATCTCCAGCCATAGGCCATTTTTGTGCCTGGCGCGACGCCAAGTGGGAAAGGGTGGTGTCGAGGTTGAAGGCAGCAGGAAAGCCTGCAGCCCCCAGGTCTGTGGGGCTACGCAAGCGGTTCCCAAAGAGCTTTAGAACAAGGCATAGTTTTCCCTGCTGGCTCCTTGGGCGGGGGACCCATCTCCAGCCGTATGGCCATTTTTGTGCCTGGCGCGGCGCCCAGTGGGAAAGGGTGGTGTCGAGGCTGAAGGCAGCAGGAAAGCCCGCAGCTCCCAGGTCTGTGGAGCTACGCAAGTGGTTCCCAAAGAGCTTTAGAACAAGGCATAGTTTTCCTTGCTGGCTCTTTGGGCAGGGGACCCATCTCCAGCCATATGGCCATTTTTGTGCCTGATGCGGCGTCCAGTGGAAAAGGGTGGCTTTGAGGTTGAAGGCAGCAGCAAAGCCTGCACCCCCAGGTCTGTGGGGCTACGCAAGCGGTTCCCAAAGAGCTTTAGAACAAGGCATAGTTTTCCCTGCTGGCTCTTTGGGCGGGGGACCCATCTCCAGCTGTATGGCCATTTTTGTGCCTGGCGCAGTGCCAAGTGGGAAAGGGTGGTGTCGAGTCTGAAGGCAGCAGGAAAGCCCGCAGCCCCCAGGTCTGTGGGGCTACGCAAGCGGTTCCCAAAGAGCTTTAGAACAAGGCATAGTTTTCCCTGCTTGTTCTTTGGGCGGGGGACCCATCTCCAGCCGTATGGCCATTTTTGTGCCTGGCGCGGCGCCAAGTGGGAATGGGTGGTGTCGAGTCTGAAGGCAGCAGGAAAGCCTGCAGCCCCCAGGTCTGTAGGGCTACGCAAGCGGTTCCCAAAGAGCTTTAGAACAAGGCATAGTTTTCCCTGCTGGCTCTTTGGGCGGGGGACCCATCTCCAATCGTATGGCCATTTTTGTGCCTGGCGCGGTGCGTAGTGGGAAAGGGTGGTTTTGAGGCTGAAGGCAGCAGGAAAGCCCGCAACCCCCAGGTCTGTGGGGCTACGCAAGCGGTTCCCAAAGAGCTTTAGAACAAGGCATAGTCTTCCCTGCTGGCTCTTTTGGCATGGGACCCATCTCCAGCCGTATGGCAATTTTTGTGCCTGGCCCGGCGCCAAGTGGGAAAGGGTGGTTTTGAGGCTGAAGGCAGCAGCAAAGCCCGCAGCCCCCAGGTCTGTGGGGCTACGCAAGCGGTTCCCAAAGAGCTTTAGAACAAGGCATAGTTTTCCCTGCTGGCTCTTTGGGCGGGGGACCCATCTCCAGCCGTATGGCCATTTTTGTGCCTGGCGCGGCGCCAAGTGGGAAAGGGTGGTGTCGAGGCTGAAGGCAGCAGGAAAGCCCGCAGCCCCCAGGTCTGTGGGGCTACGCAAGCGGTTCCCAAAGAGCTTTAGAAGAAGGCATAGTTTTCCCTGCTGGCTCTTTGGGCGGGGGACCCATCTCCAGCCGTATGGCCATTTTTGTGCCTAGCGCGGCGCCAAGTGGGAAAGGGTGGTGTCGAGGCTGAAGGCAGCAGGAAAGCCCGCAGCCCCCAGGTCTGTGGGGCTACGCAAGCGGTTCCCAAAGAGCTTTAGAACAAGGCATAGTTTTCCCTGCTGGCTCTTTGGGCATGGAACCCATCTCCAGCCGTATGGCCATTTTTGTGCCTGGCGCGGCGCCAAGTGGGAAAGGGTGTTGTCGAACATAAAGGCAGAAGGAAAGCCCACAGCCCCCAGGTGTGTGGGGCTACGCAAGCGGTTCCCAAAGAGCTTTAGAACAAGGCATAGTTTTCCCTGCTGGCTCTTTGGGCGGGGGACCCATCTCCAGCCATAGGCCATTTTTGTGCCTGGCGCGACGCCAAGTGGGAAAGGGTGGTGTCGAGGTTGAAGGCAGCAGGAAAGCCTGCAGCCCCCAGGTCTGTGGGGCTACGCAAGCGGTTCCCAAAGAGCTTTAGAACAAGGCATAGTTTTCCCTGCTGGCTCCTTGGGCGGGGGACCCATCTCCAGCCGTATGGCCATTTTTGTGCCTGGCGCGGCGCCCAGTGGGAAAGGGTGGTGTCGAGGCTGAAGGCAGCAGGAAAGCCCGCAGCTCCCAGGTCTGTGGAGCTACGCAAGTGGTTCCCAAAGAGCTTTAGAACAAGGCATAGTTTTCCTTGCTGGCTCTTTGGGCAGGGGACCCATCTCCAGCCATATGGCCATTTTTGTGCCTGATGCGGCGTCCAGTGGAAAAGGGTGGCTTTGAGGTTGAAGGCAGCAGCAAAGCCTGCACCCCCAGGTCTGTGGGGCTACGCAAGCGGTTCCCAAAGAGCTTTAGAACAAGGCATAGTTTTCCCTGCTGGCTCTTTGGGCGGGGGACCCATCTCCAGCTGTATGGCCATTTTTGTGCCTGGCGCAGTGCCAAGTGGGAAAGGGTGGTGTCGAGTCTGAAGACAGCAGGAAAGCCTGCAGCCCCCAGGTCTGTGGGGCTACGCAAGCGGTTCCCAAAGAGCTTTAGAACAAGGCCTAGTTTTCCCTGCTGGCTCTTTGGGTGGGGGACCCATCTCCAGCCGTATGGCCATTTTTGTGCCTGGCGCGGCGCCAAGTGGGAATGGGTGGTGTCGAGTCTGAAGGCAGCAGGAAAGCCTGCAGCCCCCAGGTCTGTAGGGCTACGCAAGCGGTTCCCAAAGAGCTTTAGAACAAGGCATAGTTTTCCCTGCTGGCTCTTTGGGCGGGGGACCCATCTCCAATCGTATGGCCATTTTTGTGCCTGGCGCGGTGCGTAGTGGGAAAGGGTGGTTTTGAGGCTGAAGGCAGCAGGAAAGCCCGCAACCCCCAGGTCTGTAGGGCTACGCAAGCGGTTCCCAAAGAGCTTTAGAACAAGGCATAGTCTTCCCTGCTGGCTCTTTTGGCATGGGACCCATCTCCAGCCGTATGGCAATTTTTGTGCCTGGCCCGGCGCCAAGTGGGAAAGGGTGGTTTTGAGGCTGAAGGCAGCAGCAAAGCCCGCAGCCCCCAGGTCTGTGGGGCTACGCAAGCGGTTCCCAAAGAGCTTTAGAACAAGGCATAGTTTTCCCTGCTGGCTCTTTGGGCGGGGGACCCATCTCCAGCCGTATGGCCATTTTTGTGCCTGGCGCGGCGCCAAGTGGGAAAGGGTGGTGTCGAGGCTGAAGGCAGCAGGAAAGCCCGCAGCCCCCAGGTCTGTGGGGCTACGCAAGCGGTTCCCAAAGAGCTTTAGAAGAAGGCATAGTTTTCCCTGCTGGCTCTTTGGGCGGGGGACCCATCTCCAGCCGTATGGCCATTTTTGTGCCTAGCGCGGCGCCAAGTGGGAATGGGTGGTGTCGAGGCTGAAGGCAGCAGGAAAGCCCGCAGCCCCCAGGTCTGTGGGGCTACGCAAGCGGTTCCCAAAGAGCTTTAGAACAAGGCATAGTTTTCCCTGCTGGCTCTTTGGGCGGGGGACCCATCTCCAGCCGTATGGCCATTTTTGTGCCTGGCACGGCGCCAAGTGGGAAAGGGTTGTGTCGAGGCTGAAGGCAGCAGGAAAGCCCGCAGCCCCCAGGTCTGTAGGGCTACGCAAGCGGTTCCCAAAGAGCTTTAGAACAAGGCATAGTTTTCCCTGCTGGCTCTTTGGGCGGGGGACCCATCTCCAGCCGTATGGCCATTTTTGTGCCTGGCGCGGTGCCAAGTGTGAAAGGGTGGCTTTGAGGCTGAAGGCAGGAGCAAAGCCTGCAGCCCTAAGGTCTTTGGGGCTATGCAAGCGGTTCCCAAAGAGCTTTAGAACAAGGCATAGTTTTCCCTGCTGGCTGTTAGGGCATGGGACCCATCTCCAGCCATAGGCCATTTTTCTGCCAGGCGCGATGCCAAGTGGGAAAGGGTGGTGTCGAGTCTGAAGGCAGCAGCAAAGACTGCAGCCCCCAGGTCTGTGGGGCCAAGCAAGCGGTTCCCAAAGAGCTTTAGAACAAGGCATAGTTTTCCCTGCTGGCTCTTTGGGCGGGGGACCCATCTCCAGCCGTATGGCCATTTTTGTGCCTGGCACGGCGCCAAGTGGGAAAGGGTGGCTTTGAGGCTGAAGGCAGCAGCAAAGCTCGCAGCCCCCAGGTCTGTGGGGCTACGCAAGCGGTTCCCAAAGAGCTTTAGAAGAAGGCATAGTTTTCCCTGCTGGCTCTTTGGGCGGGGGACCCATCTCCAGCCGTATGGCCATTTTTGTGCCTGGCGCGGCGCCAAGTGGGAAAGGGTGGTGTCGAGGCTGAAGGCAGCAGGAAAGCCCGCAGCCCCCAGGTCTGTGGGGCCAAGCAAGCGGTTCCCAAAGAGCTTTAGAACAAGGCATAGTTTTCCCTGCTGGCTCTTTGGGCATGGGACCCATCTCCAGCCATAGGCCATTTTTGTGCTTGATAGGGCGCCAAGTGGGAAAGGGTGGCTTTGAGGCTGAAGGCAGCAGCAAAGACTGCAGCCCCCAGGTCTGTGGGGCCAAGCAAGCGGTTCCCAAAGAGCTTTAGAACAAGGCATAGTTTTCCCTGCTGGCTCTTTGGGCGGGGGACCCATCTCCAGCCACAGGCCATTTTTGTGCCTGGCCCGGCGCCCAGTGGGAAAGGGTGGCTTTGAGGCTTGAAGGCAGCAGGAAAGCCCGCAGCCCCCAGGTCTGTAGGGCTACGCAAGCGGTTCCCAAAGAGCTTTAAAACAAGGCATAATTTTCCCTGCTGGCTCTTTGGGCGGGGGACCCATCTCCAGCCGTATGGCCATTTTTGTGCCTGGCCGGGAGCCAAGTGGGAAAGGGTGGTTTTGAGGCTGAAGGCAGCAGGAAAGCCCGCAGCCCCCAGGTCTGTGGGGCTACGCAAGCGGTTCCCAAAGAGCTTTAGAACAAGGCATAGTTTTCCCTGATGGCTCTTTGGGCATGGGACCCATCTCCAGCCATAGGCCATTTTTGTGCTTGATAGGGCGCCAAGTGGGAAAGGGTGGTGTCGAGGCTGAAGGCAGCAGCAAAGCCCGCAGCCCCCAGGTCTGTGGGGCTACGCAAGCGGTTCCCAAAGAGCTTTAGAACAAGGCATAGTTTTTCCTGCTGGCTCTCTGGGCGGGGGACCCATCTCCAGCCGTATGGCCATTTTTGAGCCTGGCGCGGCGCCAGGTGGGAAAGGGTGGCTTTGAGGCTGAAGGCAGGAGCAAAGCCTGCAGCCCCCAGGTCTGTGGTGCTACGCAAGCGGTTCCCAAAGAGCTTTAGAACAAGGCATAGTTTTCCCTGCTGGCTCTTAGGGCATGGGACCCCTCTCCAGCCATAGGCCATTTTTGTGCCTGGCACGAAGCCAAGTGGGAAAGGGTGCTGTCGAGGCTGAAGGCAGCAGGAAAGCCTGCAGCCCCCAGGTGTGTGGGGCTACGCAAGCGGTTCCCAAAGAGCTTTAGAACAAGGCATAGTTTTCCCTGCTGGCTCTTTGGGCGGGGGACCCATCTCCAGCCGTATGGCTATTTTTGTGCCTGGCGCGGTGCGTAGTGGCATAGGATGGTTTTGAGGCTGAAGGCAGCAGGAAAGCCTGCAGCCCCCAGGTCTGTGCGGCTACACAAGCGGTTCCCAAAGAGCTTTAGAACAAGGCATAGTTTTCACTGCTGGCTCTTTGGGCGGGGGACCCATCTCCAGCCGTATGGCTATTTTTGTGCCTGGCGCGGTGCGTAGTGGCATAGGATGGTTTTGAGGCTGAAGGCAGCAGGAAAGCCTGCAGCCCCCAGGTCTGTGCGGCTACACAAGCGGATCACAAAGATCTTTAGAACAAGGCATAGTTTTCCCTGCTGGCTCTTTGGGCGGGGGACCCATCTCCAGCCGTACGGCCATTTTTGCGCCTGGCCCGGCGCAAAGTGGGAAAGGGTGGCTTTGAGGCTGAAGGCAGCAGCAAAGCCCGCAGCCCCCAGGTCTGTGCGGCTACGCAAGCGGTTCCCAAAGAGCTTTAGAACAAGGCATAGTTTTCCCTGCTGGCTCTTTGGGCGGGAGACCCATCTCCAGCCATAGGCCATTTTTGTGCCTGGCGCGACGCCAAGTGGGAAAGGGTGTTGTCGAGGCTGAAGGCAGCAGGAAAGCCCGCAGCCCCCAGGTCTGTGGGGCCACAGAAGCGGTTCCCAAAGAGCTTTAGAACAAGGCATAGTTTTCCCTGCTGGCTCTTTGGGCGGGGGACCCATCTCCAGCCGTATGGCCATTTTTGTGCCTGGCGCGGCGCCAAGTGGGAAAGGGTGGCTTTGAGGCTGAAGGCAGCAGCAAAGCCCGCAGCCCCCAGGTCTGTGGGGCTACGCAAGCAGTTCCCAAAGAGCTTTAGAACAAGGCATAGTTTTCCCTGCTGGCTCTTTAGGCATGGGACCCATCTCCATCCATAGGCCATTTTTGTGCCTGATAGGGCGCCAAGTGGGAAAGGGTTGCTTTGAGGCTGAAGACAGCAGGAAAGCCCGCAGCCCCCAGGTCTGTGGGGCTACGCAAGCGGTTCCCAAAGAGCTTTAGAACAAGGCATAGTTTTCCCTGCTAGCTCTTTGGGCGGGGGACCCATCTGCAGACATATGGCCATTTTTGTGCCTGGCACGACGCCAAGTGGGAAAGGGTGGCTTTGACGCTGAAGGCAGCAGGAAAGCCCGCAGCCCCCAGGTCTGTGGGGCTACGCAAGCGGTTCCCAAAGAGCTTTAGAACAAGGCATAGTTTTCCCTGCTGGCTCTTTGGGCGGGGGACCCATCTCCAGCCGTATGGCCATTTTTGTGCCTGGCGCGGCGCCAAGTGGGAAAGGGTGGTGTCGAGGCTGAAGGCAGCAGCAAAGCCCGCAGCCCCCAGGTCTGTGGGGCTACGCAAGCGGTTCCCAAAGAGCTTTAGAAGAAGGCATAGTTTTCCCTGCTGGCTCTTTGGGCGGGGGACCCATCTCCAGCCGTATGGCCATTTTTGTGCCTGGCACGGCGCCAAGTGGGAAAGGGTGGTGTCGAGGCTGAAGGCAGCAGGAAAGCCCGCAGCCCCCAGGTCTGTAGGGCTACGCAAGCGGTTCCCAAAGAGCTTTAGAACAAGGCATAGTTTTCCCTGCTGGCTCTTTGGGCGGGGGACCCATCTCCAGCCGTATGGCCATTTTTGTGCCTGGCCCGGTGCCAACTGTGAAAGGGTGGCTTTGAGGCTGAAGGCAGGAGCAAAGCCTGCAGCCCTAAGGTCTGTGGGGCTACGCAAGCGGTTCCCAAAGAGCTTTAGAACAAGGCATAGTTTTCCCTGCTGGCTCTTTGGACGGGGGACCCATCTCCAGCCATAGGCCATTTTTCTGCCAGGCGCGATGCCAAGTGGGAAAGGGTGGTGTCGAGTCTGAAGGCAGCAGGAAAGCCTGCAGCCCCCAGGTCTGTGGGGCTACGCAAGCGGTTCCCAAAGAGCTTTAGAACAAGGCATAGTTTTCCCTGCTGGCTCTTTGGGCGGGGGACCCATCTCCAGCCGTATGGCCAATTTGTGCCTAGCGCGACGCCAAGTGAGAAAGGGTGGCTTTGAGGCTGAAGGCAGCAGCAAAGCCCACAGCCCCCAGGTCTGTGGGGCTACGCAAGCGGTTCCCAAAGAGCTTTAGAACAAGGCATAGTTTTCCCTGCTGGCTCTTTGGGCGGGGGACCCATCTCCAGCCGTATGGCCATTTTTGTGCCTGGCGCGGCGCCAAGTGGGAAAGGGTGGTGTCGAGGCTGAAGGCAGCAGGAGAGCCCGCAGCCCCCAGGTCTGTGGGGCTACGCAAGCGGTTCCCAAAGAGCTTTAGAACAAGGCATAGTTTTCCCTGCTGGCTCTTTGGGCATGGGACCCATCTCCAGCCGTATGGCCATTTTTGTGCCTGGCGCAGTGCGTAGTGGGAAAGGGTGGTTTTGAGGCTGAAAGCAGCAGGAAAGCCTGCAGCCCCCAGGTCTGTGGGGCCAAGCAAGCGGTTCCCAAAGAGCTTTAGAACAAGGCATAGTTTTCCCTGCTGGCTCTTTGGGCATGGGACCCATCTCCAGCCATAGGCCATTTTTGTGCCTGATAGGGCGCCAAGTGGGAAAGGGTGGCTTTGAGGCTGAAGGCAGCAGGAAAGCCTGCAGCCCCAGGTCTGTAAGGCTACGCAAGCGGTTCCCAAAGAGCTTCAGAACAAGGCATAGTTTTCCCTGCTGGCTCTTTGGGCATGGGACCCATCTCCAGCCATAGGCCATTTTTCTGCCTGGCGCGGTGCCAAGTGGGAAAGGGTGGTGTCGAGTCTGAAGGCAGCAGGAAAGCCTGCAGCCCCCAGGTCTGTGGGGCTACGCAAGCGGTTCCCAAAGAGCTTTAGAACAAGGCATAGTTTTCCCTGCTGGCTCTTTGGGCGGGGGACCCATCTCCAGCCGTATGGCCAATTTGTGCCTAGCGCGACGCCAAGTGGGAAAGGGTGGCTTTGAGGCTGAAGGCAGCAGCAAAGCCTGCAGCCCCCAGGTCTGTGGGGCTACGCAAGCGGTTCCCAAAGAGCTTTAGAACAATGCATAGTTTTCCTTGCTGGGTCTTTGGGCATGGGACCCATCTCCAGCCATAGGCCATTTTTGTGCCTGATAGGGCGCCAAGTGGGAAAGGGTTGCTTTGAGGCTGAAGACAGCAGGAAAGCCCGCAGCCCCCAGGTCTGTGGGGCTACGCAAGCGGTTCCCAAAGAGCTTTAGAACAAGGCATAGTTTTCCCTGCTGGCTCTTTGGGCGGGGGACCCATCTGCAGACATATGGCCATTTTTGTGCCTGGCACGACGCCAAGTGGGAAAGGGTGGCTTTGACGCTGAAGGCAGCAGGAAAGCCCGCAGCCCCCAGGTCTGTGGGGCTACGCAAGCGGTTCCCAAAGAGCTTTAGAACAAGGCATAGTTTTCCCTACTGGCTCTTTGGGCGGGAGACCCATCTCCAGCCATAGGCCATTTTTGTGCCTGGCGCGACGCCAAGTGGGAAAGGGTGTTGTCGAGGCTGAAGGCAGCAGGAAAGCCCGCAGCCCCCAGGTCTGTGGGGCTACGCAAGCGGTTCCCAAAGAGCTTTAGAACAAGGCATAGTTTTCCCTGCTGGCTCTTTGGGCATGGGACCCATCTCCAGCCATAGGCCATTTTTGTGCCTGGCGCGACGCCAAGTGGGAAAGGGTGGTGTCGAGGTTGAAGGCAGCAGGAAAGCCTGCAGCCCCCAGGTCTGTGGGGCTACACAAGCGGTTCCCAAAGAGCTTTAGAACAAGGCATAGTTTTCCCTGCTGGCTCTTTGGGCATGGGACCCATCTCCAGCCGTATGGCCATTTTTGTGCCTGGCGCGGCGCCAAGTGGGAAAGGGTGGTGTCGAGGCTGAAGGCAGCAGGAAAGCCCGCAGCCCCCAGGTCTCTGGGGCTACGCAAGCGGTTCCCAAAGAGCTTTAGAACAAGGCATAGTTTTCCCTGCTGGCTCTTTGGGCGGGGGACCCATCTCCAGCCGTATGGCCATTTTTGTGCCTAGCGCGGCGCCAAATGGGAAAGGGTGGCTTTGAGGCTGAAGGCAGCAGGAAAGTCTGCAGCCCCCAGTTCTGTGGGGCTACGCAAGCGGTTCCCAAAGAGCTTTAGAACAAGGCATAGTCTTCCCTGCTGGCTCTCTGGGCCGGGGACCCATCTCCAGCCATAGGCCATTTTTGTGCCTGCCGCGGTGCCAAGTGGGAAAGGGTGGTGTCGAGGCTGAAGGCAGCAGGAAAGCCCGCAGCCCCCAGGTCTGTGGGGCTACGCAAGCGTTTCCCAAAGAGCTTTAGAACTAGGCATAGTTTTCCCTGCTGGCTCTTTGGGCGGGGGACCCATCTCCAGCCATAGGCCATTTTTGTGCCTGGCGCGGCGCCAAGTGGGAAAGGGTGGTGTCGAGGCTGAAGGCAGCAGGAAAGCCTGCAGGCCCCACGTCTGTGGGGCTACGCAAGTGGTTCCCAAAGAGCTTTAGAACAAGGCATAGTTTTCCCTGCTGGCTCTTAGGGCGGGGGACCCATCTCCAGCCATAGGCCATTTTTGTGCCTGGCGCGGCGCCAAGTGGGAAAGGGTGGCTTTGAGGCTGAAGGCAGCAGGAAAGCCTGCAGCCCCCAGGTCTGTGGGGCTACGCAAGCGGTTCCCAAAGAGCTTTAGAACAAGGCATAGTTTTCCCTGCTGGCTCTTTGGGCGGGGGACCCATCTCCAGCCGTATGGCCATTTTTGTGCCTGGCGCGGCGCCCAGTGGGAAAGGGTGGTGTCGAGGCTGAAGGCAGCAGGAAAGCCCACAGCCCCCAGGTCTGTGGGGCTACGCAAGCGGTTCCCAAAGAGCTTTAGAACAAGGCATAGTTTTCCCTGCTGGCTCTTTGGGCGGGGGACCCATCTCCAGCCGTATGGCCATTTTTGTGCCTGGCGCGGTGCGTAGTGTGAAAGGGTGGTTTTGAGGCTGAAGGCAGCAGGAAAGCCTGCAGCCCACAGCTCTGTGGGGCCAAGGAAGCTGTTCCCAAAGAGCTTTAGAACAAGGCATAGTTTTCCGTGATGGCTCTTTGGGCATGGGACCCATCTCCAGCCATAGGCCATTTTTGTGCCTGGCGCGGTGCGTAGTGGGAAAGGGTGGCTTTGAGGCTGAAGGCAGCAGGAAAGCCCGCAGCCCCCAGGTCTGTGGGGCTACGCAAGCGGTTCCCAAAGAGCTTTAGAACAAGGCATAGTTTTCCTTGCTGGCTCTTTGGGCATGGGACCCATCTCCAGCCATAGGCCATTTTTGTGCCTGGCCCGGCGCCAAGTGGGAAAGGGTGGTGTCGAGGCTGAAGGCAGCAGCAAAGCCCGAAGCCCCCAGGTCTGTAGGGCTACGCAAGCGGTTCCCAAAGAGCTTTAGAAGAAGGCATAGTTTTCCCTGCTGGCTCTTTGGGCATGGAACCCATCTCCAGCCGTATGGCCATTTTTGTGCCTGGCGCGGCGCCCAGTGGGAAAGGGTGGTGTCGAGGCTGAAGGCAGCAGGAAAGCCTGCAGCCCCCAGGTCTGTGGGGCTACGCAAGCGGTTCCCAAAGAGCTTTAGAACAAGGCATAGTTTTCCCTGCTGCCTCCTTGGGCGGGGGACCCATCTCCAGCCGTATGGCCATTTTTGTGCCTGGCGCGGCGCCCAGTGGGAAAGGGTGGTGTCGAGGCTGAAGGCAGCAGGAAAGCCCGCAGCTCCCAGGTCTGTGGAGCTACGCAAGTGGTTCCCAAAGAGCTTTAGAACAAGGCATAGTTTTCCTTGCTGGCTCTTTGGGCAGGGGACCCATCTCCAGCCATATGGCCATTTTTGTGCCTGATGCGGCGTCCAGTGGAAAAGGGTGGCTTTGAGGTTGAAGGCAGCAGCAAAGCCTGCAGCCCCCAGGTCTGTGGGGCTACGCAAGCGGTTCCCAAAGAGCTTTAGAACAAGGCATAGTTTTCCCTGCTGGCTCTTTGGGCGGGGGACCCATCTCCAGCTGTATGGCCATTTTTGTGCCTGGCGCAGTGCCAAGTGGGAAAGGGTGGTGTCGAGGCTGAAGGCAGCAGGAAAGCCCGCAGCCCCCAGGTCTGTGGGGCTACGCAAGCGGTTCCCAAAGAGCTTTAGAACAAGGCATAGTTTTCCCTGCTGGCTCTTTGGGCGGGGGACCCATCTCCAATCGTATGGCCATTTTTGTGCCTGGCGCGGTGCGTAGTGGGAAAGGGTGGCTTTGAGGCTGAAGGCAGCAGGAAAGCCTGCAGCCCCCAGGTCTGTGGGGCCAAGCAAGCGGTTCCCAAAGAGCTTTAGAACAAGGCATAGTTTTCCCTGCTGGCTCTTTGGGCATGGGACCCATCTCCAGCCATAGGCCATTTTTGTGCCTGATAGGGCGCCAAGTGGGAAAGGGTGGCTTTGAGGCTGAAGGCAGCAGGAAAGCCTGCAGCCCCAGGTCTGTAAGGCTACGCAAGCGGTTCCCAAAGAGCTTCAGAACAAGGCATAGTTTTCCCTGCTGGCTCTTTGGGCATGGGACCCATCTCCAGCCATAGGCCATTTTTCTGCCTGGCGCGGTGCCAAGTGGGAAAGGGTGGTGTCGAGTCTGAAGGCAGCAGGAAAGCCTGCAGCCCCCAGGTCTGTGGGGCTACGCAAGCGGTTCCCAAAGAGCTTTAGAACAAGGCATAGTTTTCCCTGCTGGCTCTTTGGGCGGGGGACCCATCTCCAGCCGTATGGCCAATTTGTGCCTAGCGCGACGCCAAGTGGGAAAGGGTGGCTTTGAGGCTGAAGGCAGCAGCAAAGCCTGCAGCCCCCAGGTCTGTGGGGCTACGCAAGCGGTTCCCAAAGAGCTTTAGAACAATGCATAGTTTTCCTTGCTGGGTCTTTGGGCATGGGACCCATCTCCAGCCATAGGCCATTTTTGTGCCTGATAGGGCGCCAAGTGGGAAAGGGTTGCTTTGAGGCTGAAGACAGCAGGAAAGCCCGCAGCCCCCAGGTCTGTGGGGCTACGCAAGCGGTTCCCAAAGAGCTTTAGAACAAGGCATAGTTTTCCCTGCTGGCTCTTTGGGCGGGGGACCCATCTGCAGACATATGGCCATTTTTGTGCCTGGCACGACGCCAAGTGGGAAAGGGTGGCTTTGACGCTGAAGGCAGCAGGAAAGCCCGCAGCCCCCAGGTCTGTGGGGCTACGCAAGCGGTTCCCAAAGAGCTTTAGAACAAGGCATAGTTTTCCCTACTGGCTCTTTGGGCGGGAGACCCATCTCCAGCCATAGGCCATTTTTGTGCCTGGCGCGACGCCAAGTGGGAAAGGGTGTTGTCGAGGCTGAAGGCAGCAGGAAAGCCCGCAGCCCCCAGGTCTGTGGGGCTACGCAAGCGGTTCCCAAAGAGCTTTAGAACAAGGCATAGTTTTCCCTGCTGGCTCTTTGGGCATGGGACCCATCTCCAGCCATAGGCCATTTTTGTGCCTGGCGCGACGCCAAGTGGGAAAGGGTGGTGTCGAGGTTGAAGGCAGCAGGAAAGCCTGCATCCCCCAGGTCTGTGGGGCTACACAAGCGGTTCCCAAAGAGCTTTAGAACAAGGCATAGTTTTCCCTGCTGGCTCTTTGGGCATGGGACCCATCTCCAGCCGTATGGCCATTTTTGTGCCTGGCGCGGCGCCAAGTGGGAAAGGGTGGTGTCGAGGCTGAAGGCAGCAGGAAAGCCCGCAGCCCCCAGGTCTCTGGGGCTACGCAAGCGGTTCCCAAAGAGCTTTAGAACAAGGCATAGTTTTCCCTGCTGGCTCTTTGGGCGGGGGACCCATCTCCAGCCGTATGGCCATTTTTGTGCCTAGCGCGGCGCCAAATGGGAAAGGGTGGCTTTGAGGCTGAAGGCAGCAGGAAAGTCTGCAGCCCCCAGTTCTGTGGGGCTACGCAAGCGGTTCCCAAAGAGCTTTAGAACAAGGCATAGTCTTCCCTGCTGGCTCTCTGGGCCGGGGACCCATCTCCAGCCATAGGCCATTTTTGTGCCTGCCGCGGTGCCAAGTGGGAAAGGGTGGTGTCGAGGCTGAAGGCAGCAGGAAAGCCCGCAGCCCCCAGGTCTGTGGGGCTACGCAAGCGTTTCCCAAAGAGCTTTAGAACTAGGCATAGTTTTCCCTGCTGGCTCTTTGGGCGGGGGACCCATCTCCAGCCATAGGCCATTTTTGTGCCTGGCGCGGCGCCAAGTGGGAAAGGGTGGTGTCGAGGCTGAAGGCAGCAGGAAAGCCTGCAGGCCCCACGTCTGTGGGGCTACGCAAGTGGTTCCCAAAGAGCTTTAGAACAAGGCATAGTTTTCCCTGCTGGCTCTTAGGGCGGGGGACCCATCTCCAGCCATAGGCCATTTTTGTGCCTGGCGCGGCGCCAAGTGGGAAAGGGTGGCTTTGAGGCTGAAGGCAGCAGGAAAGCCTGCAGCCCCCAGGTCTGTGGGGCTACGCAAGCGGTTCCCAAAGAGCTTTAGAACAAGGCATAGTTTTCCCTGCTGGCTCTTTGGGCGGGGGACCCATCTCCAGCCGTATGGCCATTTTTGTGCCTGGCGCGGCGCCCAGTGGGAAAGGGTGGTGTCGAGGCTGAAGGCAGCAGGAAAGCCCACAGCCCCCAGGTCTGTGGGGCTACGCAAGCGGTTCCCAAAGAGCTTTAGAACAAGGCATAGTTTTCCCTGCTGGCTCTTTGGGCGGGGGACCCATCTCCAGCCGTATGGCCATTTTTGTGCCTGGCGCGGTGCGTAGTGTGAAAGGGTGGTTTTGAGGCTGAAGGCAGCAGGAAAGCCTGCAGCCCACAGCTCTGTGGGGCCAAGGAAGCTGTTCCCAAAGAGCTTTAGAACAAGGCATAGTTTTCCGTGATGGCTCTTTGGGCATGGGACCCATCTCCAGCCATAGGCCATTTTTGTGCCTGGCGCGGTGCGTAGTGGGAAAGGGTGGCTTTGAGGCTGAAGGCAGCAGGAAAGCCCGCAGCCCCCAGGTCTGTGGGGCTACGCAAGCGGTTCCCAAAGAGCTTTAGAACAAGGCATAGTTTTCCTTGCTGGCTCTTTGGGCATGGGACCCATCTCCAGCCATAGGCCATTTTTGTGCCTGGCCCGGCGCCAAGTGGGAAAGGGTGGTGTCGAGGCTGAAGGCAGCAGCAAAGCCCGAAGCCCCCAGGTCTGTAGGGCTACGCAAGCGGTTCCCAAAGAGCTTTAGAAGAAGGCATAGTTTTCCCTGCTGGCTCTTTGGGCATGGAACCCATCTCCAGCCGTATGGCCATTTTTGTGCCTGGCGCGGCGCCCAGTGGGAAAGGGTGGTGTCGAGGCTGAAGGCAGCAGGAAAGCCTGCAGCCCCCAGGTCTGTGGGGCTACGCAAGCGGTTCCCAAAGAGCTTTAGAACAAGGCATAGTTTTCCCTGCTGCCTCCTTGGGCGGGGGACCCATCTCCAGCCGTATGGCCATTTTTGTGCCTGGCGCGGCGCCCAGTGGGAAAGGGTGGTGTCGAGGCTGAAGGCAGCAGGAAAGCCCGCAGCTCCCAGGTCTGTGGAGCTACGCAAGTGGTTCCCAAAGAGCTTTAGAACAAGGCATAGTTTTCCTTGCTGGCTCTTTGGGCAGGGGACCCATCTCCAGCCATATGGCCATTTTTGTGCCTGATGCGGCGTCCAGTGGAAAAGGGTGGCTTTGAGGTTGAAGGCAGCAGCAAAGCCTGCAGCCCCCAGGTCTGTGGGGCTACGCAAGCGGTTCCCAAAGAGCTTTAGAACAAGGCATAGTTTTCCCTGCTGGCTCTTTGGGCGGGGGACCCATCTCCAGCTGTATGGCCATTTTTGTGCCTGGCGCAGTGCCAAGTGGGAAAGGGTGGTGTCGAGGCTGAAGGCAGCAGGAAAGCCCGCAGCCCCCAGGTCTGTGGGGCTACGCAAGCGGTTCCCAAAGAGCTTTAGAACAAGGCATAGTTTTCCCTGCTGGCTCTTTGGGCGGGGGACCCATCTCCAATCGTATGGCCATTTTTGTGCCTGGCGCGGTGCGTAGTGGGAAAGGGTGGCTTTGAGGCTGAAGGCAGCAGGAAAGTCTGCAGCCCCCAGGTCTGTGGGGCTACGCAAGCGGTTCCCAAAGAGCTTTAGAACAAGGCATAGTCTTCCCTGCTGGCTCTCTGGGCCGGGGACCCATCTCCAGCCATAGGCCATTTTTGTGCCTGGCGCAGTGCCAAGTGGGAAAGGGTGGTGTCGAGGCTGAAGGCAGCAGGAAAGCCCGCAGCCCCCAGGTCTGTGGGGCTACGCAAGCGTTTCCCAAAGAGCTTTAGAACAAGGCATAGTTTTCCCTGCTGGCTCTTTGGGCGGGGGACCCATCTCCAGCCATAGGCCATTTTTGTGCCTGGCGCGGCGCCAAGTGGGAAAGGGTGGTGTCGAGGCTGAAGGCAGCAGGAAAGCCTGCAGGCCCCACGTCTGTGGGGCTACGCAAGTGGTTCCCAAAGAGCTTTAGAACAAGGCATAGTTTTCCCTGCTGGCTCTTTGGGCGGGGGACCCATCTCCAGCCATAGGCCATTTTTGTGCCTGGCGCGGCGCCAAGTGGGAAAGGGTGGCTTTGAGGCTGAAGACAGCAGGAAAGCCTGCAGCCCCCAGGTCTGTGGGGCTACGCAAGCGGTTCCCAAAGAGCTTTAGAACAAGGCATAGTTTTCCCTGCTGGCTCTTTGGGCGGGGGACCCATCTCCAGCCGTATGGCCATTTTTGTGCCTGGCGCGGCGCCCAGTGGGAAAGGGTGGTGTCGAGGCTGAAGGCAGCAGGAAAGCCCACAGCCCCAAGGTCTGTGGGGCTACGCAAGCGGTTCCCAAAGAGCTTTAGAACAAGGCATAGTTTTCCCTGCTGGCTCTTTGGGCGGGGGACCCATCTCCAGCCGTATGGCCATTTTTGTGCCTGGCGAGGTGCGTAGTGTGAAAGGGTGGTTTTGAGGCTGAAGGCAGCAGGAAAGCCTGCACCCCACAGCTCTGTGGGGCCAAGGAAGCTGTTCCCAAAGAGCTTTAGAACAAGGCATAGTTTTCCGTGATGGCTCTTTGGGCATGGGACCCATCTCCAGCCATAGGCCATTTTTGTGCCTGGCCCGGCGCCAAGTGGGAAAGGGTGGTGTCGAGGCTGAAGGCAGCAGCAAAGCCCGAAGCCCCCAGGTCTGTAGGGCTACGCAAGCGGTTCCCAAAGAGCTTTAGAACAAGGCATAGTTTTCCCTGCTGGCTCTTTGGGCATGGAACCCATCTCCAGCCGTATGGCCATTTTTGTGCCTGGCGCGGCGCCAAGTGGGAAAGGGTGTTGTCGAACATAAAGGCAGAAGGAAAGCCCACAGCCCCCAGGTGTGTGGGGCTACGCAAGCGGTTCCCAAAGAGCTTTAGAACAAGGCATAGTTTTCCCTGCTGGCTCTTTGGGCGGGGGACCCATCTCCAGCCATAGGCCATTTTTGTGCCTGGCGCGACGCCAAGTGGGAAAGGGTGGTGTCGAGGTTGAAGGCAGCAGGAAAGCCTGCAGCCCCCAGGTCTGTGGGGCTACGCAAGCGGTTCCCAAAGAGCTTTAGAACAAGGCATAGTTTTCCCTGCTGGCTCCTTGGGCGGGGGACCCATCTCCAGCCGTATGGCCATTTTTGTGCCTGGCGCGGCGCCCAGTGGGAAAGGGTGGTGTCGAGGCTGAAGGCAGCAGGAAAGCCCGCAGCTCCCAGGTCTGTGGAGCTACGCAAGTGGTTCCCAAAGAGCTTTAGAACAAGGCATAGTTTTCCTTGCTGGCTCTTTGGGCAGGGGACCCATCTCCAGCCATATGGCCATTTTTGTGCCTGATGCGGCGTCCAGTGGAAAAGGGTGGCTTTGAGGTTGAAGGCAGCAGCAAAGCCTGCACCCCCAGGTCTGTGGGGCTACGCAAGCGGTTCCCAAAGAGCTTTAGAACAAGGCATAGTTTTCCCTGCTTGTTCTTTGGGCGGGGGACCCATCTCCAGCCGTATGGCCATTTTTGTGCCTGGCGCGGCGCCAAGTGGGAATGGGTGGTGTCGAGTCTGAAGGCAGCAGGAAAGCCTGCAGCCCCCAGGTCTGTAGGGCTACGCAAGCGGTTCCCAAAGAGCTTTAGAACAAGGCATAGTTTTCCCTGCTGGCTCTTTGGGCGGGGGACCCATCTCCAATCGTATGGCCATTTTTGTGCCTGGCGCGGTGCGTAGTGCGAAAGGGTGGTTTTGAGGCTGAAGGCAGCAGGAAAGCCCGCAACCCCCAGGTCTGTGGGGCTACGCAAGCGGTTCCCAAAGAGCTTTAGAACAAGGCATAGTCTTCCCTGCTGGCTCTTTTGGCATGGGACCCATCTCCAGCCGTATGGCAATTTTTGTGCCTGGCCCGGCGCCAAGTGGGAAAGGGTGGCTTTGAGGCTGAAGGCAGCAGCAAAGCCCGCAGCCCCCAGGTCTGTGGGGCTACGCAAGCGGTTCCCAAAGAGCTTTAGAACAAGGCATAGTTTTCCCTGCTGGCTCTTTGGGCGGGGGACCCATCTCCAGCCGTATGGCCATTTTTGTGCCTGGCGCGGCGCCAAGTGGGAAAGGGTGGTGTCGAGGCTGAAGGCAGCAGGAAAGCCCGCAGCCCCCAGGTCTGTGGGGCTACGCAAGCGGTTCCCAAAGAGCTTTAGAAGAAGGCATAGTTTTCCCTGCTGGCTCTTTGGGCGGGGGACCCATCTCCAGCCGTATGGCCATTTTTGTGCCTAGCGCGGCGCCAAGTGGGAAAGGGTGGTGTCGAGGCTGAAGGCAGCAGGAAAGCCCGCAGCCCCCAGGTCTGTGGGGCTACGCAAGCGGTTCCCAAAGAGCTTTAGAACAAGGCATAGTTTTCCCTGCTGGCTCTTTGGGCATGGAACCCATCTCCAGCCGTATGGCCATTTTTGTGCCTGGCGCGGCGCCAAGTGGGAAAGGGTGTTGTCGAACATAAAGGCAGAAGGAAAGCCCACAGCCCCCAGGTGTGTGGGGCTACGCAAGCGGTTCCCAAAGAGCTTTAGAACAAGGCATAGTTTTCCCTGCTGGCTCTTTGGGCGGGGGACCCATCTCCAGCCATAGGCCATTTTTGTGCCTGGCGCGACGCCAAGTGGGAAAGGGTGGTGTCGAGGTTGAAGGCAGCAGGAAAGCCTGCAGCCCCCAGGTCTGTGGGGCTACGCAAGCGGTTCCCAAAGAGCTTTAGAACAAGGCATAGTTTTCCCTGCTGGCTCCTTGGGCGGGGGACCCATCTCCAGCCGTATGGCCATTTTTGTGCCTGGCGCGGCGCCCAGTGGGAAAGGGTGGTGTCGAGGCTGAAGGCAGCAGGAAAGCCCGCAGCTCCCAGGTCTGTGGAGCTACGCAAGTGGTTCCCAAAGAGCTTTAGAACAAGGCATAGTTTTCCTTGCTGGCTCTTTGGGCAGGGGACCCATCTCCAGCCATATGGCCATTTTTGTGCCTGATGCGGCGTCCAGTGGAAAAGGGTGGCTTTGAGGTTGAAGGCAGCAGCAAAGCCTGCACCCCCAGGTCTGTGGGGCTACGCAAGCGGTTCCCAAAGAGCTTTAGAACAAGGCATAGTTTTCCCTGCTGGCTCTTTGGGCGGGGGACCCATCTCCAGCTGTATGGCCATTTTTGTGCCTGGCGCAGTGCCAAGTGGGAAAGGGTGGTGTCGAGTCTGAAGGCAGCAGGAAAGCCCGCAGCCCCCAGGTCTGTGGGGCTACGCAAGCGGTTCCCAAAGAGCTTTAGAACAAGGCATAGTTTTCCCTGCTTGTTCTTTGGGCGGGGGACCCATCTCCAGCCGTATGGCCATTTTTGTGCCTGGCGCGGCGCCAAGTGGGAATGGGTGGTGTCGAGTCTGAAGGCAGCAGGAAAGCCTGCAGCCCCCAGGTCTGTAGGGCTACGCAAGCGGTTCCCAAAGAGCTTTAGAACAAGGCATAGTTTTCCCTGCTGGCTCTTTGGGCGGGGGACCCATCTCCAATCGTATGGCCATTTTTGTGCCTGGCGCGGTGCGTAGTGGGAAAGGGTGGTTTTGAGGCTGAAGGCAGCAGGAAAGCCCGCAACCCCCAGGTCTGTAGGGCTACGCAAGCGGTTCCCAAAGAGCTTTAGAACAAGGCATAGTCTTCCCTGCTGGCTCTTTTGGCATGGGACCCATCTCCAGCCGTATGGCAATTTTTGTGCCTGGCCCGGCGCCAAGTGGGAAAGGGTGGTTTTGAGGCTGAAGGCAGCAGCAAAGCCCGCAGCCCCCAGGTCTGTGGGGCTACGCAAGCGGTTCCCAAAGAGCTTTAGAACAAGGCATAGTTTTCCCTGCTGGCTCTTTGGGCGGGGGACCCATCTCCAGCCGTATGGCCATTTTTGTGCCTGGCGCGGCGCCAAGTGGGAAAGGGTGGTGTCGAGGCTGAAGGCAGCAGGAAAGCCCGCAGCCCCCAGGTCTGTGGGGCTACGCAAGCGGTTCCCAAAGAGCTTTAGAAGAAGGCATAGTTTTCCCTGCTGGCTCTTTGGGCGGGGGACCCATCTCCAGCCGTATGGCCATTTTTGTGCCTAGCGCGGCGCCAAGTGGGAAAGGGTGGTGTCGAGGCTGAAGGCAGCAGGAAAGCCCGCAGCCCCCAGGTCTGTGGGGCTACGCAAGCGGTTCCCAAAGAGCTTTAGAACAAGGCATAGTTTTCCCTGCTCGCTCTTTGGGCGGGGGACCCATCTCCAGCCGTATGGCCATTTTTGTGCCTGGCACGGCGCCAAGTGGGAAAGGGTTGTGTCGAGGCTGAAGGCAGCAGGAAAGCCCGCAGCCCCCAGGTCTGTAGGGCTACGCAAGCGGTTCCCAAAGAGCTTTAGAACAAGGCATAGTTTTCCCTGCTGGCTCTTTGGGCGGGGGACCCATCTCCAGCCGTATGGCCATTTTTGTGCCTGGCGCGGTGCCAAGTGTGAAAGGGTGGCTTTGAGGCTGAAGGCAGGAGCAAAGCCTGCAGCCCTAAGGTCTTTGGGGCTATGCAAGCGGTTCCCAAAGAGCTTTAGAACAAGGCATAGTTTTCCCTGCTGGCTGTTAGGGCATGGGACCCATCTCCAGCCATAGGCCATTTTTCTGCCAGGCGCGATGCCAAGTGGGAAAGGGTGGTGTCGAGTCTGAAGGCAGCAGCAAAGACTGCAGCCCCCAGGTCTGTGGGGCCAAGCAAGCGGTTCCCAAAGAGCTTTAGAACAAGGCATAGTTTTCCCTGCTGGCTCTTTGGGCGGGGGACCCATCTCCAGCCGTATGGCCATTTTTGTGCCTGGCACGGCGCCAAGTGGGAAAGGGTGGCTTTGAGGCTGAAGGCAGCAGCAAAGCTCGCAGCCCCCAGGTCTGTGGGGCTACGCAAGCGGTTCCCAAAGAGCTTTAGAAGAAGGCATAGTTTTCCCTGCTGGCTCTTTGGGCGGGGGACCCATCTCCAGCCGTATGGCCATTTTTGTGCCTGGCGCGGCGCCAAGTGGGAAAGGGTGGTGTCGAGGCTGAAGGCAGCAGGAAAGCCCGCAGCCCCCAGGTCTGTGGGGCCAAGCAAGCGGTTCCCAAAGAGCTTTAGAACAAGGCATAGTTTTCCCTGCTGGCTCTTTGGGCATGGGACCCATCTCCAGCCATAGGCCATTTTTGTGCTTGATAGGGCGCCAAGTGGGAAAGGGTGGCTTTGAGGCTGAAGGCAGCAGCAAAGACTGCAGCCCCCAGGTCTGTGGGGCCAAGCAAGCGGTTCCCAAAGAGCTTTAGAACAAGGCATAGTTTTCCCTGCTGGCTCTTTGGGCGGGGGACCCATCTCCAGCCACAGGCCATTTTTGTGCCTGGCCCGGCGCCCAGTGGGAAAGGGTGGCTTTGAGGCTTGAAGGCAGCAGGAAAGCCCGCAGCCCCCAGGTCTGTAGGGCTACGCAAGCGGTTCCCAAAGAGCTTTAAAACAAGGCATAATTTTCCCTGCTGGCTCTTTGGGCGGGGGACCCATCTCCAGCCGTATGGCCATTTTTGTGCCTGGCCGGGAGCCAAGTGGGAAAGGGTGGTTTTGAGGCTGAAGGCAGCAGGAAAGCCCGCAGCCCCCAGGTCTGTGGGGCTACGCAAGCGGTTCCCAAAGAGCTTTAGAACAAGGCATAGTTTTCCCTGATGGCTCTTTGGGCATGGGACCCATCTCCAGCCATAGGCCATTTTTGTGCTTGATAGGGCGCCAAGTGGGAAAGGGTGGTGTCGAGGCTGAAGGCAGCAGCAAAGCCCGCAGCCCCCAGGTCTGTGGGGCTACGCAAGCGGTTCCCAAAGAGCTTTAGAACAAGGCATAGTTTTTCCTGCTGGCTCTCTGGGCGGGGGACCCATCTCCAGCCGTATGGCCATTTTTGAGCCTGGCGCGGCGCCAGGTGGGAAAGGGTGGCTTTGAGGCTGAAGGCAGGAGCAAAGCCTGCAGCCCCCAGGTCTGTGGTGCTACGCAAGCGGTTCCCAAAGAGCTTTAGAACAAGGCATAGTTTTCCCTGCTGGCTCTTAGGGCATGGGACCCCTCTCCAGCCATAGGCCATTTTTGTGCCTGGCACGAAGCCAAGTGGGAAAGGGTGCTGTCGAGGCTGAAGGCAGCAGGAAAGCCTGCAGCCCCCAGGTGTGTGGGGCTACGCAAGCGGTTCCCAAAGAGCTTTAGAACAAGGCATAGTTTTCCCTGCTGGCTCTTTGGGCGGGGGACCCATCTCCAGCTGTATGGCTATTTTTGTGCCTGGCGCGGTGCGTAGTGGCATAGGATGGTTTTGAGGCTGAAGGCAGCAGGAAAGCCTGCAGCCCCCAGGTCTGTGCGGCTACACAAGCGGTTCCCAAAGAGCTTTAGAACAAGGCATAGTTTTCACTGCTGGCTCTTTGGGCGGGGGACCCATCTCCAGCCGTATGGCTATTTTTGTGCCTGGCGCGGTGCGTAGTGGCATAGGATGGTTTTGAGGCTGAAGGCAGCAGGAAAGCCTGCAGCCCCCAGGTCTGTGCGGCTACACAAGCGGATCACAAAGATCTTTAGAACAAGGCATAGTTTTCCCTGCTGGCTCTTTGGGCGGGGGACCCATCTCCAGCCGTACGGCCATTTTTGCGCCTGGCCCGGCGCAAAGTGGGAAAGGGTGGCTTTGAGGCTGAAGGCAGCAGCAAAGCCCGCAGCCCCCAGGTCTGTGCGGCTACGCAAGCGGTTCCCAAAGAGCTTTAGAACAAGGCATAGTTTTCCCTGCTGGCTCTTTGGGCGGGAGACCCATCTCCAGCCATAGGCCATTTTTGTGCCTGGCGCGACGCCAAGTGGGAAAGGGTGTTGTCGAGGCTGAAGGCAGCAGGAAAGCCCGCAGCCCCCAGGTCTGTGGGGCCACAGAAGCGGTTCCCAAAGAGCTTTAGAACAAGGCATAGTTTTCCCTGCTGGCTCTTTGGGCGGGGGACCCATCTCCAGCCGTATGGCCATTTTTGTGCCTGGCGCGGCGCCAAGTGGGAAAGGGTGGCTTTGAGGCTGAAGGCAGCAGCAAAGCCCGCAGCCCCCAGGTCTGTGGGGCTACGCAAGCAGTTCCCAAAGAGCTTTAGAACAAGGCATAGTTTTCCCTGCTGGCTCTTTAGGCATGGGACCCATCTCCATCCATAGGCCATTTTTGTGCCTGATAGGGCGCCAAGTGGGAAAGGGTTGCTTTGAGGCTGAAGACAGCAGGAAAGCCCGCAGCCCCCAGGTCTGTGGGGCTACGCAAGCGGTTCCCAAAGAGCTTTAGAACAAGGCATAGTTTTCCCTGCTAGCTCTTTGGGCGGGGGACCCATCTGCAGACATATGGCCATTTTTGTGCCTGGCACGACGCCAAGTGGGAAAGGGTGGCTTTGACGCTGAAGGCAGCAGGAAAGCCCGCAGCCCCCAGGTCTGTGGGGCTACGCAAGCGGTTCCCAAAGAGCTTTAGAACAAGGCATAGTTTTCCCTACTGGCTCTTTGGGCGGGAGACCCATCTCCAGCCATAGGCCATTTTTGTGCCTGGCGCGACGCCAAGTGGGAAAGGGTGTTGTCGAGGCTGAAGGCAGCAGGAAAGCCCGCAGCCCCCAGGTCTGTGGGGCTACGCAAGCGGTTCCCAAAGAGCTTTAGAACAAGGCATAGTTTTCCCTGCTGGCTCTTTGGGCATGGGACCCATCTCCAGCCATAGGCCATTTTTGTGCCTGGCGCGACGCCAAGTGGGAAAGGGTGGTGTCGAGGTTGAAGGCAGCAGGAAAGCCTGCAGCCCCCAGGTCTGTGGGGCTACACAAGCGGTTCCCAAAGAGCTTTAGAACAAGGCATAGTTTTCCCTGCTGGCTCTTTGGGCATGGGACCCATCTCCAGCCGTATGGCCATTTTTGTGCCTGGCGCGGCGCCAAGTGGGAAAGGGTGGTGTCGAGGCTGAAGGCAGCAGGAAAGCCCGCAGCCCCCAGGTCTCTGGGGCTACGCAAGCGGTTCCCAAAGAGCTTTAGAACAAGGCATAGTTTTCCCTGCTGGCTCTTTGGGCGGGGGACCCATCTCCAGCCGTATGGCCATTTTTGTGCCTAGCGCGGCGCCAAATGGGAAAGGGTGGCTTTGAGGCTGAAGGCAGCAGGAAAGCCTGCAGCCCCCAGGTCTGTGGGGCTACGCAAGCGGTTCCCAAAGAGCTTTAGAACAAGGCATAGTTTTCCCTGCTGGCTCTTTGGGCGGGGGACCCATCTCCAGCCGTATGGCCATTTTTGTGCCTGGCCCGGCGCCAAGTGGGAAAGGGTGGTGTCGAGGCTGAAGGCAGCAGGAAAGCCCACAGCCCCCAGGTCTGTGGGGCTACGCAAGCGGTTCCCAAAGAGCTTTAGAACAAGGCATAGTTTTCCCTGCTGGCTCTTTGGGCGGGGGACCCATCTCCAGCCGTATGGCCATTTTTGTGCCTGGCGCGGTGCGTAGTGTGAAAGGGTGGTTTTGAGGCTGAAGGCAGCAGGAAAGCCTGCAGCCCACAGCTCTGTGGGGCCAAGGAAGCTGTTCCCAAAGAGCTTTAGAACAAGGCATAGTTTTCCGTGATGGCTCTTTGGGCATGGGACCCATCTCCAGCCATAGGCCATTTTTGTGCCTGGCGCGGTGCGTAGTGGGAAAGGGTGGCTTTGAGGCTGAAGGCAGCAGGAAAGCCCGCAGCCCCCAGGTCTGTGGGGCTACGCAAGCGGTTCCCAAAGAGCTTTAGAACAAGGCATAGTTTTCCTTGCTGGCTCTTTGGGCATGAGACCCATCTCCAGCCATAGGCCATTTTTGTGCCTGGCCCGGCGCCAAGTGGGAAAGGGTGGTGTCGAGGCTGAAGGCAGCAGCAAAGCCCGAAGCCCCCAGGTCTGTAGGGCTACGCAAGCGGTTCCCAAAGAGCTTTAGAACAAGGCATAGTTTTCCCTGCTGGCTCTTTGGGCGGGGGACCCATCTCCAGCCATAGGCCATTTTTGTGCCTGGCGCGACGCCAAGTGGGAAAGGGTGGTGTCGAGGTTGAAGGCAGCAGGAAAGCCTGCAGCCCCCAGGTCTGTGGGGCTACGCAAGCGGTTCCCAAAGAGCTTTAGAACAAGGCATAGTTTTCCCTGCTGGCTCCTTGGGCGGGGGACCCATCTCCAGCCGTATGGCCATTTTTGTGCCTGGCGCGGCGCCCAGTGGGAAAGGGTGGTGTCGAGGCTGAAGGCAGCAGGAAAGCCCGCAGCTCCCAGGTCTGTAGGGCTACGCAAGCGGTTCCCAAAGAGCTTTAGAACAAGGCATAGTTTTCCCTGCTGGCTCTTTGGGCCGGGGACCCATCTCCAGCCATAGGCCATTTTTGTGCCTGGCCCGGTGCCAAGTGTGAAAGGGTGGCTTTGAGGCTGAAGGCAGGAGCAAAGCCTGCAGCCCTAAGGTCTTTGGGGCTACGCAAGCGGTTCCCAAAGAGCTTTAGAACAAGGCATAGTTTTCCCTGCTGGCTGTTAGGGCATGGGACCCATCTCCAGCCATAGGCCATTTTTCTGCCAGGCGCGATGCCAAGTGGGAAAGGGTGGTGTCGAGTCTGAAGGCAGCAGGAAAGCCTGCAGCCCCCAGGTCTGTGGGGCTACGCAAGCGGTTCCCAAAGAGCTTTAGAACAAGGCATAGTTTTCCCTGCTGGCTCTTTGGACGGGGGACCCATCTCCAGCCGTATGGCCAATTTGTGCCTAGCGCGACGCCAAGTGAGAAAGGGTGGCTTTGAGGCTGAAGGCAGCAGCAAAGCCCACAGCCCCCAGGTCTGTGGGGCTACGCAAGCGGTTCCCAAAGAGCTTTAGAACAAGGCATAGTTTTCCCTGCTGGCTCTTTGGGCGGGGGACCCATCTCCAGCCGTATGGCCATTTTTGTGCCTGGCGCGGCGCCAAGTGGGAAAGGGTGGTGTCGAGGCTGAAGGCAGCAGGAGAGCCCGCAGCCCCCAGGTCTGTGGGGCTACGCAAGCGGTTCCCAAAGAGCTTTAGAACAAGGCATAGTTTTCCCTGCTGGCTCTTTGGGCATGGGACCCATCTCCAGCCGTATGGCCATTTTTGTGCCTGGCGCAGTGCGTAGTGGGAAAGGGTGGTTTTGAGGCTGAAGGCAGCAGGAAAGCCTGCAGCCCCCAGGTCTGTGGGGCCAAGCAAGCGGTTCCCAAAGAGCTTTAGAACAAGGCATAGTTTTCCCTGATGGCTCTTTGGGCATGGGACCCATCTCCAGCCGTATGGCCATTTTTGTGCCTGATAGGGCGCCAAGTGGGAAAGGGTGCCTTTGAGGCTGAAGGCAGCAGGAAAGCCTGCAGCCCCAGGTCTGTAGGGCTACGCAAGCGGTTCCCAAAGAGCTTCAGAGCAAGGCATAGTTTTCCCTGCTGGCTCTTTGGGCATGGGACCCATCTCCAGCCATAGGCCATTTTTCTGCCTGGCGCGGTGCCAAGTGGGAAAGGGTGGTGTCGAGTCTGAAGGCAGCAGGAAAGCCTGCAGCCCCCAGGTCTGTGGGGCTACGCAAGTGGTTCCCAAAGAGCTTTAGAACAAGGCATAGTTTTCCCTGCTGGCTCTTTGGGCGGGGGACCCATCTCCAGCCGTATGGCCAATTTGTGCCTAGCGCGACGCCAAGTGGGAAAGGGTGGCTTTGAGGCTGAAGGCAGCAGCAAAGCCTGCAGCCCCCAGGTCTGTGGGGCTACGCAAGCGGTTCCCAAAGAGCTTTAGAACAATGCATAGTTTTCCTTGCTGGGTCTTTGGGCATGGGACCCATCTCCAGCCATAGGCCATTTTTGTGCCTGGCGCGGTGCGTAGTGGGAAAGGGTGGCTTTGAGGCTGAAGGCAGCAGGAAAGCCTGCAGCCCCCAGGTCTGTGCGGCTACGCAAGCGGTTCCCAAAGAGCTTTAGAACAAGGCCTAGTTTTCCCTGCTGGCTCTTTGGGCGGGGGACCCATCTCCAGCCATAGACCATTTTTGTGCCTAGCGCGGCGCCAAGTGGGAAAGGGTGGCTTTGAGGCTGAAGGCAGCAGGAGAGCCTGCAGCCCCCAGGTCTTTGGGGCTATGCAAGCGGTTCCCAAAGAGCTTTAGAACAAGGCATAGTTTTCCCTGCTGGCTCTTTGGGCGGGGGACCCATCTCCAGCCGTATGGCCATTTTTGTGCCTGGCGTGGCGCCAAGTGGGAAAGGGTGGTGTCGAGGCTGAAGGCAGCAGGAAAGCCCGCAGCCCCCAGGTCTGTGTGGCTACGCAAGCGGTTCCCAAAGAGCTTTAGAACAAGGCATAGTTTTCCCTGCTGGCTCTTTGGGCGGGGGACCCATCTCCAGCCGTATGGCCATTTTTGTGCCTGGCCCGGCGCGAAGCGGGAAAGGGTGGCTTTGAGGCTGAAGGCAGCAGCAAAGCCCACAGCCCCGAGGTCTGTGGGGCTACGCAAGCGGTTCCCAAAGACCTTTAGAACAAGGCATAGTTTTCCCTGCTGGCTCTTTGGGCGGGGGACCCATCTCCAGCCGTATGGCCATTTTTGTGCCTGGCACGGCGCCAAGTGGGAAAGGGTGGTGTCGAGGCTGAAGGCAGCAGGAAAGCCCACAGCCCCCAGGTCTGTGGGGCTATGCAAGCGGTTCCCAAAGAGCTTTAGAACAAGGCATAGTTTTCCCTGGTGGCTCTTTGGGCATGGGACCCATCTCCACCCATATGCCATTTTTCTGCCTGGCGCGACGCCAAGTGGGAAAGGGTGCTGTCGAAGCTGAAGGCAGCAGGAAAGCCTGCAGCCCCCAGGTCTGTGGGGCTACGCAAGCGGTTCCCAAAGAGCTTTAGAACAAGGCATAGTTTTCCCTGCTGGCTCTTTGGGCATGGGACCCATCTCCAGCCATAGGCCATTTTTGTGCCTGATGCGGCGCCAAGTGGGAAAGGGTGGCTTTGAGGCTGAAGGCAGCAGGAAAGCCCGCAGCCCCCAGGTCTGTGCGGCTACGCAAGCGGTTCCCAAAGAGCTTTAGAACAAGGCATAATTTTCCTTGCTGGCTCTCTGGGCGGGGGACCCATCTCCAGCCGTATGGCCATTTTTGTGCCTAGCGCGACGCCAAGTGGGAAAGGGTGGCTTTGAGGCTGAAGGCAGCAGCAAAGCCTGCAGCCCCCAGGTCTGTGGGGCTACGCAAGCGGTTCCCAAAGAGCTTTAGAACAAGGCATAGTTTTCCCTGCTGGCTCTTTGGGCATGGGACCCATCTCCAGCCATAGGCCATTTTTGTGCCTGGCGCGACGCCAAGTGGGAAAGGGTGGTTTTGAGGCTGAAGGCAGCAGGAAAGCCCGCAGCCCCCAGGTCTGTGGGGCTACGCAAGCGGTTCCCAAAGAGCTTTAGAACAAGGCATAATTTTCCTTGCTGGCTCTCTGGGCGGGGGACCCATCTCCAGCCGTATGGCCATTTTTGTGCCTGGCGCGGCGCCAAGTGGGAAAGGGTGGTGTCGAGGCTGAAGGCAGCAGGAAAGCCCGCAGCACCCAGGTCTGTGGGGCTACGCAAGCGGTTCCCAAAGAGCTTTAGAACAAGGCATAGTTTTCCCTGCTGGCTCTTTGGGCGGGGGACCCATCTCCAGCCGTATGGCCATTTTTGTGCCTGGCGCGGCGCCAAGTGGGAAAGGGTGGTTTTGAGGCTGAAGGCAGCAGGAAAGCCCGCAGCCCCCAGGTCTGTGGGGCTACGCAAGCGGTTCCCAAAGAGCTTTAGAACAAGGCATAGTTTTCCCTGCTGGCTCTTTGGACGGGGGACCCATTTCCAGCCGTATGGCCATTTTTGTGCCTGGCGCGGTGCGTAGTGGTAAAGGGTGGTTTTGACGCTGAAGGCAGCAGGAAAGCCCGCAGCCCCCAGGTCTGTGGGGCTACGCAAGCGGTTCCCAAAGAGCTTTAGAACAAGGCATAGTTTTCCCTGCTGGCTCTTTGGGCGGGGGACCCATCTCCAGCCGTATGGCCATTTTTGTGCCTGGCGCGGCGCCAAGTGGGAAAGGGTGGCTTTGAGGCTGAAGGCAGCAGGAAAGCCTGCAGCCCCCAAGTCTCTGGGGCTACGCAAGCAGTTCCCAAAGAGCTTTAGAACAAGGCATAATTTTCCCTGCTGGCTCTCTGGGCGGGGGACCCATCTCCAGCCATAGGCCGTTTTTGTGCCTGGCGCGGCGCCAAGTGGGAAAGGGTGCTGTCGAGGCTGAAGGCAGCAGCAAAGCCTGCAGCCCCCAGGTCTGTGGGGCTACGCAAGCGGTTCCCAAAGAGCTTTAGAACAAGGCATAGTTTTCCCTGCTGGCTCTTTGGGCGGGGGACCCATCTCCAGTCGTATGGCTATTTTTATGCCTGGCGCGGTGCGTAGTGGGAAAGGGTGGTTTTGAGGCTGAAGGCAGCAGGAAAGCCCGCAGCCCCCAGGTCTTTGGGGCTACGCAAGCGGTTCCCAAAGAGCTTTAGAACAAGGCATAGTTTTCCCTGCTGGCTCTTTGGGCGGGGAACCCATCTCCAGCCGTATGGCCATTTTTGTGCCTGGCACGGCGCCAAGTGGGAAAGGGTGGTGTCGAGGCTGAAGGCAGCAGGAAAGCCCGCAGCCCCCATGTCTGTAGGGCTACGCAAGCGGTTCCCAAAGAGCTTTAGAACAAGGCATAGTTTTCCCTGCTGGCTCTCTGGGCATGGGACCGATCTCCAGCCATAGGCCATTTTTTTAACTGATGGAGTGCCAAGTGGGAAAGGGTGGCTTTGAGGCTGAAGGCAGCAGGAAAGCCTGCAGCCCCCAGGTCTGTGGGGCCAAGGAAGCTGTTCCCAAAGAGCTTTAGAACAAGGCATAGTTTTCCCTGCTGGCTCTTTGGGCATGGGCCCCATCTCCAACCATAGGCCATTTTTGTGCCTGATGCGGCGCCAAGTGGGAAAGGGTGGCTTTGAGGCTGAAGGCAGCAGGAAAGCCCGCAGCCCCCAGGTCTGTGCGGCTACGCAAGCGGTTCCCAAAGAGCTTTAGAACAAGGCATAGTTTTCCCTGCTGGCTCTCTGGGCGGGGGACCCATCTCCAGCCGTATGGCCATTTTTGTGCCTAGCGCGACGCCAAGTGGGAAAGGGTGGCTTTGAGGCTGAAGGCAGCAGCAAAGCCTGCAGCCCCCAGGTCTGTGGGGCTACGCAAGCGGTTCCCAAAGATCTTTAGAACAAGGCATAGTTTTCCCTGCTGGCTCTTTGGGCATGGGACCCATCTCCAGCCATAGGCCATTTTTGTGCCTGGCGCGACACCAAGTGGGAAAGGGTGGCTTTGAGGCTGAAGGCAGCAGGAAAGCCCGCAGCCCCCAGGTCTGTGGGGCTACGCAAGCGGTTCCCAAAGAGCTTTAGAACAAGGCATAATTTTCCTTGCTGGCTCTCTGGGCGGGGGACCCATCTCCAGCCGTATGGCCATTTTTGTGCCTGGCGCGGCGCCAAGTGGGAAAGGGTGGTGTCGAGGCTGAAGGCAGCAGGAAAGCCTGCAGCCCCCAGGTCTGTGGGGCTACGCAAGCGGTTCCCAAAGAGCTTTAGAACAAGGCATAGTTTTCCCTGCTGGCTCTTTGGACGGGGGACCCATTTCCAGCCGTATGGCCATTTTTGTGCCTGGCGCGGTGCGTAGTGGTAAAGGGTGGTTTTGACGCTGAAGGCAGCAGGAAAGCCCGCAGCCCCCAGGTCTGTGCGGCTACGCAAGCGGTTCCCAAAGAGCTTTAGAACAAGGCATAGTTTTCCCTGCTGGCTCTTTGGGCGGGGGACCCATCTCCAGCCGTATGGCCATTTTTGTGCCTGGCGCGGCGCCAAGTGGGAAAGGGTGGTTTTGAGGCTGAAGGCAGCAGCAAAGCCTGCAGCCCCCAGGTCTGTGGGGCCAAGCAAGCTGTTCCCAAAGAGCTTTAGAACAAGGCATAGTTTTCCCTGCTGGCTCTTTGGGCATGGGACCCATCTCCAGCCATAGGCCATTTTTGTGCCTGGCGCGGCGCCAAGTGGGAAAGGGTGGCTTTGAGGCTGAAGGCAGCAGCAAAGCCTGCAGGCCCCACGTCTGTGGGGCCACGCAAGCGGTTCCCAAAGAGCTTTAGAACAAGGCATAGTTTTCCTTGCTGGGTCTTTGGGCATGGGACCGATCTCCAGCCATAGGCCATTTTTTTGCCTGATGGAGTGCCAAGTGGGAAAGGGTGGCTTTGAGGCTGAAGGCAGCAGGAAAGCCTGCAGCCCCCAGGTCTGTGGGGCTACGCAAGCGGTTCCCAAAGAGCTTTAGAACAAGGCATAGTTTTCCTTGCTGGCTCTTTGGGCATGGGACCCATCTCCAGCCATAGGCCATTTTTGTGCCTGATGCGGCGCCAAGTGGGAAAGGGTGGCTTTGAGGCTGAAGGCAGCAGGAAAGCCCGCAGCCCCCAGGTCTGTGCGGCTACGCAAGCGGTTCCCAAAGAGCTTTAGAACAAGGCATAATTTTCCTTGCTGGCTCTCTGGGCGGGGGACCCATCTCCAGCCGTATGGCCATTTTTGTGCCTAGCGCGACGCCAAGTGGGAAAGGGTGGCTTTGAGGCTGAAGGCAGCAGCAAAGCCCGCAGCCCCCAGGTCTGTGGGGCTACGCAAGCGGTTCCCAAAGAGCTTTAGAACAAGGCATAGTTTTCCCTGCTGGCTCTTTGGGCATGGGACCCATCTCCAGCCATAGGCCATTTTTGTGCCTGGCGCGACGCCAAGTGGGAAAGGGTGGCTTTGAGGCTGAAGGCAGCAGGAAAGCCCGCAGCGCCAGGTCTGTGCGGCTACGCAAGCGGTTCCCAAAGAGCTTTAGAACAAGGCATAATTTTCCTTGCTGGCTCTCTGGGCGGGGGACCCATCTCCAGCCGTATGGCCATTTTTGTGCCTGGCGCGGCGCCAGGTGGGAAAGGGTGTTGTCGAGGGTGAAGGCAGCAGGAAAGCCCGCAGCCCCCAGGTCTGTGGGGCTACGCAAGCGGTTCCCAAAGAGCTTTAGAACAAGGCATAGTTTTCCCTGCTGGCTCTTTGGGCGGGGGACCCATCTCCAGCCGTATGGCCATTTTTGTGCCTGGCGCGGCGCCAAGTGGGAAAGGGTGGTTTTGAGGCTGAAGGCACCAGGAAAGCCCGCAGCCCCCAGGTCTGTGGGGCTACGCAAGCGGTTCCCAAAGAGCTTTAGAACAAGGCATAGTTTTCCCTGCTGGCTCTTTGGGCGGGGGACCCATCTCCAGCCGTATGGCCATTTTTGTGCCTGGCGCGGCGCCAAGTGGGAAAGGGTGGTTTTGAGGCTGAAGGCAGCAGCAAAGCCTGCAGCCCCCAGGTCTGTGGGGCCAAGCAAGCTGTTCCCAAAGAGCTTTAGAACAAGGCATAGTTTTCCCTGCTGGCTCTTTGGGCATGGGACCCATCTCCAGCCATAGGCCATTTTTGTGCCTGGCGCGGCGCCAAGTGGGAAAGGGTGGCTTTGAGGCTGAAGGCAGCAGCAAAGCCTGCAGGCCCCACGTCTGTGGGGCCACGCAAGCGGTTCCCAAAGAGCTTTAGAACAAGGCATAGTTTTCCTTGCTGGGTCTTTGGGCATGGGACCGATCTCCAGCCATAGGCCATTTTTTTGCCTGATGGAGTGCCAAGTGGGAAAGGGTGGCTTTGAGGCTGAAGGCAGCAGGAAAGCCTGCAGCCCCCAGGTCTGTGGGGCTATGCAAGCGGTTCCCAAAGAGCTTTAGAACAAGGCATAGTTTTCCCTGCTGGCTCTTTGGGTGGGGGACCCATCTCCAGACGTATGGCTATTTTTGTGCCTGGCGCGGTGCGTAGTGGCATAGGGTGGTTTTGAGGCTGAAGGCAGCAGGAAAGCCCGCAGCCCCCAGGTCTGTGGGGCCAAGCAAGCGGTTCCCAGAGAGCTTTAGAACAAGGCATAGTTTTCCCTGCTGGCTCTTTGGGCGGGGGACCCATCTCCAGCCATATGGCCATTTTTGTGCCTGGCGGGGTGCGTAGTGGGAAAGGGTGGTTTTGAGGCTGAAGGCAGCAGGAAAGCCCGCAGCCCCCAGGTCTGTGGGGCCAAGCAAGCGGTTCCCAAAGAGCTTTAGAACAAGGCATAGTTTTCCCTGCTTGCTCTTTGGGCATGGGACCCATCTCCAGCCATAGGCCATTTTTGTGCCTGGCGCGGCGCCAAGTGGGAAAGGGTGGCTTTGAGGCTGAAGGCAGCAGCAAAGCCCGCAGCCCCCAGGTCTGTGGGGCTACGCAAGCGGTTCCCAAAGAGCTTTAGAACAAGGCATAGTTTTCCCTGCTGGCTCTTTGGGCGGGGGACCCATCTCCAGCCGTATGGCCATTTTTGTGCCTGATAGGGCGCCAAGTGGGAAAGGGTGGTGTCGAGGCTGAAGACAGCAGGAAAGCCTGCAGCCCCCAGGTCTGTGGGGCTACGCAAGCGGTTCCCAAAGAGCTTTAGAACAAGGCATAGTTTTCCCTGCTGGCTCTTTGGGCGGGGGACCCATCTCCAGCCGTATGGCCATTTTTGAGCCTGGCGCGGCGCCAGGTGGGAAAGGGTGGCTTTGAGGCTGAAGGCAGGAGCAAAGCCTGCAGCCCCCAGGTCTGTGGGGCTACGCAAGCGGTTCCCAAAGAGCTTTAGAACAAGGCATAGTTTTCCCTGCTGGCTCTTAGGGCGGGGGACCCATCTCCAGCCGTATGGCCATTTTGGAGCCTGGCGCGGCGCCAAGTGGGAAAGGGTGGTGTCGAGGCTGAAGGCAGCAGGAAAGCCCGCAGCCCCCAGGTCTGTGGGGCTACGCAAGCGGTTCCCAAAGAGCTTTAGAACAAGGCATAGTTTTCCCTGCTCGCTCTTTGGGCGGGGGACCCATCTCCAGCCGTATGGCCATTTTTGTGCCTGGCGAAGCCCCAAGAGGGAAAGGGTGGCTTTGAATCTGAAGGCAGCAGGAAAGCCCGCAGCCCCCAGGTCTTTGGGGCTACGCAAGCGGTTCCCAAAGAGCTTTAGAACAAGGCATAATTTTCCTTGCTGGCTCTCTGGGCGGGGGACCCATCTCCAGCCGTATGGCCATTTTTGTGCCTGGCGCGGCGCCAAGTGGGAAAGGGTGTTGTCGAGGCTGAAGGCAGCAGGAAAGCCCGCAGCCCCCAGGTCTGTGGGGCTACGCAAGCGGTTCCCAAAGAGCTTTAGAACAAGGCATAGTTTTCCCTGCTGGCTCTTTGGGCGGGGGACCCATCTCCAGCCGTATGGCCATTTTTGTGCCTGGCGCGGCGCCAAGTGGGAAAGGGTGGTTTTGAGGCTGAAGGCAGCAGGAAAGCCCGCAGCCCCCAGGTCTGTGGGGCTACGCAAGCGGTTCCCAAAGAGCTTTAGAACAAGGCATAGTTTTCCCTGCTGGCTCTTTGGGCGGGGGACCCATCTCCAGCCGTATGGCCATTTTTGTGCCTGGCCCGGCGCCAAGCGGGAAACGGTGGCTTTGAGGCTGAAGGCAGCAGCAAAGCCCACACCCCCAGGTCTGTGGGGCTACGCAAGCGGTTCCCAAAGAGCTTTAGAAAAAGGCATAGTTTTCCCTGCTGGCTCTTTGGGCGGGGGACCCATCTCCAGCCGTATGGCCATTTTTGTGCTTGGCGCGGCGCCAAGTGGGAAAGGGTGGTTTTGACGCTGAAGGCAGCAGGAAAGCCCGCAGCCCCCAGGTCTGTGCGGCTACGCAAGCGGTTCCCAAAGAGCTTTAGAACAAGGCATAGTTTTCCCTGATGGCTCTTTGGGCGGGGGACCCATCTCCAGCCGTATGGCCATTTTTGTGCCTGGCGCGGCGCCAAGTGGGAAAGGGTGGTTTTGAGGCTGAAGGCAGCAGCAAAGCCTGCAGCCCCCAGGTCTGTGGGGCCAAGCAAGCGGTTCCCAAAGAGCTTTAGAACAAGGCATAGTTTTCCCTGCTGGCTCTTTGGGCATGGGACCCATCTCCAGCCATAGGCCATTTTTGTGCCTGGCGCGGCGCCAAGTGGGAAAGGGTGGCTTTGAGGCTGAAGGCAGCAGGAAAGCCTGCAGCCCCCAGGTCTCTGGGGCTACGCAAGCAGTTCCCAAAGAGCTTTAGAACAAGGCATAGTTTTCCCTGCTGGCTCCTTGGGCGGGGGACCCATCTCCAGCCTTAGGCCGTTTTTGTGCCTGGCGCGGCGCCAAGTGGGAAAGGGTGCTGTCGAGGCTGAAGGCAGCAGCAAAGCCTGCAGCCCCCCAGGTCTGTGGGGCTATGCAAGCGGTTCCCAAAGAGCTTTAGAACAAGGCATAGTTTTCCCTGCTGGCTCTTTGGGCGGGGGACCCATCTCCAGTCGTATGGCTATTTCTATGCCTAGCGCGGTGCGTAGTGGGAAAGGGTGGTTTTGAGGCTGAAGGCAGCAGGAAAGCCCGCAGCCCCCAGGTCTGTGGGACTACGCAAGCAGTTCCCAAAGAGCTTTAGAACAAGGCATAATTTTCCCTGCTGTCTCTTTGGGCGGGGGACCCATCTCCAGCCATAGGCCATTTTTGTGCCTGGCGCGGCGCCAAGTGGGAAAGGGTGGTGTGGAGGCTGAATGCAGCAGGAAAGCCCGCAGCCCCCAGGTCTGTGGGGCTACACAAGCGGTTCCCAAAGAGCTTTAGAACAAGGCATAGTTTTCCCTGCTGGCTCTTTGAGCATGGGACCCATCTCCAGCCATAGGCCATTTTTGTGCCTGGCGCGGCGCCAAGTGGGAAAGGGTGGCTTTGAGGCTGAAGGCAGAAGGAAAGCCTGCAGCCCCCAGGTCTCTGGGGCTACGCAAGCAGTTCCCAAAGAGCTTTAGAACAAGGCATAATTTTCCCTGCTGGCTCTCTGGGCGGGGGACCCATCTCCAGCCATAGGCCGTTTTTGTGCCTGGCGCGGCGCCAAGTGGGAAAGGGTGCTGTCGAGGCTGAAGGCAGCAGCAAAGCCTGCAGCCCCCAGGTCTGTGGGGCTATGCAAGCGGTTCCCAAAGAGCTTTAGAACAAGGCATAGTTTTCCCTGCTGGCTCTTTGGGCGGGGGACCCATCTCCAGTCGTATGGCTATTTCTATGCCTAGCGCGTTGCGTAGTGGGAAAGGGTGGTTTTGAGGCTGAAGGCAGCAGGAAAGCCCGCAGCCCCCAGGTCTGTGGGACTACGCAAGCAGTTCCCAAAGAGCTTTAGAACAAGGCATAATTTTCCCTGCTGGCTCTTTGGGCGGGGGACCCATCTCCAGCCATAGGCCATTTTTGTGCCTGGCGCGGCGCCAAGTGGGAAAGGGTGGTGTGGAGGCTAAATGCAGCAGGAAAGCCCGCAGCCCCCAGGTCTGTGGGGCTACGCAAGCGGTTCCCAAAGAGCTTTAGAACAAGGCATAGTTTTCCCTGCTGGCTCTTTGAGCATGGGACCCATCTCCAGCCATAGGCCATTTTTGTGCCTGATGCGGCGCCAAGTGGGAAAGGGTGGCTTTGAGGCTGAAGACAGCTGGAAAGCCTGCAGCCCCCAGGTCTGTGGGGCTACGCAAGCGGTTCCCAAAGAGCTTTAGAACAAGGCATAGTTTTCCCTGCTGGCTCTTTGGGTGGGGGACCCATCTCCAGCCGTATGGCCATTTTTGTGCCTGGCGCGGCGCCAAGTGGGAAAGGGTGGTGTCGAGGCTGAAGGCAGCAGGAAAGCCCGCAGCCCCCAGGTCTGTGGGGCTATGCAAGCGGTTCCCAAAGAGCTTTAGAACAAGGCATAGTTTTCCCTGCTGGCTCTTTGGGTGGGGGACCCATCTCCAGACGTATGGCTATTTTTGTGCCTGGCGCTGTGCGTAGTGGCATAGGGTGGTTTTGAGGCTGAAGGCAGCAGGAAAGCCCGCAGCCCCCAGGTCTGTGGGGCCAAGCAAGCGGTTCCCAGAGAGCTTTAGAACAAGGCATAGTTTTCCCTGCTGGCTCTTTGGGCGGGGGACCCATCTCCAGCCATATGGCCATTTTTGTGCCTGGCGCGGTGCGTAGTGGGAAAGGGTGGTTTTGAGGCTGAAGGCAGCAGGAAAGCCCGCAGCCCCCAGGTCTGTGGGGCCAAGCAAGCGGTTCCCAAAGAGCTTTAGAACAAGGCATAGTTTTCCCTGCTGGCTCTTTGGGCATGGGACCCATCTCCAGCCATAGGCCATTTTTGTGCCTGGCGCGGCGCCAAGTGGGAAAGGGTGGCTTTGAGGCTGAAGGCAGCAGCAAAGCCCGCAGCCCCCAGGTCTGTGGGGCTACGCAAGCGGTTCCCAAAGAGCTTTAGAACAAGGCATAGTTTTCCCTGCTGGCTCTTTGGGCGGGGGACCCATCTCCAGCCGTATGGCCATTTTTGTGCCTGATAGGGCGCCAAGTGGGAAAGGGTGGTGTCGAGGCTGAAGACAGCAGGAAAGCCTGCAGCCCCCAGGTCTGTGGGGCTACGCAAGCGGTTCCCAAAGAGCTTTAGAACAAGGCATAGTTTTCCCTGCTGGCTCTTTGGGCGGGGGACCCATCTCCAGCCGTATGGCCATTTTTGAGCCTGGCGCGGCGCCAGGTGGGAAAGGGTGGCTTTGAGGCTGAAGGCAGGAGCAAAGCCTGCAGCCCCCAGGTCTGTGGGGCTACGCAAGCGGTTCCCAAAGAGCTTTAGAACAAGGCATAGTTTTCCCTGCTGGCTCTTAGGGCGGGGGACCCATCTCCAGCCGTATGGCCATTTTTGAGCCTGGCGCGGCGCCAAGTGGGAAAGGGTGGTGTCGAGGCTGAAGGCAGCAGGAAAGCCCGCAGCCCCCAGGTCTGTGGGGCTACGCAAGCGGTTCCCAAAGAGCTTTAGAACAAGGCATAGTTTTCCCTGCTCGCTCTTTGGGCGGGGGACCCATCTCCAGCCATAGGCCATTTTTGTGCTTGATAGGGCGCCAAGTGGGAAAGGGTGGCTTTGAGGCTGAAGGCAGCAGGAAAGCCTGCAGCCCCCAGGTCTGTGGGGCTACGCAAGCGGTTCCCAAAGAGCTTTAGAACAAGGCATAGTTTTCCCTGCTGGCTCTTTTGGCAGGGGACCCATCTCCAGCCGTATGGCCATTTTTGTGCCTGGCGCGGTGCGTAGTGGGAAAGGGTGGTGTTGAGGCTGAAGGCAGCAGCAAAGCCTGCAGCCCCCAGGTCTGTGGGGCCAAGCAAGCGGTTCCCAAAGAGCTTTAGAACAAGGCATAGTTTTCCCTGCTGGCTCTTTGGGCGGGGGACCCATCTCCAGCCGTATGGCCATTTTTGTGCCTGGCCCGGCGCCAAGTGGGAAAGGGTGGCTTTGAGGCTGAAGGCAGCAGGAAAGCCCGCAGCCCCCAGGTCTGTGGGGCTACGCAAGCGGTTCCCAAAGAGCTTTAGAACAAGGCATAGTTTTCCCTGCTGGCTCTTTGGGCGGGGGACCCATCTCCAGCCGTATGGCCATTTTTGTGCCTGGCGCGGCGCCAAGTGGGAAAGGGTGGTGTCGAGGCTGAAGGCAGCAGGAAAGCCCGCAGCCCCCACGTCTGTGGGGCCAAGCAAGCGGTTCCCAAAGAGCTTTAGAACAAGGCATAGTTTTCCCTGCTGGCTCTTTGGGCCTGGGACCCATCTCCAGCCATAGGCCATTTTTGTGCTTGATAGGGCGCCAAGTGGGAAAGGGTGGCTTTGAGGCTTGAAGGCAGCAGGAAAGCCCGCAGCCCCCAGGTCTGTGGGGCTACGCAAGCGGTTCCCAAAGAGCTTTAGAACAAGGCATAGTTTTCCCTGCTGGCTCTTTGGGAGGGGGACCCATCTCCAGCCGTATGGCCATTTTTGAGCCTGGCGCGGCGCCAAGTGGGAAAGGGTTGTGTCGAGGCTAAAGGCAGCAGGAAAGCCCGCAGCCCCCAGGTCTGTGGGGCTACGCAAGCGGTTCCCAAAGAGCTTTAGAACAAGGCATAATTTTCCCTGCTGGCTCCCTGGGCGGGGGACCCATCTCCAGCCGTATGGCCATTTTTGTGCCTGGCGCAGCGCCAAGTGGGAAAGGGTGGTTTTGAGGCTGAAGGCAGCAGCAAAGCCTGCAGCCCCCAGGTCTGTGGGGCTACGCAAGCGGTTCCCAAAGAGCTTTAGAACAAGGCATAGTTTTCCCTGCTGGCTCTTTGGGCGGGGGACCCATCTCCAGCCGTATGGCCATTTTTGTGCCTGGCCGGGGGCCAAGTGGGAAAGGGTGGTTTTGAGGCTGAAGGCAGCAGGAAAGCCCGCAGCCCCTAGGTCTGTGGGGCCAAGCAAGCGGTTCCCAAAGAGCTTTAGAACAAGGCATAGTTTTCCCTGCTGGCTCTTAGGGCGGGGGACCCATCTCCAGCCGTATGGCCATTTTTGAGCCTGGCGCGGCGCCAAGTGGGAAAGGGTGGTGTCGAGGCTGAAGGCAGCAGGAAAGCCCGCAGCCCCCAGATCTGTGGGGCTACGCAAGCGGTTCCCAAAGAGCTTTAGAACAAGGCATAGTTTTCCCTGCTGGCTCTTTGGGCGGGGGACCCATCTCCAGCCGTATGGCCATTTTTGTGCCTGGCGAAGCCCCAAGAGGGAAAGGGTGGCTTTGAATCTGAAGGCAGCAGGAAAGCCCGCAGCCCCCAGGTCTGTGGGGCTACGCAAGCGGTTCCCAAAGAGCTTTAGAACAAGGCATAGTTTTCCCTGCTGGCTCTTTTGGCAGGGGACCCATCTCCAGCCGTATGGCCATTTTTGTGCCTGGCGCGGTGCGTAGTGGGAAAGGGTGGTGTTGAGGCTGAAGGCAGCAGCAAAGACTGCAGCCCCCAGGTCTGTGGGGCCAAGCAAGCGGTTCCCAAAGAGCTTTAGAACAAGGCATAGTTTTCCCTGCTGGCTCTTTGGGCGGGGGACCCATCTCCAGCCGTATGGCCATTTTTGTGCCTGGCCCGGCGCCAAGTGGGAAAGGGTGGCTTTGAGGCTGAAGGCAGCAGCAAAGCCCGCAGCCCCCAGGTCTGTGGGGCTACGCAAGCGGTTCCCAAAGAGCTTTAGAACAAGGCATAGTTTTCCCTGCTGGCTCTCTGGGCGGGGGACCCATCTGCAGCCGTATGGCCATTTTTGAGCCTGGAGCAGCGCCAAGTGGGAAAGGGTGGTTTTGAGGGTGAAGGCAGCAGGAAAGCCCGCAGCCCCCAGGTCTGTGGGGCTACGCAAGCGGTTCCCAAAGAGCTTTAGAACAAGGCATAGTTTTCCCTGCTGGGTCTTTGGGCGGGGGACCCATCTCCAGCCGTATGGCCATTTTTGTGCCTGGCGCGGCGCCAAGTGGGAAAGGGTGGTGTCGAGGCTGAAGGCAGCAGGAAAGCCCGCAGCCCCCACGTCTGTGGGGCCAAGCAAGCGGTTCCCAAAGAGCTTTAGAACAAGGCATAGTTTTCCCTGCTGGCTCTTTGGGCCTGGGACCCATCTCCAGCCATAGGCCATTTTTGTGCTTGATAGGGCGCCAAGTGGGAAAGGGTGGCTTTGAGGCTGAAGGCAGCAGGAAAGCCTGCAGCCCCCAGGTCTGTGGGGCTACGCAAGCAGTTCCCAAAGAGCTTTAGAACAAGGCATAGTTTTCCCTGCTGGCTCTTTGTTCGGGGGACCCATCTCCAGCCATAGGCCATTTTTGTGCCTGGCCCGGCGCCCAGTGGGAAAGGGTGGCTTTGAGGCTTGAAGGCAGCAGGAAAGCCTGCAGCCCCCAGGTCTGTGGGGCTACGCAAGCGGTTCCCAAAGAGCTTTAGAACAAGGCATAGTTTTCCCTGCTGGCTCTTTGGGCGGGGGACCCATCTCCAGCCGTATGGCCATTTTTGAGCCTGGCGCGGCGCCAGGTGGGAAAGGGTGGCTTTGAGGCTGAAGGCAGGAGCAAAGCCTGCAGCCCCCAGGTCTGTGGGGCTACGCAAGCGGTTCCCAAAGAGCTTTAGAACAAGGCATAGTTTTCCCTGCTGGCTCTTAGGGCGGGGGACCCATCTCCAGCCGTATGGCCATTTTTGAGCCTGGCGCGGCGCCAAGTGGGAAAGGGTGGTGTCGAGGCTGAAGGCAGCAGGAAAGCCCGCAGCCCCCAGGTCTGTGGGGCTACGCAAGCGGTTCCCAAAGAGCTTTAGAACAAGGCATAGTTTTCCCTGCTCGCTCTTTGGGCGGGGGACCCATCTCCAGCCATAGGCCATTTTTGTGCTTGATAGGGCGCCAAGTGGGAAAGGGTGGCTTTGAGGCTGAAGGCAGCAGGAAAGCCTGCAGCCCCCAGGTCTGTGGGGCTACGCAAGCGGTTCCCAAAGAGCTTTAGAACAAGGCATAGTTTTCCCTGCTGGCTCTTTTGGCAGGGGACCCATCTCCAGCCGTATGGCCATTTTTGTGCCTGGCGCGGTGCGTAGTGGGAAAGGGTGGTGTTGAGGCTGAAGGCAGCAGCAAAGCCTGCAGCCCCCAGGTCTGTGGGGCCAAGCAAGCGGTTCCCAAAGAGCTTTAGAACAAGGCATAGTTTTCCCTGCTGGCTCTTTGGGCGGGGGACCCATCTCCAGCCGTATGGCCATTTTTGTGCCTGGCCCGGCGCCAAGTGGGAAAGGGTGGCTTTGAGGCTGAAGGCAGCAGGAAAGCCCGCAGCCCCCAGGTCTGTGGGGCTACGCAAGCGGTTCCCAAAGAGCTTTAGAACAAGGCATAGTTTTCCCTGCTGGCTCTTTGGGCGGGGGACCCATCTCCAGCCGTATGGCCATTTTTGTGCCTGGCGCGGCGCCAAGTGGGAAAGGGTGGTGTCGAGGCTGAAGGCAGCAGGAAAGCCCGCAGCCCCCACGTCTGTGGGGCCAAGCAAGCGGTTCCCAAAGAGCTTTAGAACAAGGCATAGTTTTCCCTGCTGGCTCTTTGGGCCTGGGACCCATCTCCAGCCATAGGCCATTTTTGTGCTTGATAGGGCGCCAAGTGGGAAAGGGTGGCTTTGAGGCTTGAAGGCAGCAGGAAAGCCCGCAGCCCCCAGGTCTGTGGGGCTACGCAAGCGGTTCCCAAAGAGCTTTAGAACAAGGCATAGTTTTCCCTGCTGGCTCTTTGGGAGGGGGACCCATCTCCAGCCGTATGGCCATTTTTGAGCCTGGCGCGGCGCCAAGTGGGAAAGGGTTGTGTCGAGGCTAAAGGCAGCAGGAAAGCCCGCAGCCCCCAGGTCTGTGGGGCTACGCAAGCGGTTCCCAAAGAGCTTTAGAACAAGGCATAATTTTCCCTGCTGGCTCCCTGGGCGGGGGACCCATCTCCAGCCGTATGGCCATTTTTGTGCCTGGCGCAGCGCCAAGTGGGAAAGGGTGGTTTTGAGGCTGAAGGCAGCAGCAAAGCCTGCAGCCCCCAGGTCTGTGGGGCTACGCAAGCGGTTCCCAAAGAGCTTTAGAACAAGGCATAGTTTTCCCTGCTGGCTCTTTGGGCGGGGGACCCATCTCCAGCCGTATGGCCATTTTTGTGCCTGGCCGGGGGCCAAGTGGGAAAGGGTGGTTTTGAGGCTGAAGGCAGCAGGAAAGCCCGCAGCCCCCAGGTCTGTGGGGCCAAGCAAGCGGTTCCCAAAGAGCTTTAGAACAAGGCATAGTTTTCCCTGCTGGCTCTTAGGGCGGGGGACCCATCTCCAGCCGTATGGCCATTTTTGAGCCTGGCGCGGCGCCAAGTGGGAAAGGGTGGTGTCGAGGCTGAAGGCAGCAGGAAAGCCCGCAGCCCCCAGATCTGTGGGGCTACGCAAGCGGTTCCCAAAGAGCTTTAGAACAAGGCATAGTTTTCCCTGCTGGCTCTTTGGGCGGGGGACCCATCTCCAGCCGTATGGCCATTTTTGTGCCTGGCGAAGCCCCAAGAGGGAAAGGGTGGCTTTGAATCTGAAGGCAGCAGGAAAGCCCGCAGCCCCCAGGTCTGTGGGGCTACGCAAGCGGTTCCCAAAGAGCTTTAGAACAAGGCATAGTTTTCCCTGCTGGCTCTTTTGGCAGGGGACCCATCTCCAGCCGTATGGCCATTTTTGTGCCTGGCGCGGTGCGTAGTGGGAAAGGGTGGTGTTGAGGCTGAAGGCAGCAGCAAAGACTGCAGCCCCCAGGTCTGTGGGGCCAAGCAAGCGGTTCCCAAAGAGCTTTAGAACAAGGCATAGTTTTCCCTGCTGGCTCTTTGGGCGGGGGACCCATCTCCAGCCGTATGGCCATTTTTGTGCCTGGCCCGGCGCCAAGTGGGAAAGGGTGGCTTTGAGGCTGAAGGCAGCAGCAAAGCCCGCAGCCCCCAGGTCTGTGGGGCTACGCAAGCGGTTCCCAAAGAGCTTTAGAACAAGGCATAGTTTTCCCTGCTGGCTCTCTGGGCGGGGGGACCCATCTGCAGCCGTATGGCCATTTTTGAGCCTGGAGCAGCGCCAAGTGGGAAAGGGTGGTTTTGAGGGTGAAGGCAGCAGGAAAGCCCGCAGCCCCCAGGTCTGTGGGGCTACGCAAGCGGTTCCCAAAGAGCTTTAGAACAAGGCATAGTTTTCCCTGCTGGGTCTTTGGGCGGGGGACCCATCTCCAGCCGTATGGCCATTTTTGTGCCTGGCGCGGCGCCAAGTGGGAAAGGGTGGTGTCGAGGCTGAAGGCAGCAGGAAAGCCCGCAGCCCCCACGTCTGTGGGGCCAAGCAAGCGGTTCCCAAAGAGCTTTAGAACAAGGCATAGTTTTCCCTGCTGGCTCTTTGGGCCTGGGACCCATCTCCAGCCATAGGCCATTTTTGTGCTTGATAGGGCGCCAAGTGGGAAAGGGTGGCTTTGAGGCTGAAGGCAGCAGGAAAGCCTGCAGCCCCCAGGTCTGTGGGGCTACGCAAGCAGTTCCCAAAGAGCTTTAGAACAAGGCATAGTTTTCCCTGCTGGCTCTTTGTTCGGGGGACCCATCTCCAGCCATAGGCCATTTTTGTGCCTGGCCCGGCGCCCAGTGGGAAAGGGTGGCTTTGAGGCTTGAAGGCAGCAGGAAAGCCTGCAGCCCCCAGGTCTGTGGGGCTACGCAAGCGGTTCCCAAAGAGCTTTAGAACAAGGCATAGTTTTCCCTGCTGGCTCTTTGGGCGGGGGACCCATCTCCAGCCGTATGGCCATTTTTGTGCCTGGCCGGGGGCCAAGTGGGAAAGGGTGGTTTTGAGGCTGAAGGCAGCAGGAAAGCCCGCAGCCCCCAGGTCTGTGGGGCCAAGCAAGCGGTTCCCAAAGAGCTTTAGAACAAGGCATAGTTTTCCCTGCTGGCTCTTTGTGCATGGGACCCATCTCCAGCCATAGGCCATTTTTGTGCTTGATAGGGCGCCAAGTGGGAAAGGGTTGCTTTGAGGCTGAAGACAGCAGGAAAGCCCGCAGCCCCCAGGTCTGTGGGGCTATGCAAGCGGTTCCCAAAGAGCTTTAGAACAAGGCATAGTTTTCCCTGCTGGCTCTCTGGGCGGGGGACCCATCTCCAGCCGTATGGCCATTTTTGAGCCTGGCGCGGCGCCAGGTGGGAAAGGGTGGCTTTGAGGCTGAAGGCAGGAGCAAAGCCCGCAACCCCCAGGTCTGTGGTGCTACACAAGCGGTTCCCAAAGAGCTTTAGAACAAGGCATAGTTTTCCCAGCTGGCTCTTAGGGCTGGAGACCCATCTCCAGACATAGGCCATTTTTGTGCCTGGCGCATTGCCAAGTGGGAAAGGGTGCTGTCGAGGCTGAAGGCAGCAGGAAAGCCCGCAGCCCCAAGGTCTGTGGGGCTACGCAAGCGGTTCCCAAAGAGCTTTAGAACAAGGCATAGTTTTCCCTGCTGGCTCTTTGGGCGGGGGACCCATCTCCAGTCGTATGGCTATTTTTATGCCTGGCGCGTTGCGTAGTGGGAAAGGGTGGTTTTGAGGCTGAAGGCAGCAGGAAAGCCTGCAGCCCCCAGGTCTGTGGGGCTACGCAAGCGGTTCCCAAAGAGCTTTAGAACAAGGCATAGTTTTCCCTGCTGGCTCTTTGGGCGGGGGACCCATCTCCAGCCGTATATCCATTTTTGTGCCTGATGCGGCGCCAAGAGGGAAAGGGTGGTGTCGAGGCTAAAGGCAGCAGGAAAGCCCGCAGCCCCCAGGTCTGTGGGGCTACGCAAGCGGTTCCCAAAGAGCTTTAGAACAAGGCATAGTTTTCCCTGCTGGCTCTTTGGGCGGGGGACCCATCTCCAGCCGTATGGCCATTTTTGTGCATGGCGCAGCGCCAAGTGGGAAATGGTGGTATCGAGGCTGAAGGCAGCAGGAAAGCCCGCAGCCCCCACGTCTGTGGGGCTACGCAAGCGGTTCCCAAAGAGCTTTAGAACAAGGCATAGTTTTCCCTGCTGGCTCTTTGGGCATGGGACCCATCTCCACCCATAGGCCATTTTTGTGCCTGATAGGGCGCCAAGTGGGAAAGGGTGGCTTTGAGGCTGAAGACAGCAGGAAAGCCTGCAGCCCCCAGGTCTGTGGGGCTACGCAAGCGGTTCCCAAAGAGCTTTAGAACAAGGCCTAGTTTTCCCTGCTGGCTCTTTGGGTGGGGGACCCATCTCCAGCCGTATGGCTATTTTTGTGCCTGACGCGGTGCGTAGTGGCATAGGGTGGTTTTGACGCTGAAGGCAGCAGGAAAGCCCGCAGCCCCCAGGTCTGAGGGGCTACGCAAGCGGTTCCCAAAGAGCTTTAGAACAAGGCATAGTTTTCCCTGCTGGCTCTTTGGGAGGGGGACCCATCTCCAGCCGTATGGCCATTTTTGAGCCTGGCGCGGCGCCAAGTGGGAAAGGGTTGTGTCGAGGCTAAAGGCAGCAGGAAAGCCCGCAGCCCCCAGGTCTGTGGGGCTACGCAAGCGGTTCCCAAAGAGCTTTAGAACAAGGCATAATTTTCCCTGCTGGCTCCCTGGGCGGGGGACCCATCTCCAGCCGTATGGCCATTTTTGTGCCTGGCGCAGCGCCAAGTGGGAAAGGGTGGTTTTGAGGCTGAAGGCAGCAGCAAAGCCTGCAGCCCCCAGGTCTGTGGGGCTACGCAAGCGGTTCCCAAAGAGCTTTAGAACAAGGCATAGTTTTCCCTGCTGGCTCTTTGGGCGGGGGACCCATCTCCAGCCGTATGGCCATTTTTGTGCCTGGCCGGGGGCCAAGTGGGAAAGGGTGGTTTTGAGGCTGAAGGCAGCAGGAAAGCCCGCAGCCCCTAGGTCTGTGGGGCCAAGCAAGCGGTTCCCAAAGAGCTTTAGAACAAGGCATAGTTTTCCCTGCTGGCTCTTAGGGCGGGGGACCCATCTCCAGCCGTATGGCCATTTTTGAGCCTGGCGCGGCGCCAAGTGGGAAAGGGTGGTGTCGAGGCTGAAGGCAGCAGGAAAGCCCGCAGCCCCCAGGTCTGTGGGGCTACGCAAGCGGTTCCCAAAGAGCTTTAGAACAAGGCATAGTTTTCCCTGCTGGCTCTTTGGGCGGGGGACCCATCTCCAGCCTTATGGCCATTTTTGTGCCTGGCGAAGCCCCAAGAGGGAAAGGGTGGCTTTGAATCTGAAGGCAGCAGGAAAGCCCGCAGCCCCCAGGTCTGTGGGGCTACGCAAGCGGTTCCCAAAGAGCTTTAGAACAAGGCATAGTTTTCCCTGCTGGCTCTTTTGGCAGGGGACCCATCTCCAGCCGTATGGCCATTTTTGTGCCTGGCGCGGCGCCAAGTGGGAAAGGGTGGCTTTGAGGCTGAAGGCAGCAGGAAAGCCCGCAGCCCCCAGGTGTGTGGGGCTACGCAAGCGGTTCCCAAAGAGCTTTAGAACAAGGCATAATTTTCCCTGCTGGCTCTCTGGGCGGGGGACCCATCTGCAGCCGTATGGCCATTTTTGAGCCTGGAGCAGTGCCAAGTGGGAAAGGGTGGTTTTGAGGGTGAAGGCAGCAGGAAAGCCCGCAGCCCCCAGGTCTGTGGGGCTACGCAAGCGGTTCCCAAAGAGCTTTAGAACAAGGCATAGTTTTCCCTGCTGGGTCTTTGGGCGGGGGACCCATCTCCAGCCGTATGGCCATTTTTGTGCCTGGCGCGGCGCCAAGTGGGAAAGGGTGGTGTCGAGGCTGAAGGCAGCAGGAAAGCCCGCAGCCCCCACGTCTGTGGGGCCAAGCAAGCGGTTCCCAAAGAGCTTTAGAACAAGGCATAGTTTTCCCTGCTGGCTCTTTGGGTGGGAGACCCATCTCCAGCCATAGGCCATTTTTGTGCTTGATAGGGCGCCAAGTGGGAAAGGGTGGCTTTGAGGCTGAAGGCAGCAGGAAAGCCTGCAGCCCCCAGGTCTGTGGGGCTACGCAAGCAGTTCCCAAAGAGCTTTAGAACAAGGCATAGTTTTCCCTGCTGGCTCTTTGTTCGGGGGACCCATCTCCAGCCATAGGCCATTTTTGTGCCTGGCCCGGCGCCCAGTGGGAAAGGGTGGCTTTGAGGCTTGAAGGCAGCAGGAAAGCCCGCAGCCCCCAGGTCTGTGGGGCTACGCAAGCGGTTCCCAAAGAGCTTTAGAACAAGGCATAGTTTTCCCTGCTGGCTCTCTGGGAGGGGGACCCATCTCCAGCCGTATGGCCATTTTTTTGCCTGGCGCGGCGCCAAGTGGGAAAGGGTGGTGTCGAGGCTGAAGGCAGCAGGAAAGCCCGCAGCCCCCAGGTCTGTGGGGCTACGCAAGCGGTTCCCAAAGAGCTTTAGAACAAGGCATAATTTTCCCTGCTGGCTCTTAGGGCGGGGGACCCATCTCCAGCCGTATGGCCATTTTTGTGACTGGCGCAGCGCCAAGAGGGAAAGGGTGGTTTTGAGGCTGAAGGCAGCAGCAAAGCCTGCAGCCCCCAGGTCTGTGGGGCTACGCAAGCGGTTCCCAAAGAGATTTTGAACAAGGCATAGTTTTCCCTGCTGGCTCTTTGGGCGGGGGACCCATCTCCAGCCGTATGGCCATTTTTGTGCCTGGCCGGGGGCCAAGTGGGAAAGGGTGGTTTTGAGGCTGAAGGCAGCAGGAAAGCCCGCAGCCCCCAGGTCTGTGGGGCTACGCAAGCGGTTCCCAAAGAGCTTTAGAACAAGGCATAGTTTTCCCTGCTGGCTCTTTGGGCATGGGACCCATCTCCAGCCATAGGCCATTTTTGTGCTTGATAGGGCGCCAAGTGGGAAAGGGTTGCTTTGAGGCTGAAGACAGCAGGAAAGCCCGCAGCCCCCAGGTCTGTGGGGCTATGCAAGCGGTTCCCAAAGAGCTTTAGAACAAGGCATAGTTTTCCCTGCTGGCTCTCTGGGCGGGGGACCCATCTCCAGCCGTATGGCCATTTTTGAGCCTGGCGCGGCGCCAGGTGGGAAAGGGTGGCTTTGAGGCTGAAGGCAGGAGCAAAGCCCGCAACCCCCAGGTCTGTGGTGCTACGCAAGCGGTTCTCAAAGAGCTTTAGAACAAGGCATAGTTTTCCCAGCTGGCTCTTAGGGCTGGAGACCCATCTCCAGACATAGGCCATTTTTGTGCCTGGCGCATTGCCAAGTGGGAAAGGGTGCTGTCGAGGCTGAAGGCAGCAGGAAAGCCCGCAGCCCCAAGGTCTGTGGGGCTACGCAAGCGGTTCCCAAAGAGCTTTAGAACAAGGCATAGTTTTCCCTGCTGGCTCTTTGGGCGGGGGACCCATCTCCAGTCGTATGGCTATTTTTATGCCTGGCGCGTTGCGTAGTGGGAAAGGGTGGTTTTGAGGCTGAAGGCAGCAGGAAAGCCTGCAGCCCCCAGGTCTGTGGGGCTACGCAAGCGGTTCCCAAAGAGCTTTAGAACAAGGCATAGTTTTCCCTGCTGGCTCTTTGGGCGGGGGACCCATCTCCAGCCGTATATCCATTTTTGTGCCTGATGCGGCGCAAAGTGGGAAAGGGTGGCTTTGAGGCTGAAGGCAGCAGGAAAGCCCGCAGCCCCCAGGTCTGTGCGGCTACGCAAGCGGTTCCCAAAGAGATTTAGAACAAGGCATAGTTTTCCCTGCTGGCTCTTTGGGCGGGGGACCCATCTCCAGCCGTACGGCCATTTTTGTGCCTGGCGCGGCGCCAAGAGGGAAAGGGTGGTGTCGAGGCTAAAGGCAGCAGGAAAGCCCGCAGCCCCCAGGTCTGTGGGGCTACGCAAGCGGTTCCCAAAGAGCTTTAGAACAAGGCATAGTTTTCCCTGCTGGCTCTTTGGGCGGGGGACCCATCTCCAGCCGTATGGCCATTTTTGTGCATGGCGCAGCGCCAAGTGGGAAATGGTGGTATCGAGGCTGAAGGCAGCAGGAAAGCCCGCAGCCCCCACGTCTGTGGGGCTACGCAAGCGGTTCCCAAAGAGCTTTAGAACAAGGCATAGTTTTCCCTGCTGGCTCTTTGGGCATGGGACCCATCTCCACCCATAGGCCATTTTTGTGCCTGATAGGGCGCCAAGTGGGAAAGGGTGGCTTTGAGGCTGAAGACAGCAGGAAAGCCTGCAGCCCCCAGGTCTGTGGGGCTACGCAAGCGGTTCCCAAAGAGCTTTAGAACAAGGCATAGTTTTCCCTGCTGGCTCTTTGGGTGGGGGACCCATCTCCAGCCGTATGGCTATTTTTGTGCCTGACGCGGTGCGTAGTGGCATAGGGTGGTTTTGACGCTGAAGGCAGCAGGAAAGCCCGCAGCCCCCAGGTCTGAGGGGCTACGCAAGCGGTTCCCAAAGAGCTTTAGAACAAGGCATAGTTTTCCCTGCTGGCTCTTTGGGCGGGGGACCCATCTCCAGCCGTATGGCCATTTTTGTGCCTGGCGCGGCGCCAAGTGGGAAAGGGTGGTGTCGAGGCTGAAGGCAGCAGCAAAGCCGGCAGCCCCCAGGTCTGTGGGGCCAAGCAAGCGGTTCCCAAAGAGCTTTAGAACAAGGCATAGTTTTCCCTGCTGGCTCTTTGGGCATGGGACCCATCTCCAGCCGTATGGCCATTTTTGTGCCTGGCGCGGCGCCAAGTGGGAAAGGGTGGCTTTGAGGCTGAAGGCAGCAGCAAAGCCCGCAGCCCCCAGGTCTGTGGGGCTACGCAAGCGGTTCCCAGAGACCTTTAGAACAAGGCATAGTTTTCCCTGCTGGCTCTTTGGGCATGGGACCCATCTCCAGCCATATGGCCATTTTTGTGCCTGGCCCGGCGCCAAGAGGGAAAGGGTGGTGTCGAGGCTAAAGGCAGCAGGAAAGCCCGCAGCCCCCAGGTCTGTGGGGCTACGCAAGCGGTTCCCAAAGAGCTTTAGAACAAGGCATAGTTTTCCCTGCTGGCTCTTTGGGCGGGGGACTCATCTCCAGCCGTATGGCCATTTTTGTGCATGGCGCAGCGCCAAGTGGGAAATGGTGGTATCGAGGCTGAAGGCAGCAGGAAAGCCCGCAGCCCCCACGTCTGTGGGGCTACGCAAGCGGTTCCCAAAGAGCTTTAGAACAAGGCATAGTTTTCCCTGCTGGCTCTTTGGGCATGGGACCCATCTCCACCCATAGGCCATTTTTGTGCCTGATAGGGCGCCAAGTGGGAAAGGGTGGCTTTGAGGCTGAAGACAGCAGGAAAGCCTGCAGCCCCCAGGTCTGTGGGGCTACGCAAGCGGTTCCCAAAGAGCTTTAGAACAAGGCATAGTTTTCCCTGCTGGCTCTTTGGGTGGGGGACCCATCTCCAGCCGTATGGCTATTTTTGTGCCTGACGCGGTGCGTAGTGGCATAGGGTGGTTTTGAGGCTGAAGGCAGCAGGAAAGCCCGCAGCCCCCACGTCTGTGGGGCCAAGCAAGCGGTTCCCAAAGAGCTTTAGAACAAGGCATAGTTTTCCCTGCTGGCTCTTTGGGCGGGGGACCCATCTCCAGCCGTATGGCCATTTTTGTGCCTGGCGCGGTGCGTAGTGGGAAAGGGTGGTTTTGACGCTGAAGGCAGCAGGAAAGCCCGCAGCCCCCAGGTCTGTGGGGCTACGCAAGCGGTTCCCAAAGAGCTTTAGAACAAGGCATAGTTTTCCCTGCTGGCTCTTTGGGCGGGGGACCCATCTCCAGCCGTATGGCCATTTTTGTGCCTGGCGCGGCGCCAAGTGGGTAAGGGTGGTGTCGAGGCTGAAGGCAGCAGCAAAGCCTGCAGCCCCCAGGTCTGTGGGGCTACGCAAGCGGTTCCCAAAGAGCTTTAGAACAAGGCATAGTTTTCCCTGCTGGCTCTTTGGGCGGGGGACCCATCTCCAGCCGTATGGCCATTTTTGTGCCTGATAGGGCGCCAAGTTGGAAAGGGTGGTGTCGAGGCTGAAGACAGCAGGAAAGCCCGCAGCCCCCACGTCTGTGGGGCCAAGCAAGCGGTTCCCAAAGAGCTTTAGAACAAGGCATAGTTTTCCCTGCTGGCTCTTTGGGCATGGGACCCATCTCCACCCATAGGCCATTTTTGTGCCTGATAGGGCGCCAAGTGGGAAAGGGTGGCTTTGAGGCTGAAGACAGCAGGAAAGCCTGCAGCTCCCAGGTCTGTGGGGCTATGCAAGCGGTTCCCAAAGAGCTTTAGAACAAGGCATAGTTTTCCCTGCTGGCTCTTTGGGCGGGGGACCCATCTCCAGCCGTATGGCCATTTTTGTGCCTGGCGCGGCGCCAAGTGGGAAAGGGTGGTGTCGAGGCTGAAGGCAGCAGGAAAGCCCGCAGCCCCCAGGTCTGTGGGGCTACGCAAGCGGTTCCCAAAGAGCTTTAGAACAAGGCATAGTTTTCCCTGCTGGCTCTTTGGGTGGGGGACCCATCTCCAGACGTATGGCCATTTTTGTGCCTGGCGCGGTGCGTAGTGGCATAGGGTGGTTTTGAGGCTGAAGGCAGCAGGAAAGCCCGCAGCCCCCACGTCTGTGGGGCCAAGCAAGCGGTTCCCAGAGAGCTTTAGAACAAGGCATAGTTTTCCCTGCTGGCTCTTAGGGCGGGGGACCCATCTCCAGCCATATGGCCATTTTTGTGCCTGGCGCGGTGCGTAGTGGGAAAGGGTGGTTTTGAGGCTGAAGGCAGCAGGAAAGCCCGCAGCCCCCACGTCTCTGGGGCCAAGCAAGCGGTTCCCAAAGAGCTTTAGAACAAGGCATAGTTTTCCCTGCTGGCTCTTTGGGCATGGGACCCATCTCCAGCCATAGGCCATTTTTGTGCCTGGCGCGGCGCCAAGTGGGAAAGGGTGGCTTTGAGGCTGAAGGCAGCAGCAAAGCCCGCAGCCCCCAGGTCTGTGGGGCTACGCAAGCGGTTCCCAAAGAGCTTTAGAACAAGGCATAGTTTTCCCTGCTGGCTCTTTGGGCGGGGGACCCATCTCCAGCCGTATGGCCATTTTTGTGCCTGATAGGGCGCCAAGTGGGAAAGGGTGGTGTCGAGGCTGAAGACAGCAGGAAAGCCTGCAGCCCCCAGGTCTGTGGGGCTACGCAAGCGGTTCCCAAAGAGCTTTAGAACAAGGCATAGTTTTCCCTGCTGGCTCTTTGGGCGGGGGACCCATCTCCAGCCGTATGGCCATTTTTGAGCCTGGCGCGGCGCCAGGTGGGAAAGGGTGGCTTTGAGGCTGAAGGCAGGAGCAAAGCCTGCAGCCCCCAGGTCTGTGGGGCTACGCAAGCGGTTCCCAAAGAGCTTTAGAACAAGGCATAGTTTTCCCTGCTGGCTCTTTGGGCGGGGGACCCATCTCCAGCCGTATGGCCATTTTTGAGCCTGGCGCAGCGCCAAGTGGGAAAGGGTGGTGTCGAGGCTGAAGGCAGCAGGAAAGCCCGCAGCCCCCAGGTCTGTGGGGCTACGCAAGCGGTTCCCAAAGAGCTTTAGAACAAGGCATAGTTTTCCCTGCTCGCTCTTTGGGCAGGGGACCCATCTCCAGCCGTATGGCCATTTTTGTGCCTGGCGAAGCCCCAAGAGGGAAAGGGTGGCTTTGAATCTGAAGGCAGCAGGAAAGCCCGCAGCCCCCAGGTCTGTGGGGCTACGCAAGCGGTTCCCAAAGAGCTTTAGAACAAGGCATAGTTTTCCCTGCTGGCTCTTTTGGCAGGGGACCCATCTCCAGCCGTATGGCCATTTTTGTGCCTGGCGCGGTGCGTAGTGGGAAAGGGTGGTGTTGAGGCTGAAGGCAGCAGCAAAGACTGCAGCCCCCAGGTCTGTGGGGCCAAGCAAGCGGTTCCCAAAGAGCTTTAGAACAAGGCATAGTTTTCCCTGATGGCTCTTTGGGCGGGGGACCCATCTCCAGCCGTATGGCCATTTTTGTGCCTGGCGCGGCGCCAAGTGGGAAAGGGTGGCTTTGAGGCTGAAGGCAGCAGCAAAGCCCGCAGCCCCCAGGTCTGTGGGGCTACGCAAGCGGTTCCCAAAGAGCTTTAGAACAAGGCATAGTTTTCCCTGCTGGCTCTTAGGGCGGGGGACCCATCTCCAGCCGTATGGCCATTTTTGAGCCTGGCGCAGCGCCAAGTGGGAAAGGGTGGTGTCGAGGCTGAAGGCAGCAGGAAAGCCCGCAGCCCCCAGGACTGTGGGGCTACGCAAGCGGTTCCCAAAGAGCTTTAGAACAAGGCATAGTTTACCCTGCTCGCTCTTTGGGCAGGGGACCCATCTCCAGCCGTATGGCCATTTTTGTGCCTGGCGAAGCCCCAAGAGGGAAAGGGTGGCTTTGAATCTGAAGGCAGCAGGAAAGCCCGCAGCCCCCAGGTCTGTGGGGCTACGCAAGCGGTTCCCAAAGAGCTTTAGAACAAGGCATAGTTTTCCCTGCTGGCTCTTTTGGCAGGGGACCCATCTCCAGCCGTATGGCCATTTTTGTGCCTGGCGCGGTGCGTAGTGGGAAAGGGTGGTGTTGAGGCTGAAGGCAGCAGCAAAGACCGCAGCCCCCAGGTCTGTGGGGCCAAGCAAGCGGTTCCCAAAGAGCTTTAGAACAAGGCATAGTTTTCCCTGATGGCTCTTTGGGCGGGGGACCCATCTCCAGCCGTATGGCCATTTTTGTGCCTGGCGCGGCGCCAAGTGGGAAAGGGTGGCTTTGAGGCTGAAGGCAGCAGGAAAGCCCGCAGCCCCCAGGTCTGTGGGGCTACGCAAGCGGTTCCCAAAGAGCTTTAGAACAAGGCATAGTTTTCCCTGCTGGCTCTCTGGGCGGGGGACCCATCTCCTGCCGTATGGCCATTTTTGAGCCTGGAGCAGTGCCAAGTGGGAAAGGGTGGTTTTGAGGCTGAAGGCAGCAGGAAAGGCCGCAGCCCCCAGGTCTGTGGGGATACGCAAGCGGTTCCCAAAGAGCTTTAGAACAAGGCATAGTTTTCCCTGCTGGCTCTTTGGGCGGGGGACCCATCTCCAGCCGTATGGCCATTTTTGTGCCTGGCGCGGCGCCAAGTGGGAAAGGGTGGCTTTGAGGCTGAAGGCAGCAGGAAAGCCTGCAGCCCCCAGGTCTGTGGGGCTACGCAAGCAGTTCCCAAAGAGCTTTAGAACAAGGCATAGTTTTCCCTGCTGGCTCTTTGTTCGGGGGACCCATCTCCACCCATAGGCCATTTTTGTGCCTGGCCCGGCGCCCAGTGGGAAAGGGTGGTTTTGAGGCTGAAGGCAGCAGCAAAGCCTGCAGCCCCCAGGTCTGTGGGGCTACGCAAGCGGTTCCCAAAGAGCTTTAGAACAAGGCATAGTTTTCCCTGCTGGCTCTTTGGGCGGGGGACCCATCTCCAGCCGTATGGCCATTTTTGTGCCTGGCCGGGGTCCAAGTGGGAAAGGGTGGTTTTGAGGCTGAAGGCAGCAGGAAAGCCCGCAGCCCCCAGGTGTGTGGGGCTACGCAAGCGGTTCCCAAAGAGCTTTAGAACAAGGCATAGTTTTCCCTGCTGGCTCTTTGGGCATGGGACCCATCTCCAGCCATAGGCCATTTTTGTGCTTGATAGGGCGCCAAGTGGGAAAGGGTTGCTTTGAGGCTGAAGACAGCAGGAAAGCCCGCAGCCCCCAGGTCTGTGGGGCTACGCAAGCGGTTCCCAAAGAGCTTTAGAACAAGGCATAGTTTTCCCTGCTGGCTCTCTGGGCGGGGGACCCATCTCCAGCCGTATGGCCATTTTTGAGCCTGGCGCGGCGCCAGGTGGGAAAGGGTGGCTTTGAGGCTGAAGGCAGGAGCAAAGCCTGCAGCCCCCAGGTCTGTGGTGCTACGCAAGCGGTTCCCAAAGAGCTTTAGAACAAGGCATAGTTTTCCCAGCTGGCTCTTAGGGCATGGGACCCATCTCCAGCCATAGGCCATTTTTGTGCCTGGCGCGAAGCCAAGTGGGAAAGGGTGCTGTCGAGGCTGAAGGCAGCAGGAAAGCCCGCAGCCCCAAGGTCTGTGGGGCTACGCAAGCGGTTCCCAAAGAGCTTTAGAACAAGGCATAGTTTTCCCTGCTGGCTCTTTGGGCGGGGGACCCATCTCCAGTCGTATGGCTATTTTTATGCCTGGCGTGTTGCGTAGTGGGAAAGGGTGGTTTTGAGGCTGAAGGCAGCAGGAAAGCCTGCAGCCCCCCAGGTCTGTGGGGCTACGCAAGCGGTTCCCAAAGAGCTTTAGAACAAGGCATAGTTTTCCCTGCTGGCTCTTTGGGCGGGGGACCCATCTCCAGCCGTATGGCCATTTTTGTGCCTGGCCGGGGGCCAAGTGGGAAAGGGTGGTTTTGAGGCTGAAGGCAGCAGGAAAGCCCGCAGCCCCCACGTGTGTGGGGCTACGCAAGCGGTTCCCAAAGAGCTTTAGAACAAGGCATAGTTTTCCCTGCTGGCTCTTTGGGCATGGGACCCATCTCCAGCCATAGGCCATTTTTGTGCTTGATAGGGCGCCAAGTGGGAAAGGGTGGTGTCGAGGCTGAAGGCAGCAGGAAAGCCCGCAGCCCCCAGGTCTGTGCGGCTACGCAAGCGGTTCCCAAAGAGCTTTAGAACAAGGCATAATTTTCCCTGCTGGCTCTTTGGGCGGGGGACCCATCTCCAGCCGTACGGCCATTTTTGTGCCTGGCGCGGCGCCAAGAGGGAAAGGGTGGTGTCGAGGCTAAAGGCAGCAGGAAAGCCCGCAGCCCCCAGGTCTGTGGGGCTACGCAAGCAGTTCCCAAAGAGCTTTAGAACAAGGCATAGTTTTCCCTGCTGGCTCTTTGGGCGGGGGACCCATCTCCAGCCGTATGGCCATTTTTGTGCATGGCGCAGCGCCAAGTGGGAAATGGTGGTATCGAGGCTGAAGGCAGCAGGAAAGCCCGCAGCCCCCACGTCTGTGGGGCTACGCAAGCGGTTCCCAAAGAGCTTTAGAACAAGGCATAGTTTTCCCTGCTGGCTCTTTGGGCATGGGACCCATCTCCACCCATAGGCCATTTTTGTGCCTGATAGGGCGCCAAGTGGGAAAGGGTGGCTTTGAGGCTGAAGACAGCAGGAAAGCCTGCAGCCCCCAGGTCTGTGGGGCTACGCAAGCGGTTCCCAAAGAGCTTTAGAACAAGGCATAGTTTTCCCTGCTGGCTCTTTGGGTGGGGGACCCATCTCCAGCCGTATGGCTATTTTTGTGCCTGACGCGGTGCGTAGTGGCATAGGGTGGTTTTGAGGCTGAAGGCAGCAGGAAAGCCTGAAGCCCCCAGGTCTGTGGGGCCAAGCAAGCGGTTCCCAAAGAGCTTTAGAACAAGGCATAGTTTTCCCTGCTGGCTCTTTGGGCGGGGGACCCATCTCCAGCCGTATGGCCATTTTTGTGCCTGGCGCGGTGCGTAGTGGGAAAGGGTGGTTTTGACGCTGAAGGCAGCAGGAAAGCCCGCAGCCCCCAGGTCTGTGGGGCTACGCAAGCGGTTCCCAAAGAGCTTTAGAACAAGGCATAGTTTTCCCTGCTGGCTCTTTGGGCGGGGGACCCATCTCCAGCCGTATGGCCATTTTTGTGCCTGGCGCGGCGCCAAGTGGGTAAGGGTGGTGTCGAGGCTGAAGGCAGCAGCAAAGCCCGCAGCCCCCAGGTCTGTGGGGCCAAGCAAGCGGTTCCCAAAGAGCTTTAGAACAAGGCATAGTTTTCCCTGCTGGCTCTTTGGGCGGGGGACCCATCTCCGGCCATAGGCCATTTTTGTGCCTGGCCCGGCGCCCAGTGGGAAAGGGTGGCTTTGAGGCTTGAAGGCAGCAGGAAAGCCCGCAGCCCCCAGGTCTGTGGGGCTACGCAAGCGGTTCCCAAAGAGCTTTAGAACAAGGCATAATTTTCCCTGCTGGCTCTTTGGTCGGGGGACCCATCTCCAGCCATATGGCCATTTTTGTGCCTGGCGCAGCGCCAAGTGGGAAAGGGTGGTTTTGAGGCTGAAGGCAGCAGCAAAGCCCGCAGCCCCCAGGTCTGTGGGGCTACGCAAGCGGTTCCCAAAGAGCTTTAGAACAAGGCATAATTTTCCCTGCTGGCTCTTTGGGCGGGGGACCCATCTCCAGCCGTATGGCCATTTTTGTGCCTGGCCGGGGGCCAAGTGGGAAAGGGTGGTTTTGAGGCTGAAGGCAGCAGGAAAGCCCGCAGCCCCCACGTGTGTGGGGCTACGCAAGCGGTTCCCAAAGAGCTTTAGAACAAGGCATAGTTTTCCCTGCTGGCTCTTTGGGCATGGGACCCATCTCCAGCCATAGGCCATTTTTGTGCTTGATAGGGCGCCAAGTGGGAAAGGGTGGTGTCGAGGCTGAAGGCAGCAGGAAAGCCCGCAGCCCCCAGGTCTGTGCGGCTACGCAAGCGGTTCCCAAAGAGCTTTAGAACAAGGCATAATTTTCCCTGCTGGCTCTTTGGGCGGGGGACCCATCTCCAGCCGTATGGCTATTTTTGTGCCTGGCCGGGGGCCAAGTGGGAAAGGGTGGTTTTGAGGCTGAAGGCAGCAGGAAAGCCCGCAGCCCCCACGTGTGTGGGGCTACGCAAGCGGTTCCCAAAGAGCTTTAGAACAAGGCATAGTTTTCCCTGCTGGCTCTTTGGGCATGGGACCCATCTCCAGCCATAGGCCATTTTTGTGCTTGATAGGGCGCCAAGTCGGAAAGGGTGGTGTCGAGGCTGAAGGCAGCAGGAAAGCCCGCAGCCCCCAGGTCTGTGCGGCTACGCAAGCGGTTCCCAAAGAGCTTTAGAACAAGGCATAATTTTCCCTGCTGGCTTTTTGGGCGGGGGACCCATCTCCAGCCGTACGGCCATTTTTGTGGCTGGCGCGGCGCCAAGAGGGAAAGGGTGGTGTCGAGGCTAAAGGCAGCAGGAAAGCCCGCAGCCCCCAGGTCTGTGGAGCTACGCAAGCAGTTCCCAAAGAGCTTTAGAACAAGGCATAGTTTTCCCTGCTGGCTCTTTGGGCGGGGGACCCATCTCCAGCCGTATGGCCATTTTTGTGCATGGCGCAGCGCCAAGTGGGAAAGGGTGGCTTTGAGGCTGAAGGCAGCAGAAAAGCCCGCAGCCCCCAGGTCTGTGGGGCTACGCAAGCGGTTCCCAAAGACCTTTAGAACAAGGCATAGTTTTCCCTGCTGGCTCTTTGGGCATGGGACCCATCTCCACCCATAGGCCATTTTTGTGCCTGATAGGGCGCCAAGTGAGAAAGGGTGGCTTTGAGGCTAAAGACAGCAGGAAAGCCTGCAGCCCCCAGGTCTGTGGGGCTACGCAAGCGGTTCCCAAAGAGCTTTAGAACAAGGCATAGTTTTCCCTGCTGGCTCTTTGGGTGGGGGACCCATCTCCAGCCGTATGGCTATTTTTGTGCCTGACGCGGTGCGTAGTGGCATAGGGTGGTTTTGAGGCTGAAGGCAGCAGTAAAGCCCGCAGCCCCCACGTCTGTGGGGCCAAGCAAGCGGTTCCCAAAGAGCTTTAGAACAAGGCATAGTTTTCCCTGCTGGCTCTTTGGGCGGGGGACCCATCTCCAGCCGTATGGCCATTTTTGTGCCTGGCGCGGTGCGTAGTGGGAAAGGGTGGTTTTGACGCTGAAGGCAGCAGGAAAGCCCGCAGCCCCCAGGTCTGTGGGGCTACGCAAGCGGTTCACCAAAGAGCTTTAGAACAAGGCATAGTTTTCCCTGCTGGCTCTTTGGGCAGGGGACCCATCTCCAGCCGTATGGCCATTTTTGTCCCTGGCCCGGCGCCAAGTGGGAAAGGGTGGTGTTGAGGCTGAAGGCAGCAGCAAAGACTGCAGCCCCCAGGTCTGTGGGGCCAAGCAAGCGGTTCCCAAAGAGCTTTAGAACAAGGCATAGTTTTCCCTGCTGGCTCTTTGGGCGGGGGACCCATCTCCAGCCGTATGGCCATTTTTGTGCCTGGCGCGGCGCCAAGTGGGTAAGGGTGGTGTCGAGGCTGAAGGCAGCAGGAAAGCCCGCAGCACCCACGTCTGTGGGGCCAAGCAAGCGGTTCCCAAAGAGCTTTAGAACAAGGCATAGTTTTCCCTGCTGGCTCTTTGGGCGGGGGACCCATCTCCAGCCGTATGGCCATTTTTGTGCCTGGCGCGGTGCGTAGTGGGAAAGGGTGGTTTTGACGCTGAAGGCAGCAGGAAAGCCCGCAGCCCCCAGGTCTGTGGGGCTACGCAAGCGGTTCCCAAAGAGCTTTAGAACAAGGCATAGTTTTCCCTGCTGGCTCTTTGGGCGGGGGACCCATCTCCAGCCGTATGGCCATTTTTGTGCCTGGCGCGGCGCCAAGTGGGTAAGGGTGGTGTCGAGGCTGAAGGCAGCAGCAAAGCCTGCAGCCCCCAGGTCTGTGGGGCCAAGCAAGCGGTTCCCAAAGAGCTTTAGAAGAAGGCATAGTTTTCCCTGCTGGCTCTTTGGGCATGGGACCCATCTCCAGCCGTATGGCCATTTTTGTCCCTGGCCCGGCGCCAAATGGAAAGGGTGGCTTTGAGGCTGAAGGCAGCAGGAAAGCCCGCAGCCCCCAGGTCTGTGGGGCTACGCAAGCGGTTCCCAAAGAGCTTTAGAACAAGGCATAGTTTTCCCTGCTGGCTCTTTGGGCGGGGGACCCATCTCCAGCCATATGGCCATTTTTGTGCCTGGCGAAGCCCCAAGTGCGAAAGGGTGGCTTTGAGGCTGAAGGCAGCAGGAAAGCCCGCAGCCCCCAGGTCTGTGGGGCTACGCAAGCGGTTCCCAAAGAGCTTTAGAACAAGGCATAGTTTTCCCTGCTGGCTCTTTTGGCAGGGGACCCATCTCCAGCCGTATGGCCATTTTTGACCCTGGAGCAGTGCCAAGTGGGAAAGGGTGGTGTCGTGGCTGAAGGCAGCAGGAAAGCCCGCAGCCCCCAGGTCTGTGGGGCTACGCAAGCAGTTCCCAAAGAGCTTTAGAACAAGGCATAGTTTTCCCTGCTGGCTCTTTGGGCGGGGGACCCATCTCCAGCCATAGGCCATTTTTGTGCCTGGCCCGGCGCCCAGTGGGAAAGGGTGGCTTTGAGGCTTGAAGGCAGCAGGAAAGCCCGCAGCCCCCAGGTCTGTGGGGCTACACAAGCGGTTCCCAAAGAGCTTTAGAACAAGGCATAATTTTCCCTGCTGGCTCTTTGGTCGGGGGACCCATCTCCAGCCATATGGCCATTTTTGTGCCTGGCGCAGCGGCAAGTGGGAAAGGGTGGTTTTGAGGCTGAAGGCAGCAGCAAAGCCTGCAGCCCCCAGGTCTGTGGGGCTACGCAAGCGGTTCCCAAAGAGCTTTAGAACAAGGCATAATTTTCCCTGCTGGCTCTTTGGGCGGGGGACCCATCTCCAGCCGTATGGCCATTTTTGTGCCTGGCCGGGGGCCAAGTGGGAAAGGGTGGTTTTGAGGCTGAAGGCAGCAGGAAAGCCCGCAGCCCCCACGTGTGTGGGGCTACGCAAGCGGTTCCCAAAGAGCTTTAGAACAAGGCATAGTTTTCCCTGCTGGCTCTTTGGGCATGGGACCCATCTCCAGCCATAGGCCATTTTTGTGCTTGATAGGGCGCCAAGTGGGAAAGGGTGGTGTCGAGGCTAAAGGCAGCAGGAAAGCCCGCAGCCCCCAGGTCTGTGCGGCTACGCAAGCGGTTCCCAAAGAGCTTTAGAACAAGGCATAATTTTCCCTGCTGGCTCTTTGGGCGGGGGACCCATCTCCAGCCGTATGGCCATTTTTGTGCCTGGCCGGGGGCCAAGTGGGAAAGGGTGGTGTCGAGGCTAAAGGCAGCAGGAAAGCCCGCAGCCCCCAGGTCTGTGGAGCTACGCAAGCAGTTCCCAAAGAGCTTTAGAACAAGGCATAGTTTTCCCTGCTGGCTCTTTGGGCGGGGGACCCATCTCCAGCCGTATGGCCATTTTTGATCCTGGCGCAGCGCCAAGTGGGAAAGGGTGGCTTTGAGGCTGAAGGCAGCAGGAAAGCCCGCAGCCCCCAGGTCTGTGGGGCTACGCAAGCGGTTCCCAAAGACCTTTAGAACAAGGCATAGTTTTCCCTGCTGGCTCTTTGGGCATGGGACCCATCTCCACCCATAGGCCATTTTTGTGCCTGATAGGGCGCCAAGTGAGAAAGGGTGGCTTTGAGGCTAAAGACAGCAGGAAAGCCTGCAGCCCCCAGGTCTGTGGGGCTACGCAAGCGGTTCCCAAAGAGCTTTAGAACAAGGCATAGTTTTCCCTGCTGGCTCTTTGGGTGGGGGACCCATCTCCAGCCGTATGGCTATTTTTGTGCCTGACGCGGTGCGTAGTGGCATAGGGTGGTTTTGAGGCTGAAGGCAGCAGGAAAGCCCGCAGCCCCCACGTCTGTGGGGCCAAGCAAGCGGTTCCCAAAGAGCTTTAGAACAAGGCATAGTTTTCCCTGCTGGCTCTTTGGGCGGGGGACCCATCTCCAGCCGTATGGCCATTTTTGTGCCTGGCGCGGTGCGTAGTGGGAAAGGGTGGTTTTGACGCTGAAGGCAGCAGGAAAGCCCGCAGCCCCCAGGTCTGTGGGGCTACGCAAGCGGTTCACCAAAGAGCTTTAGAACAAGGCATAGTTTTCCCTGCTGGCTCTTTGGGCAGGGGACCCATCTCCAGCCGTATGGCCATTTTTTTGCCTGGCGCGGCGCCAAGTGGGAAAGGGTGGTTTTGAGGCTGAAGGCAGCAGCAAAGACTGCAGCCCCCAGGTCTGTGGGGCCAAGCAAGCGGTTCCCAAAGAGCTTTAGAACAAGGCATAGTTTTCCCTGCTGGCTCTTTGGGCGGGGGACCCATCTCCAGCCGTATGGCCATTTTTGTGCCTGGCGCGGCGCCAAGTGGGTAAGGGTGGTGTCGAGGCTGAAGGCAGCAGCAAAGCCTGCAGCCCCCAGGTCTGTGGGGCCAAGCAAGCGGTTCCCAAAGAGCTTTAGAACAAGCCATAGTTTTCCCTGCTGGCTCTTTGGGCATGGGACCCATCTCCAGCCGTATGGCCATTTTTGTCCCTGGCCCGGCGCCAAGTGGGAAAGGGTGGCTTTGAGGCTGAAGGCAGCAGGAAAGCCCGCAGCCCCCAGGTCTGTGGGGCTACGCAAGCGGTTCCCAAAGAGCTTTAGAACAAGGCATAGTTTTCCCTGCTGGCTCTTTGGGTGGGGGACCCATCTCCAGCCGTATGGCCATTTTTGTGCCTGATAGGGCGCCAAGTGGGAAAGGGTGGTGTCGAGGCTGAAGACAGCAGGAAAGCCCGCAGCCCCCACGTCTGTGGGGCCAAGCAAGCGGTTCCCAAAGAGCTTTAGAACAAGGCATAGTTTTCCCTGCTGGCTCTTTGGGCATGGGACCCATCTCCACCCATAGGCCATTTTTGTGCCTGATAGGGCGCCAAGTGGGAAAGGGTGGCTTTGAGGCTGAAGACAGCAGGAAAGCCTGCAGCTCCCAGGTCTGTGGGGCTATGCAAGCGGTTCCCAAAGAGCTTTAGAACAAGGCATAGTTTTCCCTGCTGGCTCTTTGGGCGGGGGACCCATCTCCAGCCGTATGGCCATTTTTGTGCCTGGCGCGGCGCCAAGTGGGAAAGGGTGGTGTCGAGGCTGAAGGCAGCAGGAAAGCCCGCAGCCCCCAGGTCTGTGGGGCTACGCAAGCGGTTCCCAAAGAGCTTTAGAACAAGGCATAGTTTTCCCTGCTGGCTCTTTGGGTGGGGGACCCATCTCCAGACGTATGGCTATTTTTGTGCCTGGCGCGGTGCGTAGTGGCATAGGGTGGTTTTGAGGCTGAAGGCAGCAGGAAAGCCCGCAGCCCCCACGTCTGTGGGGCCAAGCAAGCGGTTCCCAAAGAGCTTTAGAACAAGGCATAGTTTTCCCTGCTGGCTCTTTGGGCGGGGGACCCATCTCCAGCCATATGGCCATTTTTGAGCCTGGAGCAGTGCCAAGTGGGAAAGGGTGGTGTCGAGGCTGAAGGCAGCAGGAAAGCCCGCAGCCCCCACGTCTGTGGGGCCAAGCAAGCGGTTCCCAAAGAGCTTTAGAACAAGGCATAGTTTTCCCTGCTGGCTCTTTGGGCATGGGACCCATCTCCAGCCATAGGCCATTTTTGTGCCTGGCGCGGCGCCAAGTGGGAAAGGGTGGTTTTGAGGCTGAAGGCAGCAGCAAAGCCCGCAGCCCCCAGGTCTGTGGGGCTACGCAAGCGGTTCCCAAAGAGCTTTAGAACAAGGCATAGTTTTCCCTGCTGGCTCTTTGGGCGGGGGACCCATCTCCAGCCGTATGGCCATTTTTGATCCTGGCGCAGCGCCAAGTGGGAAAGGGTGGTGTCGAGCCTGAAGGCAGCAGGAAAGCCCGCAGCCCCCAGGTCTGTGGGGCTACGCAAGCGGTTCCCAAAGAGCTTTAGAACAAGGCATAGTTTTCCCTGCTCGCTCTTTGGGCGGGGGACCCATCTCCAGCCGTATGGCCATTTTTGTGCCTGGCGAAGCCCCAAGAGGGAAAGGGTGGCTTTGAATCTGAAGGCAGCAGGAAAGCCCGCAGCCCCCAGGTCTGTGGGGCTATGCAAGCGGTTCCCAAAGAGCTTTAGAACAAGGCATAGTTTTCCCTGCTGGCTCTTTTGGCAGGGGACCCATCTCCAGCCGTATGGCCATTTTTGTGCCTGGCGCGGTGCGTAGTGGGAAAGGGTGGTGTTGAGGCTGAAGGCAGCAGCAAAGACTGCAGTCCCCAAGTTTGTGGGGCCAAGCAAGCGGTTCCCAAAGAGCTTTAGAACAAGGCATAGTTTTCCCTGCTGGCTCTTTGGGCGGGGGACCCATCTCCAGCCGTATGGCCTTTGATGTGCCTGGCGCGGCGCCAAGTGGGAAAGGGTGGTGTCGAGGCTGAAGGCAGCAGCAAAGCCCGCAGCCCCCGGTCTGTGGGGCTACGCAAGCGGTTCCCAAAGAGCTTTAGAACAAGGCATAGTTTTCCCTGCTGGCTCTCTGGGCGGGGGACCCATCTGCAGCCGTATGGCCATTTTTGAGCCTGGAGCAGTGCCAAGTGGGAAAGGGTGGTTTTGAGGGTGAAGGCAGCAGGAAAGCCCGCAGCCCCCAGGTCTGTGGGGCTACGCAAGCGGTTCCCAAAGAGCTTTAGAACAAGGCATAGTTTTCCCTGCTGGCTCTTTGGGCGGGGGACCCATCTCCAGCCGTATGGCCATTTTTGTGCCTGGCGCGGCGCCAAGTGGGAAAGGGTGGTGTCGAGGCTGAAGGCAGCAGGAAAGCCCGCAGCCCCCACGTCTGTGGGGCCAAGCAAGCGGTTCCCAAAGAGCTTTAGAACAAGGCATAATTTTCCCTGCTGGCTCTTTGGGCCTGGGACCCATCTCCAGCAATAGGCCATTTTTGTGCTTGATAGGGCGCCAAGTGGGAAAGGGTGGCTTTGAGGCTGAAGGCAGCAGGAAAGCCTGCAGCCCCCAGGTCTGTGGGGCTATGCAAGCAGTTCCCAAAGAGCTTTAGAACAAGGCATAGTTTTCCCTGCTGGCTCTTTGTTCGGGGGACCCATCTCCAGCCATAGGCCATTTTTGTGCCTGGCCCGGCGCCCAGTGGGAAAGGGTGGCTTTGAGGCTTGAAGGCAGCAGGAAAGCCCGCAGCCCCCAGGTCTGTGGGGCTACGCAAGCGGTTCCCAAAGAGCTTTAGAACAAGGCATAGTTTTCCCTGCTGGCTCTTTGGGCATGGGACCCATCTCCACCCATAGGCCATTTTTGAGCCTGGCGCGGCGCCAAGTGGGAAAGGGTTGTGTCGAGGCTAAAGGCAGCAGGAAAGCCCGCAGCCCCCAGGTCTGTGGGGCTACGCAAGCGGTTCCCAAAGAGCTTTAGAACAAGGCATAGTTTTCCCTGCTGGCTCTTTGGGCGGGGGACCCATCTCCAGCCGTATGGCCATTTTTGTGCCTGGCGCAGCGCCAAGTGGGAAAGGGTGGTTTTGAGGCTGAAGGCAGCAGCAAAGCCCGCAGCCCCCAGGTCTGTGGGGCTACGCAAGCGTTTCCCAAAGAGCTTTAGAACAAGGCATAGTTTTCCCTGCTGGCTCTTTGGGCGGGGGACCCATCTCCAGCCGTATGGCCATTTTTGTGCCTGGCCGGGGGCCAAGTGGGAAAGGGTGGTTTTGAGGCTGAAGGCAGCAGGAAAGCCCGCAGCCCCCAGGTGTGTGGGGCTACGCAAGCGGTTCCCAAAGAGCTTTAGAACAAGGCATAGTTTTCCCTGCTGGCTCTTTGGGCATGGGACCCATCTCCAGCCATAGGCCATTTTTGTGCTTGATAGGGCGCCAAGTGGGAAAGGGTTGCTTTGAGGCTGAAGACAGCAGGAAAGCCCGCAGCCCCCAGGTCTGTGGGGCTACGCAAGCGGTTCCCAAAGAGCTTTAGAACAAGGCATAGTTTTCGCTGCTGGCTCTCTGGGCGGGGGACCCATCTCCAGCCGTATGGCCATTTTTGAGCCTGGCGCGGCGCCAGGTGGGAAAGGGTGGCTTTGAGGCTGAAGGCAGGAGCAAAGCCTGCAGCCCCCAGGTCTGTGGTGCTACGCAAGCGGTTCCCAAAGAGCTTTAGAACAAGCCATAGTTTTCCCAGCTGGCTCTTAGGGCATGGGACCCATCTCCAGCCATAGGCCATTTTTGTGCCTGGCGCGAAGCCAAGTGGGAAAGGGTGCTGTCGAGGCTGAAGGCAGCAGGAAAGCCCGCAGCCCCAAGGTCTGTGGGGCTACGCAAGCGGTTCCCAAAGAGCTTTAGAACAAGGCATAGTTTTCCCTGCTGGCTCTTTGGGCGGGGGACCCATCTCCAGTCGTATGGCTATTTTTATGCCTGGCGTGTTGCGTAGTGGGAAAGGGTGGTTTTGAGGCTGAAGGCAGCAGGAAAGCCTGCAGCCCCCAGGTCTGTGGGGCTACGCAAGCGGTTCCCAAAGAGCTTTAGAACAAGGCATAGTTTTCCCTGCTCGCTCTTTGGGCGGGGGACCCATCTCCAGCCGTATGGCCATTTTTGTGCCTGGCGAAGCCCCAAGAGGGAAAGGGTGGCTTTGAATCTGAAGGCAGCAGGAAAGCCCGCAGCCCCCAGGTCTGTGGGGCTATGCAAGCGGTTCCCAAAGAGCTTTAGAACAAGGCATAGTTTTCCCTGCTGGCTCTTTTGGCAGGGGACCCATCTCCAGCCGTATGGCCATTTTTGTGCCTGGCGCGGTGCGTAGTGGGAAAGGGTGGTGTTGAGGCTGAAGGCAGCAGCAAAGACTGCAGTCCCCAAGTTTGTGGGGCCAAGCAAGCGGTTCCCAAAGAGCTTTAGAACAAGGCATAGTTTTCCCTGCTGGCTCTTTGGGCGGGGGACCCATCTCCAGCCGTATGGCCTTTGATGTGCCTGGCGCGGCGCCAAGTGGGAAAGGGTGGTGTCGAGGCTGAAGGCAGCAGCAAAGCCCGCAGCCCCCGGTCTGTGGGGCTACGCAAGCGGTTCCCAAAGAGCTTTAGAACAAGGCATAGTTTTCCCTGCTGGCTCTCTGGGCGGGGGACCCATCTGCAGCCGTATGGCCATTTTTGAGCCTGGAGCAGTGCCAAGTGGGAAAGGGTGGTTTTGAGGGTGAAGGCAGCAGGAAAGCCCGCAGCCCCCAGGTCTGTGGGGCTACGCAAGCGGTTCCCAAAGAGCTTTAGAACAAGGCATAGTTTTCCCTGCTGGCTCTTTGGGCGGGGGACCCATCTCCAGCCGTATGGCCATTTTTGTGCCTGGCGCGGCGCCAAGTGGGAAAGGGTGGTGTCGAGGCTGAAGGCAGCAGGAAAGCCCGCAGCCCCCACGTCTGTGGGGCCAAGCAAGCGGTTCCCAAAGAGCTTTAGAACAAGGCATAATTTTCCCTGCTGGCTCTTTGGGCCTGGGACCCATCTCCAGCAATAGGCCATTTTTGTGCTTGATAGGGCGCCAAGTGGGAAAGGGTGGCTTTGAGGCTGAAGGCAGCAGGAAAGCCTGCAGCCCCCAGGTCTGTGGGGCTATGCAAGCAGTTCCCAAAGAGCTTTAGAACAAGGCATAGTTTTCCCTGCTGGCTCTTTGTTCGGGGGACCCATCTCCAGCCATAGGCCATTTTTGTGCCTGGCCCGGCGCCCAGTGGGAAAGGGTGGCTTTGAGGCTTGAAGGCAGCAGGAAAGCCCGCAGCCCCCAGGTCTGTGGGGCTACGCAAGCGGTTCCCAAAGAGCTTTAGAACAAGGCATAGTTTTCCCTGCTGGCTCTTTGGGCATGGGACCCATCTCCACCCATAGGCCATTTTTGAGCCTGGCGCGGCGCCAAGTGGGAAAGGGTTGTGTCGAGGCTAAAGGCAGCAGGAAAGCCCGCAGCCCCCAGGTCTGTGGGGCTACGCAAGCGGTTCCCAAAGAGCTTTAGAACAAGGCATAGTTTTCCCTGCTGGCTCTTTGGGCGGGGGACCCATCTCCAGCCGTATGGCCATTTTTGTGCCTGGCGCAGCGCCAAGTGGGAAAGGGTGGTTTTGAGGCTGAAGGCAGCAGCAAAGCCCGCAGCCCCCAGGTCTGTGGGGCTACGCAAGCGGTTCCCAAAGAGCTTTAGAACAAGGCATAGTTTTCCCTGCTGGCTCTTTGGGCGGGGGACCCATCTCCAGCCGTATGGCCATTTTTGTGCCTGGCCGGGGGCCAAGTGGGAAAGGGTGGTTTTGAGGCTGAAGGCAGCAGGAAAGCCCGCAGCCCCCAGGTGTGTGGGGCTACGCAAGCGGTTCCCAAAGAGCTTTAGAACAAGGCATAGTTTTCCCTGCTGGCTCTTTGGGCATGGGACCCATCTCCAGCCATAGGCCATTTTTGTGCTTGATAGGGCGCCAAGTGGGAAAGGGTTGCTTTGAGGCTGAAGACAGCAGGAAAGCCCGCAGCCCCCAGGTCTGTGGGGCTACGCAAGCGGTTCCCAAAGAGCTTTAGAACAAGGCATAGTTTTCGCTGCTGGCTCTCTGGGCGGGGGACCCATCTCCAGCCGTATGGCCATTTTTGAGCCTGGCGCGGCGCCAGGTGGGAAAGGGTGGCTTTGAGGCTGAAGGCAGGAGCAAAGCCTGCAGCCCCCAGGTCTGTGGGGCTACGCAAGCGGTTCCCAAAGAGCTTTAGAACAAGGCATAGTTTTCCCAGCTGGCTCTTAGGGCATGGGACCCATCTCCAGCCATAGGCCATTTTTGTGCCTGGCGCGAAGCCAAGTGGGAAAGGGTGCTGTCGAGGCTGAAGGCAGCAGGAAAGCCCGCAGCCCCAAGGTCTGTGGGGCTACGCAAGCGGTTCCCAAAGAGCTTTAGAACAAGGCATAGTTTTCCCTGCTGGCTCTTTGGGCGGGGGACCCATCTCCAGTCGTATGGCTATTTTTATGCCTGGCGTGTTGCGTAGTGGGAAAGGGTGGTTTTGAGGCTGAAGGCAGCAGGAAAGCCTGCAGCCCCCAGGTCTGTGGGGCTACGCAAGCGGTTCCCAAAGAGCTTTAGAACAAGGCATAGTTTTCCCTACTGGCTCTCTGGGCGGGGGACCCATCTCCAGCCGGATGGCCATTTTTGTGCCTGATGCGGCGCAAAGTGGGAAAGGGTGGCTTTGAGGCTGAAGGCAGGAGGAAAGCCCGCAGCCCCCAGGTCTGTGCGGCTACGCAAGCGGTTCCCAAAGAGCTTTAGAACAAGGCATAGTTTTCCCTGCTGGCTCTTTGGGCGGGGGACCCATCTCCAGCCGTACGGCCATTTTTGTGCCTGGCGCGGAGCCAAGAGGGAAAGGGTGGTGTCGAGGCTAAAGGCAGCAGGAAAGCCCGCAGCCCCCAGGTCTGTGGGGCTACGCAAGCGGTTCCCAAAGAGCTTTAGAACAAGGCATAGTTTTCCCTGCTGGCTCTTTGGGTGGGGGACCCATCTCCAGCCGTATGGCTATTTTTGTGCCTGACGCGGTGCGTAGTGGCATAGGGTGGTTTTGAGGCTGAAGGCAGCAGGAAAGCCCGCAGCCCCCACGTCTGTGGGGCCAAGCAAGCGGTTCCCAAAGAGCTTTAGAACAAGGCATAGTTTTCCCTGCTGGCTCTTTGGGCGGGGGACCCATCTCCAGCCGTATGGCCATTTTTGTGCCTGGCGCGGTGCGTAGTGGGAAAGGGTGGTTTTGACGCTGAAGGCAGCAGGAAAGCCCGCAGCCCCCACGTCTGTGGGGCTACGCAAGCGGTTCACCAAAGAGCTTTAGAACAAGGCATAGTTTTCCCTGCTGGCTCTTTGGGCAGGGGACCCATCTCCAGCCGTATGGCCATTTTTGTCCCTGGCCCGGCGCCAAGTGGGAAAGGGTGGCTTTGAGGCTGAAGGCAGCAGCAAAGCCCGCAGCCCCCAGGTCTGTGGGGCTACGCAAGCGGTTCCCAAAGAGCTTTAGAACAAGGCATAGTTTTCCCTGCTGGCTCTTTAGGCATGGGACCCATCTCCAGCCATATGGCCATTTTTGTGCCTGGCCCGGCGCCAAGAGGGAAAGGGTGGTGTCGAGGCTAAAGGCAGCAGGAAAGCCCGCAGCCCCCAGGTCTGTGGGGCTACGCAAGCGGTTCCCAAAGAGCTTTAGAACAAGGCATAGTTTTCCCTGCTGGCTCTTTGGGCGGGGGACCCATCTCCAGCCTTATGGCCATTTTTGTGCATGGCGCAGCGCCAAGTGGGAAATGGTGGTATCGAGGCTGAAGGCAGCAGGAAAGCCCGCAGCCCCCACGTCTGTGGGGCTACGCAAGCGGTTCCCAAAGAGCTTTAGAACAAGGCATAGTTTTCCCTGCTGGCTCTTTGGGCATGGGACCCATCTCCACCCATAGGCCATTTTTGTGCCTGATAGGGCGCCAAGTGGGAAAGGGTGGCTTTGAGGCTGAAGACAGCAGGAAAGCCTGCAGCCCCCAGGTCTGTGGGGCTTCGCAAGCGGTTCCCAAAGAGCTTTAGAACAAGGCATAGTTTTCCCTGCTGGCTCTTTGGGTGGGGGACCCATCTCCAGCCGTATGGCTATTTTTGTGCCTGACGCGGTGCGTAGAGGCATAGGGTGGTTTTGAGGCTGAAGGCAGCAGGAAAGCCCGCAGCCCCCACGTCTGTGGGGCCAAGCAAGCGGTTCCCAAAGAGCTTTAGAACAAGGCATAGTTTTCCCTGCTGGCTCTTTGGGCGGGGGACCCATCTCCAGCCGTATGGCCATTTTTGTGCCTGGCGCGGTGCGTAGTGGGAAAGGGTGGTTTTGACGCTGAAGGCAGCAGGAAAGCCCGCAGCCCCCAGGTCTGTGGGGCTACGCAAGCGGTTCCCAAAGAGCTTTAGAACAAGGCATAGTTTTCCCTGCTGGCTCTTTTGGCAGGGGACCCATCTCCAGCCGTATGGCCATTTTTGAGCCTGGAGCAGTGCAAAGTGGGAAAGGGTGGTGTCGAGGCTGAAGGCAGCAGGAAAGCCCGCAGCCCCCAGGTCTGTGGGGCTACGCAAGCAGTTCCCAAAGAGCTTTAGAACAAGGCATAATTTTCCCTGCTGGCTCTTTGGGCGGGGGACCCATCTCCAGCCATATGGCCATTTTTGTGCCTGGCGCAGCGCCAAGTGGGAAAGGGTGGTTTTGAGGCTGAAGGCAGCAGCAAAGCCTGCAGCCCCCAGGTCTGTGGGGCTACGCAAGCGGTTCCCAAAGAGCTTTAGAACAAGGCATAATTTTCCCTGCTGGCTCTTTGGGCGGGGGACCCATCTCCAGCCGTATGGCCATTTTTGTGCCTGGCCGGGGGCCAAGTGGGAAAGGGTGGTTTTGAGGCTGAAGGCAGCAGGAAAGCCCGCAGCCCCCACGTCTGTGGGGCCAAGCAAGCGGTTCCCAAAGAGCTTTAGAACAAGGCATAGTTTTCCCTGCTGGCTCTTTGGGCATGGGACCCATCTCCAGCCATAGGCCATTTTTGTGCTTGCGTAGACCCACAGACCTGGGGGCTGCGGGCTTTCCTGCTGCCTTCAGCCTCGACAAAACCCTTTCCCACTTGGCGCCACGCCAGGCACAAAAATGGCCATACGGCTGGAGATGGGTCCCCCGCCCAAAGAGCCAGCAGGGAAAACTATGCCTTGTTCTAAAGCTCTTTGGGCACCGCTTGCGTAGACCCACAGACCTGGGGGCTGCGGGCCTTCCTGCTGCCTTCAGCCTCAAAACCACCCTTTCCCACTTGGCGCCGCGCCAGGCACAAAAATGGCCATACGGCTGGAGATGGGTCCCCCGCCCAAGGAGCCAGCAGGGAAAACTATGCCTTGTTCTAAAGCTCTTTGGGAACCACTTGCGTAGACCCACAGACCTGGGGGCTGCGGGCCTTCCTGCTGCCTTCAGCCTCAAAACCACCCTTTCCCACTTGGCGCCGCGCCAGGCACAAAAATGGCCATACGGCTGGAGATGGGTCCCCCGCCCAAGGAGCCAGCAGGGTAAACTATGCCTTGTTCTAAAGCTCTTTGGGAACCGCTTGCGTAGTCCCAGAGACCTGGGAGCTGCGGGCATTCCTGCTGCCTTCAGCCTCAAAACCACCCTTTCCCACTTGGCGCCATGCCAGGCACAAAAATGGCCATACGGCTGGAGACGGGTGCCACGACCAAAGAGCCAGCAGGGAAAACTATGCCTTGTTCTAAAGCTCTTTGGGAACCACTTGCGTAGCCCCACAGACCTGGGTGCTGTAGGCTTTCCTGCTGCCTTCAGCCTCGACACCACCATTTCCCTCTGGGCGCCGGGCCAGGCACAAAAATGGCCTATGCCTGGAGATGGGTCCCCCGCCCAAGGAGCCATCAGGGAAAACTATGCCTTGTTCTAAAGCTCTTTGGGAACCACTTGCGTAGCCCCAGAGACCTGGGTGCTGTAGGCTTTCCTGCTGCCTTCAGCCTCGACACCACCATTTCCCTCTGGGCGCCGGGCCAGGCACAAAAATGGCCTATGGCTGGAGATGGGTCCCCCGCCCAAAGAGCCAGCAGGGAAAACTATGCCTTGTTCTAAAGCTCTTTGGGAACCGCTTGCGTAGCCCCACAGACCTGGGGGCTGCAGGCCTTCCTGCTGCCTTCAGCCTCTACAAAACCCTTTCCCACTTGGCGCCGCGCCAGGCACAAAAATGGCCATATGGCTGGAGATGGGTCTCCCGCCCAAAGAGCCAGCAGGGAAAACTATGCCTTGTTCTAAAGCTCTTTGGGAACCGCTTGCGTAGCCCCACAGACCTGGGGGCTGCAGGCCTTCCTGCTGCCTTCAGCCTCGACACCACCCTTTCCCACTTGGCGCCGCGCCAGGCACAAAAATGGCCATACGGCTGGAGATGGGTCCCACGCCCAAAGATCCAGCAGGGAAAACTATGCCTTGTTCTAAAGCTCTTTGGGAACCGCTTGCGTAGCCCCACAGACCTGGGGGCTGCGGGCTTTCCTGCTGCCTTCAGCCTCAAAACCACCCTTTCCCACTTGGCGCCGCGCCAGGCACAAAAATGGCCATACGGCTGGAGATGGGTCTCCCGTCCAAGGAGCCAGCAGGGAAAACTATGCCTTGTTCTAAAGTTCTTTGGGAACCACTTGCGTAGCCCCACAGACCTGGGGGCTGCGGGCTTTCCTGCTGCCTTCAGCCTCGACAGAACCCTTTCCCACTTGGCGCCGCGCCAGGCACAAAAATGGCCATACGGCTGGAGATGGGTCCCCCGCCCAAGGAGCCAGCAGGGAAAACTATGCCTTGTTCTAAAGCTCTTTGGGAACCGCTTGCGTAGCCCCACACACCTGGGGGCTGCGGGCCTTCCTGCTGCCTTCAGCCTCAAAACCACCCTTTCCCACTTGGCGCCGCGCCAAGCACAAAAATGGCCATACGGCTGGAGATGGGTCTCCCGCCCAAAGAGCCAGCAGGGAAAACTATGCCTTGTTCTAAAGCTCTTTGGGCACCGCTTGCGTAGCCCCACAGACGTGGGGGCTGCGGGCCTTCCTGCTGCCTTCAGCCTCAAAACCACCCTTTCCCACTTGGCGCCGCGCCAGGCACAAAAATGGCCATACGGCTGGAGATGGGTCCCCCGCCCAAGGAGCCATCAGGGTAAACTATGCCTTGTTCTAAAGCTCTTTGGGAACCGCTTGCGTAGTCCCAGAGACCTGGGAGCTGCGGGCATTCCTGCTGCCTTCAGCCTCGACACCACCCTTTCCCACTTGGCGCCATGCCAGGCACAAAAATGGCCATACGGCTGGAGACGGGTGCCACGACCAAAGAGCCAGCAGGGAAAACTATGCCTTATTCTAAAGCTCTTTGGGAACCGCTTGCGTAGCCCCACAGACCTGGGGGCTGCAGGCTTTCCTACTGCCTTCAGCCTCGACACCACCCTTTCCCACTTGGCGCCGCGCCAGGCACAAAAATGCCCTATGGCTGGAGATGGGTCCCACGCCCAAGGAGGCAGCAGGGAAAACTATGCCTTGTTCTAAAGCTCTTTGGGAACCGCTTGCGTAGCCCCACAGACCTGGGGGCTGCAGGCCTTCCTGCTGCCTTCAGCCTCGACACCACCCTTTCCCACTTGGCGCCGCGCCAGGCACAAAAATGGCCATACGGCTGGAGATGGGTCCCACGCCCAAAGAGCCAGCAGGGAAAACTATGCCTTGTTCTAAAGCTCTTTGGGAACCGCTTGCGTAGACCCACAGACCTGGGGGCTGTGGGCTTTCCTGCTGCCTTCAGTCTCAAAACCAGCCTTTCCCACTTGGCGCTGCGCCAGGCACAATAATGGCCATACGGCTGGAGATGGGTCCCCCGCCCAAAGAGTCAGCAGGGAAAACTATGCCTTGTTCTAAAGCTCTTTGGGAACCGCTTGCGTAGCCCCACAGACCTGGGGGCTGCAGGCTTTCCTGCTGCCTTCAGCCTCGACACCACCCTTTCCCACTTGGCGCCGCGCCAGGCACAAAAATGGCCATACGGCTGGAGATGGGTCCCACGCCCAAAGAGCCAGCAGGGAAAACTATGCCTTGTTCTAAAGCTCTTTGGGAACCGCTTGCGTAGCCCCACAGACCTGGGGGCTGCGGGCTTTCCTGCTGCCTTCAGCCTCAAAACCACCCTTTCCCACTTGGCGCCGCGCCAGGCACAAAAATGGCCATACGGCTGGAGTTGGGTCTCCCGTCCAAGGAGCCAGCAGGGAAAACTATGCCTTGTTCTAAAGTTCTTTGGGAACCACTTGCGTACCCCACAGACCTGGGGGCTGCGGGCTTTCCTGCTGCCTTCAGCCTCGACAAAACCCTTTCCCACTTGGCGCCGCGCCAGGCACAAAAATGGCCATACGGCTGGAGATGGGTCCCCCGCCCAAGGAGCCATCAGGGAAAACTATGCCTTGTTCTAAAGCTCTTTGGGAACCGCTTGCGTAGCCCCACAGACCTGGGGGCTGCGGGCCTTCCTGCTGCCTTCAGCCTCAAAACCACCCTTTCCCACTTGGCGCCGCGCCAAGCACAAAAATGGCCATACGGCTGGAGATGGGTCTCCCGCCCAAAGAGCCAGCAGGGAAAACTATGCCTTGTTCTAAAGCTCTTTGGGCACTGCTTGCGTAGACCCACAGACCTGGGGGCTGCGGGCCTTCCTGCTGCCTTCAGCCTCAAAACCACCCTTTCCCACTTGGCGCCGCGCCAGGCACAAAAATGGCCATACGGCTGGAGATGGGTCCCCCGCCCAAAGAGCCATCAGGGAAAACTATGCCTTGTTCTAAAGCTCTTTGGGCACCGCTTGCGTAGACCCACAGACCTGGGGGCTGCGGGCTTTCCTGCTGCCTTCAGTCTCAAAACCACCCTTTCCCACTTGGCGCTGCGCCAGGCACAATAATGGCCATACGGCTGGAGATGGGTGCCACGACCAAAGAGCCAGCAGGGAAAACTATGCCTTGTTCTAAAGCTCTTTGGAAACCACTTGCGTAGCCCCAGAGACCTGGGTGCTGTAGGCTTTCCTGCTGCCTTCAGCCTCGACACCACCATTTCCCTCTGGGCGCCGGGCCAGGCACAAAAAAGGCCTATGGCTGGAGATGGGTCCCACGCCCAAAGAGCCATCAGGGAAAACTATGCCTTGTTCTAAAGCTCTTTGGGCACCGCTTGCGTAGACCCACAGACCTGGGGGCTGCGGGCTTTCCTGCTGCCTTCAGTCTCAAAACCACCCTTTCCCACTTGGCGCTGCGCCAGGCACAATAATGGCCATACGGCTGGAGATGGGTCCCCCGCCCAAAGAGCCAGCAGGGAAAACTATGCCTTGTTCTAAAGCTCTTTGGGAACCGCTTGCGTAGCCCCACAGACCTGGGGGCTGCAGGCTTTCCTGCTGCCTTCAGCCTCGACACCACCCTTTCCCACTTGGAGCCGCGCCAGGCACAAAAATGGCCTATGGCTGGAGATGGGTCCCCGCCCAAGGAGGCAGCAGGGAAAACTATGCCTTGTTCTAAAGCTCTTTGGGAACCGCTTGCGTAGCCCCACAGACCTGGGGGCTGCAGGCCTTCCTGCTGCCTTCAGCCTCAAAACCACCCTTTCCCACTTGGCGCCGCGCCAGGCACAAAAATGGCCATACGGCTGGAGATGGGTCTCCCGCCCAAAGAACCAGCAGGGAAAACTATGCCTTGTTCTAAAGCTCTTTGGGAACCGCTTGCGTAGTCCCAGAGACCTGGGAGCTGCGGGCATTCCTGCTGCCTTCAGCCTCCAAACCACCCTTTCCCACTTGGCGCCATGCCAGGCACAAAAATGGCCATACGGCTGGAGACGGATGCCACGACCAAAGAGCCAGCAGGGAAAACTATGCCTTGTTCTAAAGCTCTTTGGGAACCACTTGCGTAGCCCCAGAGACCTGGGTGCTGTAGGCTTTCCTGCTGCCTTCAGCCTCGACACCACCATTTCCCTCTGGGCGCCGGGCCAGGCACAAAAAAAGCCTATGGCTGGAGATGGGTCCCACGCCCAAAGAGCCAGCAGGGAAAACTATGCCTTGTTCTAAAGCTCTTTGGGAACCGCTTGCGTAGCCCCACAGACCTGGGGGCTGCAGGCCTTCCTGCTGCCTTCAGCCTCAAAACCACCCTTTCCCACTTGGCGCCGCGCCAGGCACAAAAATGGCCTATGGCTGGAGATTGGTCCCCCGCCCAAGGAGCCAGCAGGGAAAACTATGCCTTGTTCTAAAGCTCTTTGGGAACCGCTTGCGTAGCCCCACAGACCTGGGGGCTGCAGGCCTTCCTGCTGCCTTCAGCCTCAAAACCACCCTTTCCCACTTGGCGCCGCGCCAAGCACAAAAATGGCCATACGGCTGGAGATGGGTCTCCCGCCCAAAGAGCCAGCAGGGAAAACTATGCCTTGTTCTAAAGCTCTTTGGGCACCGCTTGCGTAGACCCACAGACCTGGGGGCTGCAGGCCTTCCTGCTGCCTTCAGCCTCGACACCACCCTTTCCCACTTGGCGCCGCGCCAGGCACAAAAATGGCCATACGGCTGGAGATGGGTCCCACGCCCAAAGAGCCAGCAGGGAAAACTATGCCTTGTTCTAAAGCTCTTTGGGAACCGCTTGCGTAGACCCACAGACCTGGGGGCTGTGGGCTTTCCTGCTGCCTTCAGTCTCAAAACCAGCCTTTCCCACTTGGCGCTGCGCCAGGCACAATAATGGCCATACGGCTGGAGATGGGTCCCCCGCCCAAAGAGCCAGCAGGGAAAACTATGCCTTGTTCTAAAGCTCTTTGGGAACCGCTTGCGTAGCCCCACAGACCTGGGGGCTGCAGGCCTTCCTGCTGCCTTCAGCCTCAAAACCACCCTTTCCCACTTGGCGCCGCGCCAGGCACAAAAATGGCCATACGGCTGGAGATGGGTCTCCCGCCCAAAGAGCCAGCAGGGAAAACTATGCCTTGTCCTAAAGCTCTTTGGGAACCGCTTGCGTAGTCCCAGAGACCTGGGAGCTGCGGGCATTCCTGCTGCCTTCAGCCTCCAAACCACCCTTTCCCACTTGGCGCCATGCCAGGCACAAAAATGGCCATACGGCTGGAGACGGGTGCCACGACCAAAGAGCCAGCAGGGAAAACTATGCCTTGTTCTAAAGCTCTTTGGGAACCACTTGCGTAGCCCCAGAGACCTGGGTGCTGTAGGCTTTCCTGCTGCCTTCAGCCTCGACACCACCATTTCCCTCTGGGCGCCGGGCCAGGCACAAAAAAAGCCTATGGCTGGACATGGGTCCCACGCCCAAAGAGCCAGCAGGGAAAACTATGCCTTGTTCTAAAGCTCTTTGGGAACTGCTTGCGTAGCCCCACAGACCTGGGGGCTGCGGGCTTTCCTGCTGCCTTCAGCCTCAAAACCACCCTTTCCCTCTGGGCGCCGCGCCAGGCACAAAAATGGCCTATGGCTGGAGATGGGTCCCCGCCCAAGGAGGCAGCAGGGAAAACTATGCCTTGTTCTAAAGCTCTTTGGGAACCGCTTGCGTAGCCCCACAGACCTGGGGGCTGCAGGCCTTCCTGCTGCCTTCAGCCTCAAAACCACCCTTTCCCACTTGGCGCCGCGCCAGGCACAAAAATGGCCATACGGCTGGAGATGGGTCTCCCGCCCAAAGAGCCAGCAGGGAAAACTATGCCTTGTTCTAAAGCTCTTTGGGAACTGCTTGCGTAGCCCCACAGACCTGGGGGCTGCGGGCTTTCCTGCTGCCTTCAGCCTCAAAACCACCCTTTCCCTCTGGGCGCCGCGCCAGGCACAAAAATGGCCTATGGCTGGAGATGGGTCCCCGCCCAAGGAGGCAGCAGGGAAAACTATGCCTTGTTCTAAAGCTCTTTGGGAACCGCTTGCGTAGCCCCACAGACCTGGGGGCTGCAGGCCTTCCTGCTGCCTTCAGCCTCAAAACCACCCTTTCCCACTTGGCGCCGCGCCAGGCACAAAAATGGCCATACGGCTGGAGATGGGTCTCCCGCCCAAAGAGCCAGCAGGGAAAACTATGCCTTGTTCTAAAGCTCTTTGGGCACCGCTTGCGTAGACCCACAGACCTGGGGGCTGCGGGCCTTCCTGCTGCCTTCAGCCTCAAAACCACCCTTTCCCACTTGGCGCCGCGCCAGGCACAAAAATGGCCATACGGCTGGAGATGGGTCCCCCGCCCAAGGAGCCAGCAGGGTAAACTATGCCTTGTTCTAAAGCTCTTTGGGAACCGCTTGCGTAGTCCCAGAGACCTGGGAGCTGCGGGCATTCCTGCTGCCTTCAGCCTCAAAACCACCCTTTCCCACTTGGCGCCATGCCAGGCACAAAAATGGCCATACGGCTGGAGACGGGTGCCACGACCAAAGAGCCAGCAGGGAAAACTATGCCTTGTTCTAAAGCTCTTTGGGAACCACTTGCGTAGCCCCAGAGACCTGGGTGCTGTAGGCTTTCCTGCTGCCTTCAGCCTCGACACCACCATTTCCCTCTGGGCACCGGGCCAGGCACAAAAATGGCCTATGGCTGGAGATGGGTCCCCCGCCCAAAGAGCCAGCAGGGAAAACTATGCCTTGTTCTAAAGCTCTTTGGGAACCACTTGCGTAGCCCCAGAGACCTGGGTGCTGTTGGCTTTCCTGCTGCCTTCAGCCTCGACACCACCATTTCCCTCTGGGCGCCGGGCCAGGCACAAAAATGGCCTATGGCTGGAGATGGGTCCCCCGCCCAAAGAGCCAGCAGGGAAAACTATGCCTTGTTCTAAAGCTCTTTGGGAACCGCTTGCGTAGCCCCACAGACCTGGGGGCTGCGGGCTTTCCTGCTGCCTTCAGCCTCAAAACCACCCTTTCCCACTTGGCGCCGCGCCAGGCACAAAAATGGCCATACGGCTGGAGATGGGTCTCCCGTCCAAGGAGCCAGCAGGGAAAACTATGCCTTGTTCTAAAGTTCTTTGGGAACCACTTGCGTAGCCCCACAGACCTGGGGGCTGCGGTCTTTCCTGCTGCCTTCAGCCTCGACAAAACCCTTTCCCACTTGGCGCCGCGCCAGGCACAAAAATGGCCATACGGCTGGAGATGGGTCCCCCGCCCAAGGAGCCATCAGGGAAAACTATGCCTTGTTCTAAAGCTCTTTGGGAACCGCTTGCGTAGCCCCACAGACCTGGGGGCTGCGGGCCTTCCTGCTGCCTTCAGCCTCAAAACCACCCTTTCCCACTTGGCGCCGCGCCAAGCACAAAAATGGCCATACGGCTGGAGATGTGTCTCCCGCCCAAAGAGCCAGCAGGGAAAACTATGCCTTGTTCTAAAGCTCTTTGGGCACCGCTTGCGTAGACCCACAGACCTGGGGGCTGCGGGCCTTCCTGCTGCCTTCAGCCTCAAAACCACCCTTTCCCACTTGGCGCCGCGCCAGGCACAAAAATGGCCATACGGCTGGAGATGGGTCCCCCGCCCAAAGAGCCAGCAGGGAAAACTATGCCTTGTTCTAAAGCTCTTTGGAAAACACTTGCGTAGCCCCAGAGACCTGGGTGCTGTAGGCTTTCCTGCTGCCTTCAGCCTCGACACCACCATTTCCCTCTGGGCGCCGGGCCAGGCACAAAAAAGGCCTATGGCTGGAGATGGGTCCCACGCCCAAAGAGCCAGCAGGGAAAACTATGCCTTGTTCTAAAGCTCTTTGGGCACCGCTTGCGTAGACCCACAGACCTGGGGGCTGCGGGCTTTCCTGCTGCCTTCAGTCTCAAAACCACCCTTTCCCACTTGGCGCTGCGCCAGGCACAATAATGGCCATACGGCTGGAGATGGGTCCCCCGCCCAAAGAGCCAGCAGGGAAAACTATGCCTTGTTCTAAAGCTCTTTGGGAACCGCTTGCGTAGCCCCACAGACCTGGGGGCTGCAGGCCTTCCTGCTGCCTTCAGCCTCAAAACCACCCTTTCCCACTTGGCGCCGCGCCAGGCACAAAAATGGCCATACGGCTGGAGATGGGTCTCCCGCCCAAAGAGCCAGCAGGGAAAACTATGCCTTGTTCTAAAGCTCTTTGGGAACCGCTTGCGTAGTCCCAGAGACCTGGGAGCTGCGGGCATTCCTGCTGCCTTCAGCCTCCAAACCACCCTTTCCCACTTGGCGCCATGCCAGGCACAAAAATGGCCATACGGCTGGAGACGGATGCCACGACCAAAGAGCCAGCAGGGAAAACTATGCCTTGTTCTAAAGCTCTTTGGGAACCACTTGCGTAGCCCCAGAGACCTGGGTGCTGTAGGCTTTCCTGCTGCCTTCAGCCTCGACACCACCATTTCCCTCTGGGCGCCGGGCCAGGCACAAAAAAAGCCTATGGCTGGAGATGGGTCCCACGCCCAAAGAGCCAGCAGGGAAAACTATGCCTTGTTCTAAAGCTCTTTGGGAACCGCTTGCGTAGCCCCACAGACCTGGGGGCTGCAGGCCTTCCTGCTGCCTTAAGCCTCAAAACCACCCTTTCCCACTTGGCGCCGCGCCAGGCACAAAAATGGCCTATGGCTGGAGATTGGTCCCCCGCCCAAGGAGCCAGCAGGGAAAACTATGCCTTGTTCTAAAGCTCTTTGGGAACCGCTTGCGCAGCCCCACAGACCTGGGGGCTGCAGGCCTTCCTGCTGCCTTCAGCCTCAAAACCACCCTTTCCCACTTGGCGCCGCGCCAAGCACAAAAATGGCCATACGGCTGGAGATGGGTCTCCCGCCCAAAGAGCCAGCAGGGAAAACTATGCCTTGTTCTAAAGCTCTTTGGGCACCGCTTGCGTAGACCCACAGACCTGGGGGCTGCGGGCCTTCCTGCTGCCTTCAGCCTCAAAACCACCCTTTCCCACTTGGCGCCGCGCCAGGCACAAAAATGGCCATACGGCTGGAGATGGGTCCCCCGCCCAAGGAGCCAGCAGGGTAAACTATGCCTTGTTCTAAAGCTCTTTGGGAACCGCTTGCGTAGTCCCAGAGACCTGGGAGCTGCGGGCATTCCTGCTGCCTTCAGCCTCAAAACCACCCTTTCCCACTTGGCGCCATGCCAGGCACAAAAATGGCCATACGGCTGGAGACGGGTGCCACGACCAAAGAGCCAGCAGGGAAAACTATGCCTTGTTCTAAAGCTCTTTGGAAAACACTTGCGTAGCCCCAGAGACCTGGGTGCTGTAGGCTTTCCTGCTGCCTTCAGCCTCGACACCACCATTTCCCTCTGGGCGCCGGGCCAGGCACAAAAAAGGCCTATGGCTGGAGATGGGTCCCACGCCCAAAGAGCCAGCAGGGAAAACTATGCCTTGTTCTAAAGCTCTTTGGGCACCGCTTGCGTAGTCCCACAGACCTGGGGGCTGCGGGCTTTCCTGCTGCCTTCAGTCTCAAAACCACCCTTTCCCACTTGGCGCTGCGCCAGGCACAATAATGGCCATACGGCTGGAGATGGGTCCCCCGCCCAAAGAGCCAGCAGGGAAAACTATGCCTTGTTCTAAAGCTCTTTGGGAACCGCTTGCGTAGCCCCACAGACCTGGGGGCTGCAGGCCTTCCTGCTGCCTTCAGCCTCAAAGCCACCCTTTCCCACTTGGCGCCGCGCCAGGCCCAAAAATGGCCATACGGCTGGAGATGGGTCTCCCGCCCAAAGAGCCAGCAGGGAAAACTATGCCTTGTTCTAAAGCTCTTTGGGAACCGCTTGCGTAGTCCCAGAGACCTGGGAGCTGCGGGCATTCCTGCTGCCTTCAGCCTCCAAACCACCCTTTCCCACTTGGCGCCATGCCAGGCACAAAAATGGCCATACGGCTGGAGACGGATGCCACGACCAAAGAGCCAGCAGGGAAAACTATGCCTTGTTCTAAAGCTCTTTGGGAACCACTTGCGTAGCCCCAGAGACCTGGGTGCTGTAGGCTTTCCTGCTGCCTTCAGCCTCGACACCACCATTTCCCTCTGGGCGCCAGGCCAGGCACAAAAAAAGCCTATGGCTGGAGATGGGTCCCACGCCCAAAGAGCCAGCAGGGAAAACTATGCCTTGTTCTAAAGGTCTTTGGGAACCGCTTGCGCAGCCCCACAGACCTGGGGGCTGCAGGCCTTCCTGCTGCCTTCAGTCTCAAAACCACCCTTTCCCACTTGGCACTGCGCCAGGCACAAAAATGGCCATACGGCTGGAGATGGGTCCCCCGCCCAAAGAGCCAGCAGGGAAAACTATGCCTTGTTCTAAAGCTCTTTGGGAACCGCTTGCGTAGCCCCACAGACCTGGGTGCTGTAGGCTTTCCTGCTGCCTTCAGCCTCGACACCACCCTTTCCCACTTGGCGCCGCGCCAGGCACAAAAATGGCCATACGGCTGGAGATGGGTCCCCCGCCCAAGGAGCCATCAGGGAAAACTATGCCTTGTTCTAAAGGTCTTTTGGAACCACTTGCGTTGTCCCAAAGACCTGGGGCCTGCAGGCTTTCCTGCTGCCTTCAGCCTCAAAACCAGCCTTTCCCACTTGGCACCGCGCCAGGCACCAAAATGGCCATACGGCTGGAGATGGGTCCCCCGCCCAAAGAGCCAGCAGGGAAAACTGTGCCTTGTTCTAAAGCTCTTTGGGAACCGCTTGCGTAGACCCACAGACCTGGGGGCTGCGGGCTTTCCTGCTGCCTTCAGTCTCAAAACCACGCTTTCCCTCTGGGCGCCGCGCCAGGCACAAAAATGGTCATACGGCTGGAGATGGGTCCCCCGCCCAAAGAGCCAGCAGGGAAAACTATGCCTTGTTCTAAAGCTCTTTGGGAACCACTTGCCTAGCCCTACAGACGTGGGGGCTGCGGGCTTTCCTGCTGCCTTCAGCCTCGACACCACCCTTTACCTCTGGGCACCGGGCCAGGCACAAAAATGGCCATACGGCTGGAGATGGGTCCCCCGCCCAAAGAGCCAGCAGGGAAAACTATGCCTTGTTCTAAAGCTCTTTGGGAACCACTTGCGTAGCCCCAGAGACCTGGGTGCTGTTGGCTTTCCTGCTGCCTTCAGCCTCGACACCACCATTTCCCTCTGGGCGCCGGGCCAGGCACAAAAATGGCCTATGGCTGGAGATGGGTCCCCCGCCCAAAGAGCCAGCAGGGAAAACTATGCCTTGTTCTAAAGCTCTTTGGGAACCGCTTGCGTAGCCCCACAGACCTGGGGGCTGCGGGCTTTCCTGCTGCCTTCAGCCTCAAAACCACCCTTTCCCACTTGGCGCCGCGCCAGGCACAAAAATGGCCATACGGCTGGAGATGGGTCTCCCGTCCAAGGAGCCAGCAGGGAAAACTATGCCTTGTTCTAAAGTTCTTTGGGAACCACTTGCGTAGCCCCACAGACCTGGGGGCTGCGGTCTTTCCTGCTGCCTTCAGCCTCGACAAAACCCTTTCCCACTTGGCACTGCGCCAGGCACAAAAATGGCCATACGGCTGGAGACCTGGGGGCTGCAGGCCTTCCTGCTGCCTTCAGTCTCAAAACCACCCTTTCCCACTTGGCACTGCGCCAGGCACAAAAATGGCCATACGGCTGGAGATGGGTCCCCCGCCCAAAGAGCCGGCAGGGAAAACTATGCCTTGTTCTAAAGCTCTTTGGGAACCGCTTGCGTAGCCCCACAGACCTGGGGGCTGCGGGCTTTCCTGCTGCCTTCAGTCTCAAAACCACCCTTTCCCTCTGGGCGCCGCGCCAGGCACAAAAATGGCCATACGGCTGGAGATGGGTCCCCCGCCCAAGGAGCCATCAGGGAAAACTATGCCTTGTTCTAAAGCTCTTTGGGAACCGCTTGCGTAGCCCCACAGACCTGGGGGCTGCAGGCCTTCCTGCTGCCTTCAGCCTCAAAACCACCCTTTCCCACTTGGCGCCGCGCCAAGCACAAAAATGGCCATACGGCTGGAGATGGGTCTCCCGCCCAAAGAGCCAGCAGGGAAAACTATGCCTTGTTCTAAAGCTCTTTGGGCACCGCTTGCGTAGACCCACAGACCTGGGGGCTGCGGGCCTTCCTGCTGCCTTCAGCCTCAAAACCACCCTTTCCCACTTGGCGCCGCGCCAGGCACAAAAATGGCCATACGGCTGGAGATGGGTCCCCCGCCCAAGGAGCCAGCAGGGTAAACTATGCCTTGTTCTAAAGCTCTTTGGGAACCGCTTGCGTAGTCCCAGAGACCTGGGAGCTGCGGGCATTCCTGCTGCCTTCAGCCTCAAAACCACCCTTTCCCACTTGGCGCCATGCCAGGCACAAAAATGGCCATACGGCTGGAGACGGGTGCCACGACCAAAGAGCCAGCAGGGAAAACTATGCCTTGTTCTAAAGCTCTTTGGAAAACACTTGCGTAGCCCCAGAGACCTGGGTGCTGTAGGCTTTCCTGCTGCCTTCAGCCTCGACACCACCATTTCCCTCTGGGCGCCGGGCCAGGCACAAAAAAGGCCTATGGCTGGAGATGGGTCCCACGCCCAAAGAGCCAGCAGGGAAAACTATGCCTTGTTCTAAAGCTCTTTGGGCACCGCTTGCGTAGTCCCACAGACCTGGGGGCTGCGGGCTTTCCTGCTGCCTTCAGTCTCAAAACCACCCTTTCCCACTTGGCGCTGCGCCAGGCACAATAATGGCCATACGGCTGGAGATGGGTCCCCCGCCCAAAGAGCCAGCAGGGAAAACTATGCCTTGTTCTAAAGCTCTTTGGGAACCGCTTGCGTAGCCCCACAGACCTGGGGGCTGCAGGCCTTCCTGCTGCCTTCAGCCTCAAAGCCACCCTTTCCCACTTGGCGCCGCGCCAGGCCCAAAAATGGCCATACGGCTGGAGATGGGTCTCCCGCCCAAAGAGCCAGCAGGGAAAACTATGCCTTGTTCTAAAGCTCTTTGGGAACCGCTTGCGTAGTCCCAGAGACCTGGGAGCTGCGGGCATTCCTGCTGCCTTCAGCCTCCAAACCACCCTTTCCCACTTGGCGCCATGCCAGGCACAAAAATGGCCATACGGCTGGAGACGGATGCCACGACCAAAGAGCCAGCAGGGAAAACTATGCCTTGTTCTAAAGCTCTTTGGGAACCACTTGCGTAGCCCCAGAGACCTGGGTGCTGTAGGCTTTCCTGCTGCCTTCAGCCTCGACACCACCATTTCCCTCTGGGCGCCAGGCCAGGCACAAAAAAAGCCTATGGCTGGAGATGGGTCCCACGCCCAAAGAGCCAGCAGGGAAAACTATGCCTTGTTCTAAAGCTCTTTGGGAACCGCTTGCGTAGCCCCACAGACCTGGGGGCTGCAGGCCTTCCTGCTGCCTTCAGCCTCAAAACCACCCTTTCCCACTTGGCGCCGCGCCAGGCACAAAAATGGCCTATGGCTGGAGATTGGTCCCCCGCCCAAGGAGCCAGCAGGGAAAACTATGCCTTGTTCTAAAGGTCTTTGGGAACCGCTTGCGCAGCCCCACAGACCTGGGGGCTGCAGGCCTTCCTGCTGCCTTCAGTCTCAAAACCACCCTTTCCCACTTGGCACTGCGCCAGGCACAAAAATGGCCATACGGCTGGAGATGGGTCCCCCGCCCAAAGAGCCAGCAGGGAAAACTATGCCTTGTTCTAAAGCTCTTTGGGAACCGCTTGCGTAGCCCCACAGACCTGGGTGCTGTAGGCTTTCCTGCTGCCTTCAGCCTCGACACCACCCTTTCCCACTTGGCGCCGCGCCAGGCACAAAAATGGCCATACGGCTGGAGATGGGTCCCCCGCCCAAGGAGCCATCAGGGAAAACTATGCCTTGTTCTAAAGGTCTTTTGGAACCACTTGCGTTGTCCCAAAGACCTGGGGCCTGCAGGCTTTCCTGCTGCCTTCAGCCTCAAAACCAGCCTTTCCCACTTGGCACCGCGCCAGGCACCAAAATGGCCATACGGCTGGAGATGGGTCCCCCGCCCAAAGAGCCAGCAGGGAAAACTGTGCCTTGTTCTAAAGCTCTTTGGGAACCGCTTGCGTAGACCCACAGACCTGGGGGCTGCGGGCTTTCCTGCTGCCTTCAGTCTCAAAACCACGCTTTCCCTCTGGGCGCCGCGCCAGGCACAAAAATGGTCATACGGCTGGAGATGGGTCCCCCGCCCAAAGAGCCAGCAGGGAAAACTATGCCTTGTTCTAAAGCTCTTTGGGAACCACTTGCCTAGCCCTACAGACGTGGGGGCTGCGGGCTTTCCTGCTGCCTTCAGCCTCGACACCACCCTTTACCTCTGGGCACCGGGCCAGGCACAAAAATGGCCATACGGCTGGAGATGGGTCCCCCGCCCAAAGAGCCAGCAGGGAAAACTATGCCTTGTTCTAAAGGTCTTTTGGAAGCACTTGCGTAGCCCCACAGACCTAGGGGCTGCGGGCTTTACTGCTGCCTTCAGCCTCGACACCACCCTTTCCCACTTGGCACCGCGCCAGTCACATAAATGGCCATACGGCTGGAGATGGGTCTCCCGCCCAAAGACCCAGCAGGGAAAACTATGCCTTGTTCTAAAGCTCTTTGGGAACCGCTTGCGTAGACCCACAGACCTGGGGGCTGCGGGCTTTCGTGCTGCCTTCAGCCTCAAAACCACCCTTTCCCTCTGGGCGCCGCGCCAGGCACAAAAATGGCCTATGGCTGGAGATGGGTCCCCGCCCAAGGAGGCAGCAGGGAAAACTATGCCTTGTTCTAAAGCTCTTTGGGAACCGCTTGCGTAGCCCCACAGACCTGGGGGCTGCAGGCCTTCCTGCTGCCTTCAGCCTCAAAACCACCCTTTCCCACTTGGCGCCGCGCCAGGCACAAAAATGGCCATACGGCTGGAGATGGGTCTCCCGCCCAAAGAGCCAGCAGGGAAAACTATGCCTTGTTCTAAAGCTCTTTGGGAACCGCTTGCGTAGTCCCAGAGACCTGGGAGCTGCGGGCATTCCTGCTGCCTTCAGCCTCCAAACCACCCTTTCCCACTTGGCGCCATGCCAGGCACAAAAACGGCCATACGGCTGGAGACGGATGCCACGACCAAAGAGCCAGCAGGGAAAACTATGCCTTGTTCTAAAGCTCTTTGGGAACCACTTGCGTAGCCCCAGAGACCTGGGTGCTGTAGGCTTTCCTGCTGCCTTCAGCCTCGACACCACCATTTCCCTCTGGGCGCCGGGCCAGGCACAAAAAAAGCCTATGGCTGGAGATGGGTCCCACGCCCAAAGAGCCAGCAGGGAAAACTATGCCTTGTTCTAAAGCTCTTTGGGAACCGCTTGCGTAGCCCCACAGACCTGGGGGCTGCAGGCCTTCCTGCTGCCTTCAGCCTCAAAACCACCCTTTCCCACTTGGCGCCGTGCCAGGCACAAAAATGGCCTATGGCTGGAGATTGGTCCCCTGCCCAAGGAGCCAGCAGGGAAAACTATGCCTTGTTCTAAAGCTCTTTGGGAACCGCTTGCGCAGCCCCACAGACCTGGGGGCTGCAGGCCTTCCTGCTGCCTTCAGCCTCAAAACCACCCTTTCCCACTTGGCACTGCGCCAGGCACAAAAATGGCCATACGGCTGGAGATGGGTCCCCCGCCCAAAGAGGCAGCAGGGAAAACTATGCCTTGTTCTAAAGGTCTTTGGGAACCGCTTGCGTAGCCCCACAGACCTGGGGGCTGCGGGCTTTCCTGCTGCCTTCAGCCTCAAAAGCCTCCCTTTCCCACTTGGTGCCATGCCATGCACAAAAATGGCCTATGGCTGGAGATGGGTCCCCTGCCCAAGGAGTCAACAGGGAAAACTATGCCTTGTTCTAAAGCACTTTGGGAACCACTTACGTAGCCCCACAGACCTGGGGGCTGCGGGCTTTCCTGCTGCCTTCAGCCTCAAAACCACCCTTTCCCACTTGGCGCCACGACAGGCACATAAATGGCCATATGGTTGGAGATGGGTCCCCCGCCCAAGGAGCCAGCAGGGAAAACTATGCCTTGTTCTAAAGCTCTTTGGGAACCGCTTGCGTAGCCCCACAGACTTGGGAGCTGCGGGCCTTCCTGCTGCCTTCAGCCTCGACACCACCCTTTCGCACTTGGCGCCGCGTCAGGCACAATAATGGCCATGCGGCTGGAGATGGGTCCCCTGCCCAAGGAGCCAGCAGGGAAAACTATGCCTTGTTCTAAAGCTCTTTGGGAACCGCTTGCGTAGCCCCACAGACCTGGGGGCTGCGGTCTTTCCTGGTGCCTTCAGTCTCAAAACCACCCTTTCCCACTTGGCGCAGCACCAGGCACAAATATGGCCATATGGCTGGAGTTGGGTCCCCCGCCCAAGGAGCCAGCAGGGAAAACTCTGGCTTGTTCTAAAGCTCTTTGGGAACCGCTTGCGTAGTCCCAGAGACCTGGGAGCTGCAGGGCTTCCTGCTGCCTTCAGCCTCGACAACACACTTTCCCTCTGGGCGCCGCGCCAGGCACAAAAATGGCCATACGGCTGGAGATGGGTCCCCTGCCAAGGGTCCAGCAGGGAAAACCATGCCTTGTTCTAAAGCTCTTTGGGCACCGCTTGCGTAGCCCCACAGACCTGGGGGCTGCGGGCTTTCCTGCTGCCTTCAGCCTCAAAACCACCCTTTCCCACTTGGCGCCGCGCCAGGCACAAAAATGGCCATACGGCTGGAGATGGGTCCCCCGCCCAAAGAGCCAGCAGGGAAAACTATGACTTGTTCTAAAGCTCTTTGGAAACCGCTTGCGTAGCCTCACAGACCTGGGGGCTGCGGGCCTTCCTGCTGCCTTCAGCCTCAAAACCACCCTTTCCCACTTGGCACTGCGCCAGGCACAAAAATGGCCATACGGTTGGAGATGGGTCCCCCGTCCAAAGAGCCAGCAGGGAAAACTATGCCTTGTTCTAAAGCTCTTTGGAAACCGCTTGCGTAGCCCCACAGACCTGTGGGCTGCAGGCCTTCCTGCTGCCTTCAGCCTCGACAACACCCTTTCCCACTTGGCGCCGCGCTAGGCACAAAAATGGCCATATATCTGGAGATGGGTCCCCCGCCCAAAGAGCCAGCAGGGAAAACTATGCCTTGTTCTAAAGCTCTTTGGGAACCGCTTGCGTAGCCCCACAGACCTGGGGGCTGCTGGCTTTCCTGCTGCCTTCAGTCTCAAAACCACCCTTTCCCTCTGGGCGCCGCGCCAGGCACAAAAATGGCCATATGGCTGGAGATGGTTCCCCCGCCCAAGGAGCCAGCAGGGAAAACTATGCCTTGTTCTAAAGCTCTTTGGGAACCGCTTGCGTAGCCCCACAGACCTGTGGGCTGCGGGCTTTCCTGCTGCCTTCAGCCTCAAAACCACCCTTTCCCACTTGGCGCCGCGCCAGGCACAAATATGGCCATACGGCTGGAGATGGGTCCCCCGCCCAAAGAGCCAGCAGGGAAAACTATGCCTTGTTCTAAAGCTCTTTGGGAACCGCTTGCGTAGACCCACAGACCTGGGGGCTGCGGGCTTTCCTGCTGCCTTCAGCCTCGACACCACCCTTTCCCACTTGGCGCCACGCCAGGCACAAAAATGGCCATACGGCTGGAGATGGGTCCCACGCCCAAAGAGCCAGCAGGGAAAACTATGCCTTGTTCTAAAGCTCTTTGGGAATCGCTTGCGTAGCCCCACAGACCTGAGGGCTGCGGGCCTTCCTGCTGCCTTCAGCCTCAAAACCACCCTTTCACACTTGGCGCCGCGCCAGGCACAAAAATGGCCATACGGCTGGAGATGGGTCTCCCGCCCAAAGAGCCAGCAGGGAAAACTATGCCTTGTTCTAAAGTTCTTTGGGAACCACTTGCGTAGACCCACAGACCTGGGGGCTGCGGGCTTTCCTGCTGCCTTCAGCCTCGACACCACCCTTTCGCACTTGTCGCCGCGCCAGGCACAAAAATGGCCATACGGTTGGATATGAGTCCCGTGCCCAAGGAGCCAGGAGGGAAAACTATGCCTTGTTCTAAAGCACTTTGGGAACCACTTACGTAGCCCCACAGACCTGGGGGCTGCGGGCCTTCCTGCTGCCTTCAGCCTCAAAACCACCCTTTCCCACTTGGCGCCACGACAGGCACATAAATGGCCATATGGTTGGAGATGGGTCCCCCGCCCAAGGAGCCAGCAGGGAAAACTATGCCTTGTTCTAAAGCTCTTTGGGAACCGCTTGCGTAGCCCCACAGACTTGGGAGCTGCGGGCCTTCCTGCTGCCTTCAGCCTCGACACCACCCTTTCCAACTTGGTGCCGCGCCAGGCACAAAAATGGCCATACGGCTGGAGATGTGTGCCACGCCCAAAGAGCCAGCAGGGAAAACTATGCCTTGTTCTAAAGCTCTTTGGGAACCGCTTGCGTAGCCCCACAGACCTGGGGGCTGCGGGCTTTCCTGCTGCCTTCAGCCTCGACACCACCCTTTCCCACTTGTCTCCGCGCCAGGCACAAAAATGGCCATACGGCTGGAGATGGGTCCCCCGCCCAAAGAGCCAGCAGGGAAAACTATGCCTTATTGTAAAGCTTTTTGGGAACCGCTTGCGTAGCCCCACAGACCTGGGGGCTGCGGGCTTTCCTGCTGCCTTCAGCCTCGACACCACCCTTTCCCACTTGGCTCTGCGCCAGGCACAAAAATGGCCATACGGTTGGAGATGAGTCCCGTGCCCAAGGAGCCAGCAGGGAAAACTATGCCTTGTTCTAAAGCTCTTTGGGAACCGCTTGCATTGTCCCACAGACCTGAGGGCTGCGGGCTTTGCTGCTGCCTTCAGCCTCAAAACCACCCTTTCCCACTTGGCACCGCGCCAGGCACAAAAATGGCCATACGGCTGGAGATGGGTCTCCCGCCCAAAGAGCCATCAGGGAAAACTATGCCTTGTTCTAAAGCTCTTTGGGAACCGCTTGCGTAGCCCCACAGACCTGGGGGCTGCGGGCTTTCCTGCTGCCTTCAGCCTCAAAACCACCCTTTCCGACTTGGCACCGCGCCAGGCACAAAAATGTCCATACGGCTGGAGATGGGTCCCACGCCCAAAGAGCCAGCAGGGAAAACTATGCCTTGTTCTAAAGCTCTTTGGGAACTGCTTGCGTAGCCCCACAGACCTGAGGGCTGCAGGATTTCCTGCTGCCTTCAGCCTCGACACCACCCTTTCCCTCTGGGCACCACGCCAGGCACAAAAAAGGCCTATGGCTGGAGATGGGTCCCCCGCCCAAAGAGCCAGCAGGAAAAACTATGCCTTGTTCTAAAGCTCTTTGGGAACCGCTTGCATAGCCCCACAGAGCTGGGGGCTGCAGGCTTTCCTGCTGCCTTCAGCCTCAAAGCCACCCTTTCCCACTGGCGCCGCGCCAGGCACAAAAATGGGCATACGGCTGGAGATGGGTCCCACGCCCAAAGAGCCAGCAGGGAAAACTATGCCTTGTTCTAAAGCTCTTTGGTAACCGCTTGCGTAGCCCCACAGACCTGGGGGCTGCAGGCTTTCCTGCTGCCTTCAGCCTCGACACCACCCTTTCGCACTTGGCGCCGCGTCAGGCACAATAATGGCCATATGGCTGGAGATGGGTCCCCTGCCCAAGGAGCCAGCAGGGAAAACTATGCCTTGTTCTAAAGTTCTTTGGGAACCGCTTGCGTAGCCCCACAGACGTGGGGGCTGCGGGCTTTCCTGCTGCCTTCAGCCTCAAAACCACCCTTTCCCACTTGGCGCCACGCCAGGCAAAAAAATGGCCATACGGCTGGAGATGGGGCCACGCCCAAAGAGCCAGCAGGGAAAACTATGCCTTGTTCTAAAGCTCTTTGGGAACCGCTTGCGTTGTCCCACAGACCTGGGGGCTGCGGGCTTTCCTGCTGCCTTCAGCCTCAAAACCACCATTTCCCTCTGGGCGCCGGGCCAGGCACAAAAAAGGACTATGGCTGGAGATGGGTCCCACGCCCTAAGAGCCAGCAGGGAAAACTATGCCTTGTTCTAAAGGTCTTTGGGAACTGCTTGCGTAGCCCCACAGACCTGGGGCCTGCGGGCTTTCCTGCTGCCTTCAGCCTCGACACCACCCTTTCCCTCTGGGCACCACGCCAGGCACAAAAATGGCCATACGGCTGGAGATGGGTCCCGTGCCCAAGGAGCCAGCAGGGAAAACTATGCCTTGTTCTAAAGCTCTTTGGGAACCGCTTGCATTGTCCCACAGACCTGGGGGCTGAGGGCTTTCCTGCTGCCTTCAGCCTCGACACCACCCTTTCCCACTTGGCGCCGCGCCAGGCACAAAAATGGCCATACGGTTGGAGATGAGTCCCGTGCCCAAGGAGCCAGGAGGGAAAACTATGCCTTGTTCTAAAGCTCTTTGGGAACCGCTTGCGTAGGCCCACAGACCTGGGGGCTGCGGGCTTTCCTGCTGCCTTCAGCCTCAAAACCACCCTTTCCCTCTGGGCGCCGTGCCAGGCAAAAAAATGGCCATACGGCTGGAGATGGGTGCCACGCCCAAAGAGCCAGCAGGGAAAACTATGCCTTGTTCTAAAGCTCTTTGGGAACCGCTTGCGTTGTCCCACAGACCTGGGGGCTGCGGGCTTTCCTGCTGCCTTCAGACTCAAAAACACCATTTCCCTCTGGGCGCTTGGCCAGGCACAAAAAAGGCCTATGGCTGGAGATGGGTCCCCCGCCCAAAGAGCCAGCAGGGAAAACTCTGCCTTGTTCTAAAGCTCTTTGGGAACCGTTGCGTAGCCCCACAGACCTGGGGGCTGCGGGCTTTCCTGCTGCCTTCAGCCTCGACACCACCCTTTCCCACTTCGCGCCGCGCCAGGCACAAAAATGTCCATATGGCTGGACATGGGTCCCACGCCCAAAGAGGCAGCAGGGAAAACTATGCCTTGTTCTAAAGCTCTTTGGGAACCGGTTGCATTGTCCCACAGACCTGGGGGCTGCGGCTTTCCTGCTGCCTTCAGCCTCAAAACCACCCTTTCCCTCTGGGGGCCAGGACAGACACAAAAAAGACCTATGGCTGGAGATGGGTCCCCGGCCGAAAGAGGCAGCAGGATAAACTATGGCTTGTTCTAAAGCTCTTTGGGAACTGCTTGCGTAGCCCCAGAGACCTGGGGGCTGCGGGCTTTCCTGCTGCCTTCAGCCTCAAAACCACCCTTTCCATCTGGATGCCGGGCCAGACACAAAAAAGGCCTATGGCTGGAGATGGGTGCCCCGCCCTAAGAGCCAGCAGGGAAAATTATGCCTTGTTCTAAAGCTCTTTGGGAACCGCTTGCGTAGGCCCACAGACCTGGGGGCTGCGGGCTTTCCTGCTGCCTTCAGCCTCAAAGCCACCCTTTCCCACTTGGCGCCACGCCAGGCAAAAAAATGGCCATACGGCTGGAGATGGGTGCCACGCCCAAAGAGCCAGCAGGGAAAACTATGCCTTGTTCTAAAGCTCTTTGGGAACCGCTTGCGTTGTCCCACAGACCTGGGGGCTGCGGGCTTTCCTGCTGCCTTCAGACTCAAAAACACCATTTCCCTCTCCGCGCTTGGCCAGGCACAAAAAAGGCCGATGGCTGGAGATGGGTCCCCCGCCTAAAGAGCCAGCATAGAAAACTATGCCCTGTTCTAAAGCTCTTTGGGAACCGGTTGCATTGTCCCACAGACCTGGAGGCTGCGGCTTTCCTGCTGCCTTCAGCCTCAAAACCACCCTTTCCCTCTGGGGGCCAGGACAGACACAAAAAAGACCTATGGCGATAGATGGGTCCCCGGCCGAAAGAGGCAGCAGGATAAACTATGGCTTGTTCTAAAGCTCTTTGGGAACTGCTTGCGTTGTCCCACAGACCTGGGGGCTGCGGGCTTTCCGGCTGCCTTCAGACTCAAAAACACCATTTCCCTCTGGACGCTTGGCCAGGCACAAAAAAGGCCTATGGCTGGAGATGGGTCCCCCGCCCAAAGAGCCAGCAGGGAAAACTCTGCCTTGTTCTAAAGCTCTTTGGGAACCGTTGCGTAGCCCCACAGACCTGGGGGCTGCGGGCTTTCCTGCTGCCTTCAACCTCGACACCACCCTTTACCACTTGGCTCCGCGCCAGGCACAAAAATGGCCATATGGCTGGAGATGGGTCCCCCGCCCAAAGAGCCAGCATGGAAAACTATGCCCTGTTCTAAAGCTCTTTGGGAACCGGTTGCATTGTCCCACAGACCTGGGGGCTGCGGCTTTCCTGCTGCCTTCAGCCTCAAAACCACCCTTTCCCTCTGGGGGCCAGGACAGACACAAAAAAGACCTATGGCTGGAGATGGGTCCCCGGCCGAAACAGCCAGCAGGGAAAACTATGCCTTGTTCTAAAGCTCTTTGGGAACCGCTTGCGTAGGCCTACAGACCTGGGGGCTGCGGGCTTTCCTGCTGCCTTCAGCCTCAAAGCCACCCTTTCCCACTTGGCGCCACGCCAGGCAAAAAAATGGCCATACGGCTGGAGATGGGTGCCACGCCCAAAGAGCCAGCAGGGAAAACTATGCCTTGTTCTAAAGCTCTTTGGGAACCGCTTGCGTTGTCCCACAGACCTGGGGGCTGCGGGCTTTCCTGCTGCCTTCAGACTCAAAAACACCATTTCCCTCTGGGCACCGGGCCAGACAAAAAAAAGGCCTATGGCTGGAGATGGGTCCCACGCCCAAAGAGCCAGCAGGGAAAACTCTGCCTTGTTCTAAAGCTCTTTGGGAACTGCTTGCGTAGCCCCACAGACCTGGGGCCTGCGGGCTTTCCTGCTGCCTTCAGCCTCAACACCACCCTTTCCCTCTGGGCACCACGCCAGGCACAAAAAAGGCCTATGGCTGGAGATGGGTCCCCCGCCCAAAGAGCCAGCAGGGAAAACTATGCCTTGTTCTAAAGCTCTTTGGGAACCGGTTGCATTCTCCCACAGACCTGGGGGCTGCGGGCTTTCCTGCTGCCTTCAGCCTCAAAACCACCCTTTCCCTCTGGGCGCTTGGCCCGGCACAAAAAAGGCCTATGGCTGGAGATGGGTCCCCGGCCGAAAGAGGCAGCAGGAAAAAATATGCCTTGTTCTAAAGCTCTTTGGGAACCACTTGCGTAGCCCCACAGACCAGGGGGCTGCGGGCTTTCCTGCTGCCTTCAGCCTCAACACCACCCTTTCCCACTAGGTGCCGCGCCAGGCACAAAAATGGCCATACGTCTGGAGATGGATCCCCTGCCCAAGGAGCCAGCAGGGAAAACTATGCCTTGTTCTAAAGCTCTTTGGGAACCGCTTGCGTAATCCCAGAGACCTGGGAGCTGCGGGCATTCCTGCTGCCTTCAGCCTGAAAACCACCCTTTCCCACTTGGCACCGCACCAGGCACAAAAATGGCCATTCTGTTGGTGATGGGTCCCCCGCCCAAAGAGCCAGCAGGGAAAACTATGCCTTGTTATAAAGCTCTTTGGGAACCGCTTGCGTAGCCCCACAGACCTGAGGGCTGCGGGCTTTCCTGCTGCCTTCAGCCTCAAAGCCACCCTTTCCCACTTGGCGCCGCGGCAGCCACAAAAATGGCCATACGGCTGGAGATGGGTCCCCCGCCCAAAGAGCCAGCAGGGAAAACTATGCCTTGTTCTAAAGCTCTTTGGGAACCGCTTGCGTAGCCCCTCAGACCTGGGGGCTGCGGGCTTTCCTTCTGCCTTCAGCCTCAACAACACTCTTTCCCAGTTGGCGCCTGGCCAGGCACAAAAATGGCCTATGGCTGGAGATGGGTCCCATGCCCAAAGAGCCAGCAGGGAAAACTATGCCTTGTTCTAAAGCTCTTTGGGAACTGCTTGCGTAGCCCCACAGACCTGGGCGATGCAGGCTTTCCTGCTGCCTTTCAGCCTTAAAGCCACCCTTTACCACTTGGCGCCGCGCCAGGCTCAAAAATGGCCATACGGTTGGAGATGGGTCCCATGCCCTAAGAGCCAGCAGGGAAAACTATGCCTTGTTCTAAAGGTCTTTGGGAACCGCTTGCGTAGCCCCACAGACCTGGGGGCTGCGGGCTTTCCTGCTGCCTTCAGACTCAAAAACACCATTTCCCTCTGGGCACCGGGCCAGACAAAAAAAAGGCCTATGGCTGGAGATGGGTCCCACGCCCAAAGAGCCAGCAGGGAAAACTCTGCCTTGTTCTAAAGCTCTTTGGGAACTGCTTGCGTAGCCCCACAGACCTGGGGCCTGCGGGCTTTCCTGCTGCCTTCAGCCTCAACACCACCCTTTCCCTCTGGGCACCACGCCAGGCACAAAAAAGGCCTATGGCTGGAGATGGGTCCCCCGCCCAAAGAGCCAGCAGGGAAAACTATGCCTTGTTCTAAAGCTCTTTGGGAACCGGTTGCATTCTCCCACAGACCTGGGGGCTGCGGGCTTTCCTGCTGCCTTCAGCCTCAAAACCACCCTTTCCCTCTGGGCGCTTGGCCCGGCACAAAAAAGGCCTATGGCTGGAGATGGGTCCCCGGCCGAAAGAGGCAGCAGGAAAAAATATGCCTTGTTCTAAAGCTCTTTGGGAACCACTTGCGTAGCCCCACAGACCAGGGGGCTGCGGGCTTTCCTGCTGCCTTCAGCCTCAACACCACCCTTTCCCACTAGGTGCCGCGCCAGGCACAAAAATGGCCATACGTCTGGAGATGGATCCCCTGCCCAAGGAGCCAGCAGGGAAAACTATGCCTTGTTCTAAAGCTCTTTGGGAACCGCTTGCGTAATCCCAGAGACCTGGGAGCTGCGGGCATTCCTGCTGCCTTCAGCCTGAAAACCACCCTTTCCCACTTGGCACCGCACCAGGCACAAAAATGGCCATTCTGTTGGTGATGGGTCCCCCGCCCAAAGAGCCAGCAGGGAAAACTATGCCTTGTTATAAAGCTCTTTGGGAACCGCTTGCGTAGCCCCACAGACCTGAGGGCTGCGGGCTTTCCTGCTGCCTTCAGCCTCAAAGCCACCCTTTCCCACTTGGCGCCGCGGCAGCCACAAAAATGGCCATACGGCTGGAGATGGGTCCCCCGCCCAAAGAGCCAGCAGGGAAAACTATGCCTTGTTCTAAAGCTCTTTGGGAACCGCTTGCGTAGCCCCTCAGACCTGGGGGCTGCGGGCTTTCCTTCTGCCTTCAGCCTCAACAACACTCTTTCCCAGTTGGCGCCTGGCCAGGCACAAAAATGGCCTATGGCTGGAGATGGGTCCCATGCCCAAAGAGCCAGCAGGGAAAACTATGCCTTGTTCTAAAGCTCTTTGGGAACTGCTTGCGTAGCCCCACAGACCTGGGCGATGCAGGCTTTCCTGCTGCCTTTCAGCCTTAAAGCCACCCTTTACCACTTGGCGCCGCGCCAGGCTCAAAAATGGCCATACGGTTGGAGATGGGTCCCATGCCCTAAGAGCCAGCAGGGAAAACTATGCCTTGTTCTAAAGGTCTTTGGGAACCGCTTGCGTAGCCCCACAGACCTGGGGGCTGCGGGCTTTCCTGCTGCCTTCAGCCTCAAAACCACCTTTTCCCTCTGGGCACCACGCCAGGCACAAAAATGGCCATACGGCTGGAGATGGGTCCCCCGCGCAAAGAGCCAGCAGGGAAAACTATGCCTTGTTCTAAAACTCTTTGGGAACCGCTTGCGTAGCCCCACAGACCTGGGGGCTGCGGTCTTTCCTGCTGCCTTCAGCCTCGACACCACCCTTTCCCACTTGGCGCCGCGCCAGGCACAAAAATGGCCATATGGCTGGAGATGGGTCCCCCGCCCAAAGAGCCAGCAGGGAAAACTATGCCTTGTTCTAAAGCTCTTTGGGAACTGCTTGCATAGCCCCTCAGACCTGGGGCCTGCAGCCTTTCCTGCTGCCTTCAGCCTCAACAACACCCTTTCCCAGTTGGCGCTGCGCCAGGCACAAAAATGGCCTATGGCTGGAGATGGGTCCCCCGCCGAAGGAGCCAGCAGGGAAAACTATGCCTTGTTCTAAAGCTCTTTGGGAACCGCTTGCGTAGCCCCACAGACCTGGGGGCTGCAGTCTTTCCTGCTGCCTTCAGCCTCAAAGCCACCCTTTCGCACTTGGCGCCGCGCCAGGCACAAAAATGGCCATATATCTGGAGATGGGTCCCCCGCCCAAAGAGCCAGCAGGGAAAACTATGCCTTGTTCTAAAGCTCTTTGGGAACCGCTTGCGTAGCCCCTCAGACCTGGGGGCTGCGGGCTTTCCTTCTGCCTTCAGCCTCAACAACACTCTTTCCCAGTTGGCGCCTGGCCAGGCACAAAAATGGCCTATGGCTGGAGATGGGTCCCATGCCCAAAGAGCCAGCAGGGAAAACTATGCCTTGTTCTAAAGCTCTTTGGGAACTGCTTGCGTAGCCCCACAGACCTGGGCGATGCAGGCTTTCCTGCTGCCTTTCAGCCTTAAAGCCACCCTTTACCACTTGGCGCCGCGCCAGGCTCAAAAATGGCCATACGGCTGGAGATGGGTCCCATGCCCTAAGAGCCAGCAGGGAAAACTATGCCTTGTTCTAAAGGTCTTTGGGAACCGCTTGCGTAGCCCCACAGACCTGGGGGCTGCGGGCTTTCCTGCTGCCTTCAGCCTCAAAACCACCTTTTCCCTCTGGGCACCACGCCAGGCACAAAAATGGCCATACGGCTGGAGATGGGTCCCCCGCGCAAAGAGCCAGCAGGGAAAACTATGCCTTGTTCTAAAACTCTTTGGGAACCGCTTGCGTAGCCCCACAGACCTGGGGGCTGCGGTCTTTCCTGCTGCCTTCAGCCTCGACACCACCCTTTCCCACTTGGCGCCGCGCCAGGCACAAAAATGGCCATATGGCTGGAGATGGGTCCCCCGCCCAAAGAGCCAGCAGGGAAAACTATGCCTTGTTCTAAAGCTCTTTGGGAACTGCTTGCATAGCCCCTCAGACCTGGGGCCTGCAGCCTTTCCTGCTGCCTTCAGCCTCAACAACACCCTTTCCCAGTTGGCGCTGCGCCAGGCACAAAAATGGCCTATGGCTGGAGATGGGTCCCCCGCCGAAGGAGCCAGCAGGGAAAACTATGCCTTGTTCTAAAGCTCTTTGGGAACCGCTTGCGTAGCCCCACAGACCTGGGGGCTGCAGTCTTTCCTGCTGCCTTCAGCCTCAAAGCCACCCTTTCGCACTTGGCGCCGCGCCAGGCACAAAAATGGCCATATATCTGGAGATGGGTCCCCCGCCCAAAGAGCCAGCAGGGAAAACTATGCCTTGTTCTAAAGGTCTTTGGGAACCGCTTGCGTTGTCCCACAGACCTGGGGGCTGCGGGCTTTCCTGCTGCCTTCTCACTCAAAACCACCCTTTCCCACTTGGCGCCGCGCCAGGCACAAAAATGGCCATATGTCTGGAGATTGGTCCCCCGCCCAAAGAGCCAGCAGGGAAAACTATGCCTTGTTCTAAAGCTCTTTGGGAACCGCTTGCGTAGCCACACAGACCTGGGGGCTGCGGGCTTTCCTGCTGCCTTCAGCCTCGACACCACCCTTTACCACTTGGTGCCGCGCCAGGCACAAAAATGGCCATACGGCTGGAGATGGGTCCCCCGCCCAAAGAGCCTGCAGGGAAAACTTTGTCTACAGTCAGTCAAGGTCGACGTACTCAACACTGATAAGAAAGATCACATGTTTTCTTGTGGTGAGGGATATCAAGTGGAAATCCTTCTCGCGGAGTGATCAAGCGATTTAAACTTTTCATCATAATCCAAAGTCTAACATGCAAAACAATTGTCTAAGCAAAGCACAATACAGTGAGTATTAGTAAAACAACAGCAGAGTGAAGCATCTTGTTATAAAGTCCTCTAACTGTCGGTGACCATCCAAAAAGAGTATCTCCCCATCTGTGTCCTCCGCCTCTCTTCACTCTTTCCAACGCTTGGTGTATTTCTTCAACCTGATGATGGATGGTAATCAAAGTTGTCTCTCTATTTTCTTGGGCCTCTTTCAAGAGTCGCTTCAATTCATTGTGTTTTAGCAGCTTCTTCACCAGGGAGAGATTCATTCCGATAGGGGTAGGCAACAATCTCGAATCAACGTATAATTAGGTTGCAGCAATTGAAAAGACGTAACAGGAGCTTAATAATTGAAGTCGCATCACGTAACTTTGTGTTAATAAAGTTCAAACACAAAGATTTGAGTGATTACTATGTCATCTCTGAATACAAGACTACAGGGAGACCTCATGCTAACGCACCCTTTCCCAATCTAGACAAGCACAGTCTCTGGGGTTTCATCGGGATGTGTCTCAAAGTGACAAACATTCTGGTTGGTGTCAAGACAAAGGTCTTGTGCTTTGAGAGTATTACTCTCACGAATGAATCCTTGTTGGTCTCGTGAAACGCATGCGTCAACATCAGCAGTTTGCCATTTAGTCTCATTTTGTCGTGCCCAACCTCTGTGCTGTGTTGGATAGAGTAGAGCTCCTTGGTGATTCAACCCCAGTGCGATGATTGGGTATATGGTGTATACTGAGGCATTGCGTATCGTTAAGACAAAAACTGTGGCTTTGCTCTCAGTGGGATCGTAGGTGAAATTAACCAGATACCACCTGGACTGAAATCTTTTCTCAAATTCAATTGCGTTATCCCATATTACTTTTCAAATTTCGGTGGGCAAGGTGCCTTCTTCACCTTCCCTTATGATTGCGGCTGTCATAGATTGCATCCACCATTGGGCTTGGATACAACTAAGAGCCAAGGAAACATCGGTTTGGGTTGTACCAAGTGCATCTGTGATCAGCTGATGGTCTTTTTCACCCGTTTCTTCCCATTGAGGCAATATATTCGATAAAAGCCGTTGGTGGTTTCCCAATGCTAATAGAGAGGACCGTAGGGGATGTCTTAATTTGTCCAGATCAGTAGTGGTTGTGACTAGTTTGTTGGCAAGTATCTCAGCATCTATACTATTCAAGACTCCCAGGCCTGTTCCTAAGATACCAGTCGCATCCCTCTTCCGTCCGTGTGAAGTGGCAAGAGTTCGTTTGCGTAACCATGCTGACCATTCTGCATAAGATGTACTCAGGAACGGTAAGCAGGTGGGTTTGATCGCAGAGATTTTAATCTGCATTGACAATTCTGCTCGTTTGAGGGAATATGTGGGATTAAACAGTACCTGTTGTTGACCTGTGTGTGTTTAATAACGTAAGGGCCAATATTGAAAATGTAAGGAGTTAGTCTAATGGAGGGATTAGAAAAGAGAGAGGTGTTTTTTTTCTCTTAGAAGAGAGAGCCTTTGAGAGTTTGTGGGGTGTAGGTTCTGGATTCATTTCAGCAAGTTCAGGTGTATTTGAGTCAATCATAAATTCAAATAACAATTCTGTGCCCTTGTAGCCCCAAATACAGTACACTACTGTAGGTTTGATGAAAGTGAAATTGTGCCAGCAATCTGAATTTGGCTCCATAATTTTGTAACAATCAGTGTTGTATTTGTCCGCTTTGGTAGAGTCTACATAGATGGTTTTAATTACAGTTGGCCTGTGGTGATTAGACCCGTTGATAAATCGGCAACCAATGTGTGTTCTTGTGGAATAATTACTAAATTGGCCAAGAATACAAAAATACAGCATTGTTCACACATTAAGGAAAGTCATAAAATCAAGAGGCTTCTGAGGTAGCATACAGCCGCAGCTAGCACACGAAGAATGCAACAGCTGTGATTCCCTGTACAAGGTTGTTTGCGAAACTACACGAGGGATGGAACGGAACGCGCTTGTTCCGTGGCCTTCCCTTGTGACGAATAGCAGATATGGGGACGAGATGGTACTACGGAACTGATAAGCGGCCTACACGCTACCCGAGCCAACATTTCGTCAAATGTTGATGAAATGCTGTCCTTTTGTGCGAACTTTGCTCACCACAATGTACCAAAACACACCTCCATCCCGGAGGCTATCCGCCCCCGAGGTGTGAACACTCCTCCTTGAGTACATTAATCATAATAAAAGTATATATGACTAAAGTCACTCAAACTCCACTTTGAAGTTAAAAAAATAATATAAAAATAGCCCAAGAGAGAGGGGATGTCAGGGAAGACACCATCGCGAAGAATTCCACCGCTGTTTTCTGGGATCAGTCGACGGGCTGAGCCTTTCTTCCCCCCCATAAGGATGCCTTTGGGTAAGACTTTGATTACACCGAGTGCTTTCTCGAGGACTCTAGAAATTTCTCTAGAGAATCTCTACCCTACATTTATAGCCAGGCTGTATCGTTTATAATTTTGTCGCGCGTTTGTATATTTAACAATGTCTTTATTTGCACGTGCTTTGCAGACAGTGTATTTATCACCGGCAATCCTAAAGAACCTGTATATCTGTTCTTTAAATAAACTGCACTGTTTCAGTAGCTAGTCGTTTCGCTTTCTCACTGAACGCGACCAAAACTTGAGAGAGGCCGTGCTGGTTCAGGAGCACGACTAGACTGAAGGTGCAGCCCACTATTAGTGTCTCCAAATCGTAATAGTTTAACACATATTAAACGCGATTGGCCTGATAGTGCTGAATTGGGCATCACTCAGAATTGAAACCCAGCCGCACCTGGCCTCCCACCTCGGTGAGGAGTGTTAGAACGCAAGGGGGTTTATCTTCTGCCAAAACCGCTTGGCCCCGTTTCACGCAACAGAATTTGGCATAGTCGGCAGGAAAAATATGATTGTGCCCCTTCCCAGGCTGGGAAGGAGTGGGCCCAAAAATTTTGGAAGGATGAAGAGAAAGTGGTGGAACGTATTGAAGAGCGTCGGGTTTCACAGAAGCTCAGAGCGGGGAAAGGCAAGGGTGTGATTTGTGCTGTGTTAGGCGCCTGTTTATCTTGTGCACAACAAGAAGCTAGAGAAACTCCCGCTCCTAATCTGATTTCAGCTGTAGAATATGCAACCCTGAAATCGGAGAATGAGGTGCTGAAGTCATCATTAGCCTTGCAAAAGGAGACAGGAGAAAGATTAAGAACTCAAGTCGATAAGCTTGTGAGTGAGAATGAATGTTTAGGAAACCGGAATGCTCAACTTGGGAGTGAAAAATCGCCAACTTAAAATGTTATTGAAAGGGTGACCGGGCTCTTAGATAAAATGCAGCCCTCGACCCAGGTCCAACAGATTCGTAAGTTACTGTGTTATCCAAATTCCGGAACCCAGACCGGAGATTTTTTTGTCTAATAGTGAGGATGACGAAGAAGATGAGGAGGAAAGGACTTTTACTTTGAAATCCCAAGTTTTTCCTTTACGTCCTCTGGTTAAAACTGAAACTGCAGTTGATGATGGTGATGAAATTCACACCACTGTGCGTACCGTTCCACGGACACCAACCGAGTTAACAAAAATAAGGGAGAAATATTCGAGGCGACCAGAAGAGTCAGCTGTTGAGTACGTGTGGCGAGTTTCTTCTGAAGGGGGGCACAGAATTATGCTGAGTGAGGAAGAAGCAGGAGACTCTTGGGGACCAGGAGTGTTTTTAACCACTATGCCTGGGGATCATAATTATTCCCTAACCGCTCGAGCAGCCTATTGGGCAAGGGGTATGGATCCGCGAGAGAGGGGGGAGCCGTTAGAGATTAGAGCTACAGGCTACTCTGATCTGTTTGCGGCTGTACGGAAAGCAGCTTGTCTGCAAGCCATGTATGACAGAGAGGAGTTTCGGAAATCCCCAATGTCAGCCCCTATTGACCCGGATCGATTAGCCCCTCTCATCCGTGGTCTTCCCGATTGCCTGAAACCGTTCCTTGTTCGCACTCAAGATCGTATACGGGATGCTCGGGGTGCTCATGGGCGGGGCCGTCGTCACTACATGCCCACCTGGAATGTACAGGAAATAGATCAATATGGGCGCCGAATGGGCTGGGCCAGCCTAACTAGTGAGAAATCCTCCGAACACCCGCGAAAGGTTCGCCAAGTCCAAACTCACACTCAAAACCCTAAATCAGAGGGAAGGTTTAAGCCTGATAAGGACTGAAATGAGTTGTGGCGTAAAGCCCTACAATTAGGGGTGCCCCGACAATTCTTGCACGGTGACCCTACGGGAGATCTCCGTACGCTAGTCCAATCTCTACCTAGAAAGACTAATGCGGCTGGGGAGAAAAGTCTAACCAGAGAATCGCCAAGCCGTGAGAAAATTGTGCCTTCTGCACCGGAACGTAACTTGATTGATTTGACAGAGTCCCAGCCAAAACACTCCTATCCCCGGGGAGGGCAGTGAGCCACCCTGTCCGGCAGGTACTAGCAATCCAATGGCGCTCTCATAAAGACTCCGAACCCGTTATTGTCATTCCTGTTGGACCCCCGGAAGATATTGGTAAATTTTATTATTGATACCGGAGCCCAAATGTCTGCAATCACTAACGAAACAGCACAACTTCTAGGTATAAATGCCACCCGACGCAGAGTCAACTTTCACAGGAATTGATGATGTGGTAAAAACATGCCCCACTGCAAAAATTAACCTCTGGTTGCCGGGAGAGCAGCGAATGACTAGGGCAGAAGCGTTAGTGGGTGCCTCACGTACTAACCTCCTAGGATTTGACGTACTGCGTGGGCGAATGTGGAAACTCCCAGATGGAGATGGAACTGTGTGGAGTTTTGCAGGACGCAAAAAAGGATTAGACACAGTTAAATTGGGGCTATTAGAAACATCTATACTTTTGCCTCCTTCTAAAATTACCAACGTCCGACAGTACCCACTGCCTGCAGCTGCACTTGCAGGAGCAGACGGGGTGGTATCAGATTTAGAAAAAAGAAACATCATTAAGAGGACTCACGCGCCTTATAATTCACCGGTGTGGCCAGTAAAGAAACCAAAAAGGCAATGGCATTTCACAGTAGATTACGGAAAATTAAACGCCAACACTGCACCCCTGACCGCTGCGGTTCCTAATATCGCGGAAATTGTGGCAATGATAAAAGGAGCTGCCCATGCTCGGGTGGCTGCCTTAGATGTTAAAGACATATTTTTTTATGATTCTCCTCCTTGAGCAGGACAAGGCGTAGTTTGCATTCACATGGAAAGGAGTCCAATATACCTCTAACCGCTTTCCGCAAGGATACAAACATTCCCCCACTATTGCCCATAATGCTTTAGCTAAAGTGCTATCAGAGATTCCTGTTTCACAGGGATGTACGGTATACCAGTATATTGACGACATCTTAATAGGGGGAGAGAGCCAAGAAAGTGTACAAGACATGATGCAAAACATCTGAAAAACATTATCAGATTTGGGATTGGAAATTCCCGACTCAAAGTGTCAGGGACCCGCACAGGAAGTTAAATTCCTGGGGGTCTGGTGGATTAAGGGAGCTGCTTCTGTCCCTCAGGATACCCTGAAAAAATAGAACATGGACAGAATCCTTCCAGCACGAAGGAGTTACAGCAAGTCCTAGGAACTTTAAGTTATTGGCGTAAACACATCCCTGGCTTTTCCATCATTGCTCGCCCCCTTGATTGTTTGCTCAAAAAAGGTAAATCCTGGGAGTGGACTGAACAACATACTAATGCACTAGACTTGCTAATAAAAGAGCTAAGGTTATTCCAACAACTTGGCCCCATACATCCAACTGACCCTGTCCATGTAGAATGGGGGTCCAGTGAACATGGTTCCCGTTGTAATTGATGGCAAAAGGGACCAGCAGGACCGGAGAGACCAGTAGAATTTAGCTCTCACGCCTTAATGATACTGAGAGCAGATATTCAGACCTGGAGAAGGGTTTACTGTCCCTGGTGCGAGCGTTGCAACGAGCAGAGCAGATAAGGAGAGAACAGAGCGTGATTGTTCGGGGCCCTTTTCGACTCCTAGATGTGGTCCCCGGCCGAAACAGCCAGCAGGGAAAACTATGCCTTGTTCTAAAGCTCTTTGGGAACCGCTTGCGTAGCCCCACAGACCTGGGGGCTGCGGGCTTTCCTGCTGCCTTCAGCCTCAAAGCCACCCTTTCCCACTTGGCGCCACGCCAGGCAAAAAAATGGCCATACGGCTGGAGATGGGTGCCACGCCCAAAGAGCCAGCAGGGAAAACTATGCCTTGTTCTAAAGCTCTTTGGGAACCGCTTGCGTTGTCCCACAGACCTGGGGGCTGCGGGCTTTCCTGCTGCCTTCAGACTCAAAAACACCATTTCCCTCTGGGCACCGGGCCAGACAAAAAAAAGGCCTATGGCTGGAGATGGGTCCCACGCCCAAAGAGCCAGCAGGGAAAACTCTGCCTTGTTCTAAAGCTCTTTGGGAACTGCTTGCGTAGCCCCACAGACCTGGGGCCTGCGGGCTTTCCTGCTGCCTTCAGCCTCAACACCACCCTTTCCCTCTGGGCACCACGCCAGGCACAAAAAAGGCCTATGGCTGGAGATGGGTCCCCCGCCCAAAGAGCCAGCAGGGAAAACTATGCCTTGTTCTAAAGCTCTTTGGGAACCGGTTGCATTCTCCCACAGACCTGGGGGCTGCGGGCTTTCCTGCTGCCTTCAGCCTCAAAACCACCCTTTCCCTCTGGGCGCTTGGCCCGGCACAAAAAAGGCCTATGGCTGGAGATGGGTCCCCGGCCGAAAGAGGCAGCAGGAAAAAATATGCCTTGTTCTAAAGCTCTTTGGGAACCACTTGCGTAGCCCCACAGACCAGGGGGCTGCGGGCTTTCCTGCTGCCTTCAGCCTCAACACCACCCTTTCCCACTAGGTGCCGCGCCAGGCACAAAAATGGCCATACGTCTGGAGATGGATCCCCTGCCCAAGGAGCCAGCAGGGAAAACTATGCCTTGTTCTAAAGCTCTTTGGGAACCGCTTGCGTAATCCCAGAGACCTGGGAGCTGCGGGCATTCCTGCTGCCTTCAGCCTGAAAACCACCCTTTCCCACTTGGCACCGCACCAGGCACAAAAATGGCCATTCTGTTGGTGATGGGTCCCCCGCCCAAAGAGCCAGCAGGGAAAACTATGCCTTGTTATAAAGCTCTTTGGGAACCGCTTGCGTAGCCCCACAGACCTGGGGGCTGCGGGCTTTCCTGCTGCCTTCAGCCTCAAAGCCACCCTTTCCCACTTGGCGCCGCGGCAGCCACAAAAATGGCCATACGGCTGGAGATGGGTCCCCCGCCCAAAGAGCCAGCAGGGAAAACTATGCCTTGTTCTAAAGCTCTTTGGGAACCGCTTGCGTAGCCCCTCAGACCTGGGGGCTGCGGGCTTTCCTTCTGCCTTCAGCCTCAACAACACTCTTTCCCAGTTGGCGCCTGGCCAGGCACAAAAATGGCCTATGGCTGGAGATGGGTCCCATGCCCAAAGAGCCAGCAGGGAAAACTATGCCTTGTTCTAAAGCTCTTTGGGAACTGCTTGCGTAGCCCCACAGACCTGGGCGATGCAGGCTTTCCTGCTGCCTTTCAGCCTTAAAGCCACCCTTTACCACTTGGCGCCGCGCCAGGCTCAAAAATGGCCATACGGCTGGAGATGGGTCCCATGCCCTAAGAGCCAGCAGGGAAAACTATGCCTTGTTCTAAAGGTCTTTGGGAACCGCTTGCGTAGCCCCACAGACCTGGGGGCTGCGGGCTTTCCTGCTGCCTTCAGCCTCAAAACCACCTTTTCCCTCTGGGCACCACGCCAGGCACAAAAATGGCCATACGGCTGGAGATGGGTCCCCCGCGCAAAGAGCCAGCAGGGAAAACTATGCCTTGTTCTAAAACTCTTTGGGAACCGCTTGCGTAGCCCCACAGACCTGGGGGCTGCGGTCTTTCCTGCTGCCTTCAGCCTCGACACCACCCTTTCCCACTTGGCGCCGCGCCAGGCACAAAAATGGCCATATGGCTGGAGATGGGTCCCCCGCCCAAAGAGCCAGCAGGGAAAACTATGCCTTGTTCTAAAGCTCTTTGGGAACTGCTTGCATAGCCCCTCAGACCTGGGGCCTGCAGCCTTTCCTGCTGCCTTCAGCCTCAACAACACCCTTTCCCAGTTGGCGCTGCGCCAGGCACAAAAATGGCCTATGGCTGGAGATGGGTCCCCCGCCGAAGGAGCCAGCAGGGAAAACTATGCCTTGTTCTAAAGCTCTTTGGGAACCGCTTGCGTAGCCCCACAGACCTGGGGGCTGCAGTCTTTCCTGCTGCCTTCAGCCTCAAAGCCACCCTTTCGCACTTGGCGCCGCGCCAGGCACAAAAATGGCCATATATCTGGAGATGGGTCCCCCGCCCAAAGAGCCAGCAGGGAAAACTATGCCTTGTTCTAAAGCTCTTTGGGAACCGCTTGCGTAGCCCCTCAGACCTGGGGGCTGCGGGCTTTCCTTCTGCCTTCAGCCTCAACAACACTCTTTCCCAGTTGGCGCCTGGCCAGGCACAAAAATGGCCTATGGCTGGAGATGGGTCCCATGCCCAAAGAGCCAGCAGGGAAAACTATGCCTTGTTCTAAAGCTCTTTGGGAACTGCTTGCGTAGCCCCACAGACCTGGGCGATGCAGGCTTTCCTGCTGCCTTTCAGCCTTAAAGCCACCCTTTACCACTTGGCGCCGCGCCAGGCTCAAAAATGGCCATACGGCTGGAGATGGGTCCCATGCCCTAAGAGCCAGCAGGGAAAACTATGCCTTGTTCTAAAGGTCTTTGGGAACCGCTTGCGTAGCCCCACAGACCTGGGGGCTGCGGGCTTTCCTGCTGCCTTCAGCCTCAAAACCACCTTTTCCCTCTGGGCACCACGCCAGGCACAAAAATGGCCATACGGCTGGAGATGGGTCCCCCGCGCAAAGAGCCAGCAGGGAAAACTATGCCTTGTTCTAAAACTCTTTGGGAACCGCTTGCGTAGCCCCACAGACCTGGGGGCTGCGGTCTTTCCTGCTGCCTTCAGCCTCGACACCACCCTTTCCCACTTGGCGCCGCGCCAGGCACAAAAATGGCCATATGGCTGGAGATGGGTCCCCCGCCCAAAGAGCCAGCAGGGAAAACTATGCCTTGTTCTAAAGCTCTTTGGGAACTGCTTGCATAGCCCCTCAGACCTGGGGCCTGCAGCCTTTCCTGCTGCCTTCAGCCTCAACAACACCCTTTCCCAGTTGGCGCTGCGCCAGGCACAAAAATGGCCTATGGCTGGAGATGGGTCCCCCGCCGAAGGAGCCAGCAGGGAAAACTATGCCTTGTTCTAAAGCTCTTTGGGAACCGCTTGCGTAGCCCCACAGACCTGGGGGCTGCAGTCTTTCCTGCTGCCTTCAGCCTCAAAGCCACCCTTTCGCACTTGGCGCCGCGCCAGGCACAAAAATGGCCATATATCTGGAGATGGGTCCCCCGCCCAAAGAGCCAGCAGGGAAAACTATGCCTTGTTCTAAAGGTCTTTGGGAACCGCTTGCGTTGTCCCACAGACCTGGGGGCTGCGGGCTTTCCTGCTGCCTTCTCACTCAAAACCACCCTTTCCCACTTGGCGCCGCGCCAGGCACAAAAATGGCCATATGTCTGGAGATTGGTCCCCCGCCCAAAGAGCCAGCAGGGAAAACTATGCCTTGTTCTAAAGCTCTTTGGGAACCGCTTGCGTAGCCACACAGACCTGGGGGCTGCGGGCTTTCCTGCTGCCTTCAGCCTCGACACCACCCTTTACCACTTGGTGCCGCGCCAGGCACAAAAATGGCCATACGGCTGGAGATGGGTCCCCCGCCCAAAGAGCCTGCAGGGAAAACTTTGTCTACAGTCAGTCAAGGTCGACGTACTCAACACTGATAAGAAAGATCACATGTTTTCTTGTGGTGAGGGATATCAAGTGGAAATCCTTCTCGCGGAGTGATCAAGCGATTTAAACTTTTCATCATAATCCAAAGTCTAACATGCAAAACAATTGTCTAAGCAAAGCACAATACAGTGAGTATTAGTAAAACAACAGCAGAGTGAAGCATCTTGTTATAAAGTCCTCTAACTGTCGGTGACCATCCAAAAAGAGTATCTCCCCATCTGTGTCCTCCGCCTCTCTTCACTCTTTCCAACGCTTGGTGTATTTCTTCAACCTGATGATGGATGGTAATCAAAGTTGTCTCTCTATTTTCTTGGGCCTCTTTCAAGAGTCGCTTCAATTCATTGTGTTTTAGCAGCTTCTTCACCAGGGAGAGATTCATTCCGATAGGGGTAGGCAACAATCTCGAATCAACGTATAATTAGGTTGCAGCAATTGAAAAGACGTAACAGGAGCTTAATAATTGAAGTCGCATCACGTAACTTTGTATTAATAAAGTTCAAACACAAAGATTTGAGTGATTACTATGTCATCTCTGAATACAAGACTACAGGGAGACCTCATGCTAACGCACCCTTTCCCAATCTAGACAAGCACAGTCTCTGGGGTTTCATCGGGATGTGTCTCAAAGTGACAAACATTCTGGTTGGTGTCAAGACAAAGGTCTTGTGCTTTGAGAGTATTACTCTCACGAATGAATCCTTGTTGGTCTCGTGAAACGCATGCGTCAACATCAGCAGTTTGCCATTTAGTCTCATTTTGTCGTGCCCAACCTCTGTGCTGTGTTGGATAGAGTAGAGCTCCTTGGTGATTCAACCCCAGTGCGATGATTGGGTATATGGTGTATACTGAGGCATTGCGTATCGTTAAGACAAAAACTGTGGCTTTGCTCTCAGTGGGATCGTAGGTGAAATTAACCAGATACCACCTGGACTGAAATCTTTTCTCAAATTCAATTGCGTTATCCCATATTACTTTTCAAATTTCGGTGGGCAAGGTGCCTTCTTCACCTTCCCTTATGATTGCGGCTGTCATAGATTGCATCCACCATTGGGCTTGGATACAACTAAGAGCCAAGGAAACATCGGTTTGGGTTGTACCAAGTGCATCTGTGATCAGCTGATGGTCTTTTTCACCCGTTTCTTCCCATTGAGGCAATATATTCGATAAAAGCCGTTGGTGGTTTCCCAATGCTAATAGAGAGGACCGTAGGGGATGTCTTAATTTGTCCAGATCAGTAGTGGTTGTGACTAGTTTGTTGGCAAGTATCTCAGCATCTATACTATTCAAGACTCCCAGGCCTGTTCCTAAGATACCAGTCGCATCCCTCTTCCGTCCGTGTGAAGTGGCAAGAGTTCGTTTGCGTAACCATGCTGACCATTCTGCATAAGATGTACTCAGGAACGGTAAGCAGGTGGGTTTGATCGCAGAGATTTTAATCTGCATTGACAATTCTGCTCGTTTGAGGGAATATGTGGGATTAAACAGTACCTGTTGTTGACCTGTGTGTGTTTAATAACGTAAGGGCCAATATTGAAAATGTAAGGAGTTAGTCTAACGGAGGGATTAGAAAAGAGAGAGGTGTTTTTTTTCTCTTAGAAGAGAGAGCCTTTGAGAGTTTGTGGGGTGTAGGTTCTGGATTCATTTCAGCAAGTTCAGGTGTATTTGAGTCAATCATAAATTCAAATAACAATTCTGTGCCCTTGTAGCCCCAAATACAGTACACTACTGTAGGTTTGATGAAAGTGAAATTGTGCCAGCAATCTGAATTTGGCTCCATAATTTTGTAACAATCAGTGTTGTATTTGTCCGCTTTGGTAGAGTCTACATAGATGGTTTTAATTACAGTTGGCCTGTGGTGATTAGACCCGTTGATAAATCGGCAACCAATGTGTGTTCTTGTGGAATAATTACTAAATTGGCCAAGAATACAAAAATACAGCATTGTTCACACATTAAGGAAAGTCATAAAATCAAGAGGCTTCTGAGGTAGCATACAGCCGCAGCTAGCACACGAAGAATGCAACAGCTGTGATTCCCTGTACAAGGTTGTTTGCGAAACTACACGAGGGATGGAACGGAACGCGCTTGTTCCGTGGCCTTCCCTTGTGACGAATAGCAGATATGGGGACGAGATGGTACTACGGAACTGATAAGCGGCCTACACGCTACCCGAGCCAACATTTCGTCAAATGTTGATGAAATGCTGTCCTTTTGTGCGAACTTTGCTCACCACAATGTACCAAAACACACCTCCATCCCGGAGGCTATCCGCCCCCGAGGTGTGAACACTCCTCCTTGAGTACATTAATCATAATAAAAGTATATATGACTAAAGTCACTCAAACTCCACTTTGAAGTTAAAAAAATAATATAAAAATAGCCCAAGAGAGAGGGGATGTCAGGGAAGACACCATCGCGAAGAATTCCACCGCTGTTTTCTGGGATCAGTCGACGGGCTGAGCCTTTCTTCCCCCCCATAAGGATGCCTTTGGGTAAGACTTTGATTACACCGAGTGCTTTCTCGAGGACTCTAGAAATTTCTCTAGAGAATCTCTACCCTACATTTATAGCCAGGCTGTATCGTTTATAATTTTGTCGCGCGTTTGTATATTTAACAATGTCTTTATTTGCACGTGCTTTGCAGACAGTGTATTTATCACCGGCAATCCTAAAGAACCTGTATATCTGTTCTTTAAATAAACTGCACTGTTTCAGTAGCTAGTCGTTTCGCTTTCTCACTGAACGCGACCAAAACTTGAGAGAGGCCGTGCTGGTTCAGGAGCACGACTAGACTGAAGGTGCAGCCCACTATTAGTGTCTCCAAATCGTAATAGTTTAACACATATTAAACGCGATTGGCCTGATAGTGCTGAATTGGGCATCACTCAGAATTGAAACCCAGCCGCACCTGGCCTCCCACCTCGGTGAGGAGTGTTAGAACGCAAGGGGGTTTATCTTCTGCCAAAACCGCTTGGCCCCGTTTCACGCAACAGAATTTGGCATAGTCGGCAGGAAAAATATGATTGTGCCCCTTCCCAGGCTGGGAAGGAGTGGGCCCAAAAATTTTGGAAGGATGAAGAGAAAGTGGTGGAACGTATTGAAGAGCGTCGGGTTTCACAGAAGCTCAGAGCGGGGAAAGGCAAGGGTGTGATTTGTGCTGTGTTAGGCGCCTGTTTATCTTGTGCACAACAAGAAGCTAGAGAAACTCCCGCTCCTAATCTGATTTCAGCTGTAGAATATGCAACCCTGAAATCGGAGAATGAGGTGCTGAAGTCATCATTAGCCTTGCAAAAGGAGACAGGAGAAAGATTAAGAACTCAAGTCGATAAGCTTGTGAGTGAGAATGAATGTTTAGGAAACCGGAATGCTCAACTTGGGAGTGAAAAATCGCCAACTTAAAATGTTATTGAAAGGGTGACCGGGCTCTTAGATAAAATGCAGCCCTCGACCCAGGTCCAACAGATTCGTAAGTTACTGTGTTATCCAAATTCCGGAACCCAGACCGGAGATTTTTTTGTCTAATAGTGAGGATGACGAAGAAGATGAGGAGGAAAGGACTTTTACTTTGAAATCCCAAGTTTTTCCTTTACGTCCTCTGGTTAAAACTGAAACTGCAGTTGATGATGGTGATGAAATTCACACCACTGTGCGTACCGTTCCACGGACACCAACCGAGTTAACAAAAATAAGGGAGAAATATTCGAGGCGACCAGAAGAGTCAGCTGTTGAGTACGTGTGGCGAGTTTCTTCTGAAGGGGGGCACAGAATTATGCTGAGTGAGGAAGAAGCAGGAGACTCTTGGGGACCAGGAGTGTTTTTAACCACTATGCCTGGGGATCATAATTATTCCCTAACCGCTCGAGCAGCCTATTGGGCAAGGGGTATGGATCCGCGAGAGAGGGGGGAGCCGTTAGAGATTAGAGCTACAGGCTACTCTGATCTGTTTGCGGCTGTACGGAAAGCAGCTTGTCTGCAAGCCATGTATGACAGAGAGGAGTTTCGGAAATCCCCAATGTCAGCCCCTATTGACCCGGATCGATTAGCCCCTCTCATCCGTGGTCTTCCCGATTGCCTGAAACCGTTCCTTGTTCGCACTCAAGATCGTATACGGGATGCTCGGGGTGCTCATGGGCGGGGCCGTCGTCACTACATGCCCACCTGGAATGTACAGGAAATAGATCAATATGGGCGCCGAATGGGCTGGGCCAGCCTAACTAGTGAGAAATCCTCCGAACACCCGCGAAAGGTTCGCCAAGTCCAAACTCACACTCAAAACCCTAAATCAGAGGGAAGGTTTAAGCCTGATAAGGACTGAAATGAGTTGTGGCGTAAAGCCCTACAATTAGGGGTGCCCCGACAATTCTTGCACGGTGACCCTACGGGAGATCTCCGTACGCTAGTCCAATCTCTACCTAGAAAGACTAATGCGGCTGGGGAGAAAAGTCTAACCAGAGAATCGCCAAGCCGTGAGAAAATTGTGCCTTCTGCACCGGAACGTAACTTGATTGATTTGACAGAGTCCCAGCCAAAACACTCCTATCCCCGGGGAGGGCAGTGAGCCACCCTGTCCGGCAGGTACTAGCAATCCAATGGCGCTCTCATAAAGACTCCGAACCCGTTATTGTCATTCCTGTTGGACCCCCGGAAGATATTGGTAAATTTTATTATTGATACCGGAGCCCAAATGTCTGCAATCACTAACGAAACAGCACAACTTCTAGGTATAAATGCCACCCGACGCAGAGTCAACTTTCACAGGAATTGATGATGTGGTAAAAACATGCCCCACTGCAAAAATTAACCTCTGGTTGCCGGGAGAGCAGCGAATGACTAGGGCAGAAGCGTTAGTGGGTGCCTCACGTACTAACCTCCTAGGATTTGACGTACTGCGTGGGCGAATGTGGAAACTCCCAGATGGAGATGGAACTGTGTGGAGTTTTGCAGGACGCAAAAAAGGATTAGACACAGTTAAATTGGGGCTATTAGAAACATCTATACTTTTGCCTCCTTCTAAAATTACCAACGTCCGACAGTACCCACTGCCTGCAGCTGCACTTGCAGGAGCAGACGGGGTGGTATCAGATTTAGAAAAAAGAAACATCATTAAGAGGACTCACGCGCCTTATAATTCACCGGTGTGGCCAGTAAAGAAACCAAAAAGGCAATGGCATTTCACAGTAGATTACGGAAAATTAAACGCCAACACTGCACCCCTGACCGCTGCGGTTCCTAATATCGCGGAAATTGTGGCAATGATAAAAGGAGCTGCCCATGCTCGGGTGGCTGCCTTAGATGTTAAAGACATATTTTTTTATGATTCTCCTCCTTGAGCAGGACAAGGCGTAGTTTGCATTCACATGGAAAGGAGTCCAATATACCTCTAACCGCTTTCCGCAAGGATACAAACATTCCCCCACTATTGCCCATAATGCTTTAGCTAAAGTGCTATCAGAGATTCCTGTTTCACAGGGATGTACGGTATACCAGTATATTGACGACATCTTAATAGGGGGAGAGAGCCAAGAAAGTGTACAAGACATGATGCAAAACATCTGAAAAACATTATCAGATTTGGGATTGGAAATTCCCGACTCAAAGTGTCAGGGACCCGCACAGGAAGTTAAATTCCTGGGGGTCTGGTGGATTAAGGGAGCTGCTTCTGTCCCTCAGGATACCCTGAAAAAATAGAACATGGACAGAATCCTTCCAGCACGAAGGAGTTACAGCAAGTCCTAGGAACTTTAAGTTATTGGCGTAAACACATCCCTGGCTTTTCCATCATTGCTCGCCCCCTTGATTGTTTGCTCAAAAAAGGTAAATCCTGGGAGTGGACTGAACAACATACTAATGCACTAGACTTGCTAATAAAAGAGCTAAGGTTATTCCAACAACTTGGCCCCATACATCCAACTGACCCTGTCCATGTAGAATGGGGGTCCAGTGAACATGGTTCCCGTTGTAATTGATGGCAAAAGGGACCAGCAGGACCGGAGAGACCAGTAGAATTTAGCTCTCACGCCTTAATGATACTGAGAGCAGATATTCAGACCTGGAGAAGGGTTTACTGTCCCTGGTGCGAGCGTTGCAACGAGCAGAGCAGATAAGGAGAGAACAGAGCGTGATTGTTCGGGGCCCTTTTCGACTCCTAGATGTGGTCCGTAAAGGGACAGCACCGCCAGCCGGCATTGCCCAGAAACCCACAGTTCGAAAGTGGTATGCTTATTTAGAAGGCATTAATGATATCATACCAATCTCTGAAGGTAGTATCAAAGTATCCATGCTCCAGAAGGATATAGATGGTGCCCTATTGTTCCAATCCCCACCAAACAGACCATCTCCAATCCAAGAAGCACCTCCTCTGAAAGAAGGCAGTGATCTTACAGGAGTGTGGTTTACTGGTGCGTCATCTCACCGTGAGAACAGCAAGTGGAAATACAAGGCCGTAGCACTGGAAGTAGCAACGGGGGAAAGAGCAATTGAAACAGGAGAAGGTAGGGCACAAGTAGGGGAACTCAGAGCTGTCCTACTTAGCTGCACAACATGGGGCTACTTACATTTACACTGACTCATATGCTGTTTTTAAAGGAGCCACTGAATGGCTAGGACACTGGGCAGCCAATGATTGGCAGGTGAATAGAGTCCCAATCTGGGAGACAGATAGTTGGAAGCAACTGTTGGAAATAGGAGGACAGAGAACATTGCACATTGCTTGGGTAAAAGGCCACGATCGTTCAAACTCGATCCCTGCTCAGTTCAACCAACAGGTAGATGGCCTCACGCGGCTACAGCAAATTGACATTGTAGATGATGGTGGGGAATGGGAACGCTTACTCGAATGGTTACATATTAAGCCTGGCCATACAGGCCGTACTGATCTGTATCAGGAAGGTCTAGCCCGGGGGTGGCCTGTGTCGGTTAAGCTGTGCGAACAAGTAGTAACTGCCTGGTCACAATGTCGCCTACGACTCAGCAAAGATCATCCGAGTAAGGCGCCTCCCTTACACATGCGGGACAAGAAAGCGTTGTGGCATTCATAGCAGCTTGATTATATTGGGCCCTTGAGATCATCAGGTGGGAAAAGATATGTCCTAGTCGGAGTGGAGATTATCTCCAGCCTCAGTATGGCCACCAGCTTCAAATCAGCTGCTGGGGACAACACAGTGAAAGGCCTAAAAGGGTGGCTCAGCACACTTTCCCTTCCCGAGGAAATGCAGAGTGATAACGGTTCACACTTTACCGCTACAGTGGTACAAGATTGGGCCAAAGAAGAAGGGATTCGCTGGGTATTTCATACTCCCTATTATCCCCAGGCTAATGGCATTGTTGAACGCACCAACGGATTGGTTAAGCGTTTTGCAAAAACTCATAAATCATAAGTGAAGGTGAAGAAGGCACCTTGCCCACCGAAATTCGAAAAGTAATATGGGATAATGCAATTGAGTTTGAGAGAAAATTTCAGTCCAGGTGGTATCTGGTTAATTTCACCTACGATCCCACTGAGAGCAAAGCCACAGCTTTTGTCTTAACGATACGCAATGCCTCAGCATACACCATATACCCAATCATCGCACTGGGGTTGAATCACCAAGGAGCTCTACTCTAGCCAACACAGCACAGAGGTTGGGCACGACAAAATGAGACTAAATGGCAAACTGCTGATGTTGACGCATGCGTTTCACGAGACCAACAAGGATTCATTCGTGAGAGTAATACTCTCAAAGCACAAGACCTTTGTCTTGACACCAACCAGAATGTTTGTCACTTTGAGACACATCCCGATGAAACCCCAGAGACTGTGCTTGTCTAGATTGGGAAAGGGTGCGTTAGCATGAGGTCTCCCTGTAGTCTTGTATTACAGACGACAAAGGCTTGAGACCATGGCCACTCTGGGTCTCTTTGACTACAAACAACAGGGAATAAAAAGGTAAAACTGAATAGCATCAATTCCATCTGCCAATTCGTCATTTTAGAATTTGGGCCTCCAGGTAGCCATACATCATAAAAGTAGTATTATTGCCAGGATCAATGTCAGGATTCCCTGGAGACATTCAAAGGTAGCGTAGGCCAATCCGTCTGTACAGCTCATCCAAGGTTCCTGGAAGACATAAAGGAAAAGAAAATCTGCTCGGTCTTATTCGACCGACGGGCTTAAAAAGAAGGTGCGGTCCACCGGGTGCTGATCCGGTGTATCTTCCCTGAACAATCCTTGGCTTCCCATGCATAGGGATTTTTGGGAGTAGCTAGCACCATTGGCACCGTCCCATTTTGAGGCATTTTCACTAGCACAGGTAGTCCAGGGTGAAATCTTCCGGGGTATTTTCCCGGTTCATTGGCAGCCTTTGGAGAGATAATATTGGCAGGCACACAGAAAGCTTTCATTTTAGGACAGCCGTCTCCACTCCATCTGTTATTTAGTTGATAGATGGCATCATCCAATCGCAAATGCCAACCAGGTTCATGACTTTTTGCAAAACGCTTAACCAATCTATTGGTGCGTTCAACAATGCCATTAGCCTGGGGATAATAGGGAGTATAAAATACCCAGCGAATCCCTTCTTCCTTGGCCCAATCTTGTACCACCGAAGCCGTAAAGTGTGAACCGTTATCACTCTGGATTTCCTCGGGAAGGGAAAGTGTGCTGAGCCACCCTTTTAGGCCTTTCACTGTGTTGTCCCTGGTAGCTGGTTTGAAACTGCTGGCCATACTGAGGCTGGAGATAATCTCCACTCCTACCAGGACATATCTTTTCCCACCTGATGATCTCAAGGGCCCAATATAATCAATCTGCCATGAATGCCACAACATTTTCTTGTCCCGCATGTGTAAGGGAGGCGCCTTACTCGGATGATCTTTGCTGAGTCGTAGGCGACATTGTGACCAGGCAGTTACTATTTGTTCGCACAGCTTAACCGACACAAGCCACCCACCTTCCCGATACAGGTCAGGACGGCCTGTGCGGCCACGTTTAACATGTAACGATTCAAGTAAGCGTTCCCATTCCCCACCATCATCTACAATGTCAATTTATTGTAGCCGCGTGAGGCCATCTACCTGTTGGTTGAACTGAGCAGTCATCGAGTTTGAACGATCGTGGCCTTTTACCCAAGCAATGTTCTCTGTCCTCCTGTTTCCAACAGTTGCTTCCAATTATCTGTCTCCCAAACTGGGACTCTATTCACCTACCAAGCATTGGCTGCCCAGTGTCCTAGCCATTCAGTGGCTCCTTTAAAAACAGCATATGACTCAGCGTAAAAGGAGGTGACTCCATGTTGTGCAGCTAGTAGGACAGCTCTGAGTTCCCCTACTTGTTCCCCTACCCTCCCCTGTTTCAATCGCTCTTTCTCCCGTTGTTACTTCCAGTGCTACGGCCTTATATTTCCACTTATTTTTTTCACAGTGAGATGACGCACCAGTAAACCACACTCCTGTAAGATCACTGCTGTCCCTCAAAGGAGGTGCTTCTTGGATCGGAGATGGTCTATTTGGTGGGGATTGGAACAATAGGGCACCATCTATATCCTTTGGTATCCTTGTGAAGTAGCCTTGGATACTTTAACACTGCCTTCAGAGACTGGCATGATTTCATTAATGCCTTCTAAATAAGCATACCACTTTCGAACTGTAGGTCTCTGGGCAATGCCAGCTGGTGGTGGTGTCCCTTTAAGGACCACATCTGGGAGGCGAAAAGGTCCCAGGAAAGATCACGCTCTGTTCTCTCCTTATCTGCTCTGCTCGTTGCAACGCTCGCACCAGGGACAGTAAACCCTTCTCCAGGTCTGAATATCTGCTCTCAGTATCATTGAAGGAGTGGGAGCAAAATTCTAATGGTCTCTCCGGTCCTGCTGGTCCCTTCTGCCATAAATTACAACGGGAACCATGTTCACTGAACCCCCATTCTACATGGACAGGGTCAGTTGGATGTATAGGACCAAGCTGTTGGAATAACCTTAGCTCCTTTATTAGTAATTGCAGAGCATTAGTGTGTTGTTCAGTCCACACCCAGGATTTACCCTTTTTTGGCAAGCTATGAAGGGGGCGAGCAATGATGGAAAAGCCAGGGACGTGTTTACGCCAATAACTTAAAGTCCCAGGACTTGCTGTAACTCCTTCACGCTGGATGGATTCTGGCCATGCTCTATTTTTTCCAGGGTATCCTGAGGGACGGAAGCAGCTCCCTTAATCCACCAGACCCCCAGGAATTTAACTTCCTGTGCTGGTCCCTGACACTTTGAGTCGGGAATTTCCAATCCTAAATCAAGTAATGTTTTTCGGATGTTTTGCATCATGTCTTGTACACTTTCTTGGCTCTCTCCCCCTATTAAGATGTCATCAATAATATATTGGTATACCGTACATCCCTGTGAAACAGGAATCTCTGATAGCACTTTAGCTAAAGCATTATGGGCAATAGTGGGGGAATGTTTGTATCCTTGCGGAAAGCGGTTAAAAGTATATTGGACTCCTTTCCATGTGAATGCAAACTGCGCTTTGTCCTGCTCAAGGAGGAGAATCATATAAAAATATGTCTTTAACATCTAAGGCAACCCTCCAAGGATGGGCAGCTCCTTGTATCATTGTCACAATTTCCGCGATATTCGGAACCGCAGCGGTCAGGGGTGCAGTGTTGGCATCCAACTTTTGCTAATCTACTGTGAAACGCTATTGCCTTTTTGATTTCTTTACTGGCCACACCGGTGAATTATAAGGCGAGTGAATCCTCTTAATGATGTCCATTTTTCTAAATCTGATACCACTCTGTCAGCTCCTGCAACAGCAGCTGCAGGCAGTGGACACTACAGGACACCAGAGAATTTAGAGGGAGGGAAAGGTATGGAAGTTTCCAATAGACTCAATTTCACTGTGTCTGCTACTTTTTCGCATCCTGCAAAACTTCACACTGTGAGACATCATTAAGAAAAGTCATTAAGAAAACGTCGGGCGGCAGGCTTTCGTGGCGCCTTCAGCCTCAAAACCACCCTTTCCCACTTGGCGCCGCGCCAGGCACAAAAAAGGCATAGGGCTGGAGATGGGTCCCCCGCCCAAAGAGCCAGCTGGGAAAACTATGCCTTGTTCTAAAGCTCTTTGGGAACCGCTTGCGTAGCCCCACAGACCTGGGGGCTGCAGGTTTTCCTGCTGCCTTCAGCCTCAAAACGACCCTTTCCCACTTGGCTCCGTGCCAGGCACAAAAATGGCCATACGGCTGGAGATGGGTCCACCGCCCAAAGAGCCAGCAGGGAAAACTATGCCTTGTTCTAAAGCTCTTTGGGAACCGCTTGCGTAGCCCCACAGACCTGGGGGCTGCGGGCTTTCCTGCTGCCTTCAGCCTCAAAACCACCCTTTCCCACTTGACGCCGCGCCAGGCACAAAAATGGCCATACGGCTGGACATGGGTCCCTCGCCGAAGGAGCCAGCAGGGAAAACTATGCCTTGTTCTAAAGCTCTTTGGGAACCGCTTGCGTAGCCCCACAGACCTGGGGGCTGCGGGCTTTCCTGCTGCCTTCAGCCTCAAAACCACCCTTTCCCACTTAGTGCCACGCCAGGCACAAAAATGGCCATACGGCTGGAGATGGGTGCCACGCCCAAAGAGCCAGCAGGGAAAACTATGCCTTGTTCTAAAGCTCTTTGGAAACCGCTTGTGTAGCCCCACAGACCTGGGGGCTGCGGGCTTTCCTGCTGCCTTCAGCCTCAAAACCACCCTTTCCCACTTGGCGCCGCGCCAGGTACAGAAATGTCCATACGGCTGGAGATGGGTCCCACGCCCAAGGAGCCAGCAGGGAAAACTATGCCTTGTTCTAAAGCTCTTTGGGAACCGCTTGCGTTGTCCCACAGACCTGGGGGCTGCGGGCTTTCCTGCTGCCTTCAGCCTCGACACCACCCTTTCCCACTTGGCTCCGCGCCAGGCACAAAAATGGCCTATGGCTGGAGATGGGTCCCATGCCCAAAGAGCAAGCTGGGAAAACTATGCCTTGTTCTAAAGCTCTTTGGGAACCGCTTGCGTAGCCCCAGAGACATGGGGGCTGCAGTCTTTCCTGCTGCCTTCAGCCTCGACACCACCCTTTACCACTTGGCGCCGCGCCAGGCACAAAAATGGCCATATGGCTGGTGATGGGTCCCCCGCCCAAAGAGCCAGCAGGGAAAACTATGCCTTGTTCTAAAGCTCTTTGGGAACCGCTTGCGTAGCCCCACAGACCTGGGGACTGCGGCCTTTCCTGCTGCCTTCAGCCTCAAAGCCACCCTTTCCCTATGGCCGCCGGGCAAGGCACAAAAAAGGCCTATGGCTGGAGGTGGGTCCCCCGCCCAAAGAGCCAGCAGGGAAAACTATGCCTTGTTCTAAAGCTCTTTGGGAACCGCTTGCGTAGCCCCACAGACCTGGGGGCTGCAGGCTTTCCTGCTGCCTTCAGCCTCAACACCACCCTTTCCCACTTGTCTCCGCGCCAGGCACAATAATGGCCATACGGCTGGAGATGGGTCCCCCGCCCAAAGAGCCAGCAGGGAAAACTATGCCTTGTTGTAAAGCTTTTTGGGAACCGCTTGCGTAGCCCCACAGACCTGGGGGCTGCGGGCTTTCCTGCTGCCTTCAGCCTCGACACCACCCTTTCCCACTTGGCTCCGCGCCAGGCACAAAAATGGCCATACGGTTGGAGATGAGTCCCGTGCCCAAAGAGCCAGCAGGGAAAACTATGCCTTGTTCTAAAGCTCTTTGGGAACCGCTTGCATTGTCCCACAGACCTGAGGGCTGCGGGCTTTGCTGCTGCCTTCAGCCTCAAAAACACCCTTTCCCACTTGGCACCGCGCCAGGCACAAAAATGGCCATATGGCTGGAGATGGGTCCCCCGCCCAAAGAGGCAGCAGGGAAAACTGTGCCTTGTTCTAAAGGTCTTTGGGAACCACTTGCGTAGCCCCACAGGCCTGGGGGCTGCGGGCTTTCCTGCTGCCTTCAGCCTCAAAACCACCCTTTCCCACTTGGTGCCACGCCAGGCACAAAAATGGCCATACGGCTGGAGATGGGTCTCCCGCCCAAAGAGCCAGCAGGGAAAACTATGCCTTGTTCTAAAGCTCTTTGGGAACCGCTTGCGTAGCCCCACAGACCTGAGGGCTGCAGGCTTTCCTGCTGCCTTCAGCCTCAAAGCCACCCTTTCCCACTTGGCGCCACGCCAGGCAAAAAAATGGCCATATGGCTGGAGATGGGTCCCACGCCCAAAGAGCCAGCAGGGAAAACTATGCCTTGTTCTAAAGCTCTTTGGGAACCGCTTGCGTAGCCCCACAGACCTGGGGCCTGCAGGCTTTCCTGCTGCCTTCAGCCTCGACACCACCCTTTACCACTTGGCGCTGCGCCAGGCACAAAAATGGCCATATGGCTGGAGATGGGTCCCCCGCCCAAAGAGGCAGCAGGGAAAACTGTGCCGTGTTCTAAAGGTCTTTGGGAACCACTTGCGTAGCCCCACAGACCTGGGGGCTGCAGCCTTTCCTGCTGCCTTCAGCCTCGACACCACCCTTTCCCACTTGGTGCCACGCCAGGCACAAAAATGGCCATACGGCTGGAGATGGGTCCCCCGCACAAGGAGCCAGCAGGGAAAACTATGCCTTGTTCTAAAGCTCTTTGGGAACCGCTTGCGTAGCCCCACAGACCTGAGGGCTGCAGGCTTTCCTGCTGCCTTCAGCCTCAAAGCCACCCTTTCCCACTTGGCGCCACGCCAGGCAAAAAAATGGCCATATGGCTGGAGATGGCTGCCACGCCCAAAGAGCCAGCAGGGAAAACTATGCCTTGTTCTAAAGCTCTTTGGGAACCGCTTGCGTTGTCCCACAGACCTGGGGGCTGCGGGCTTTCCTGCTGCCTTCAACCTCGACACCACCCTTTACCACTTGGCGCCACGCCAGGCACAAAAATGGCCATATGGCTGGAGATGAGTCTCCTGCCCAAAGAGCCAGCAGGGAAAACTATGCCTTGTTCTAAAGCTCTTTTGGAACCGCTTACGTAGGCCCACAGACCTGGGGGCTGCGGGCTTTCCTGCTGCCTTCAGCCTCGACAACACCCGTTCCCACTTGGCGCCACGCCAGGCACAAAAATGGCCATACGGCTGGAGATGGGTCCCCTGCCCAAGGAGCCAACAGGGAAAACTATGCCATGTTCTAAAGCTCTTTGGAAACCGCTTGCGTAGCCCCACAGACCTGGGGGCTGCGGGCTTTCCTGCTGCCTTCAGCCTGAAAAGCCTCCCTTTCCCACTTGGTGCCATGCCAGGCACAAAAATGGCCATACGGCTGGAGATGGGTCCCCTGCCCAAGGAGTCAACAGGGAAAACTATGCCTTGTTCTAAAGCTCTTTGGGAACCGCTTGCATAGCCACACAGACCTGGGGGCTGCAGGCTTTCCTGCTGCCTTCAGCCTCGACACCACCCTTTCGCACTTGGCGCCGCGCCAGGCAAAAATATGGCCATATGGCTGGAGATGAGTCCCGTGCCCAAGGAGCCAGCAGGGAAAACTATGCCTTGTTCTAAAGCTCTTTGGGAACCGCTTGCGTAGCCCCACAGACCTGGGGCTGCAGGCTTTCCTGCTGCCTTCAGCCTCAAAACCACCCTTTCCCACTTGGTGCCACGCCAGGCACAAAAATGGCCATACGGCTGGAGATGGGTCCCCCGCCCAAGGAGCCAGCAGGGAAAACTATGCCTTGTTCTAAAGCTCTTTGGGAACCGCTTGCGTAGCCCAACAGACCTGGGGGCTGCAGGCTTTCCTCCTGCCTTCAGCCTCGACACCACCCTTTACCACTTGGCTCCGCGCCAGGCACAATAATGGCCATACGGCTGGCGATGGGTCCCCCGCCCAAAGAGCCAGCAGGGAAAACTATGCCTTGTTCTAAAGCTCTTTGGGAACCGGTTGCATTGTCCCACAGACCTGGGGGCTGCGGGCTTTCCTGCTGCCTTCAGCCTCAAAGCCACCCTTTCCCACTTGGCGCTGCGCCAGGCACAAAAATGGCCTATGGCTGGAGATGGGTCCCATGCCCAAAGAGCCAGCAGGGAAAACTATGCCTTGTTCTAAAGCTCTTTGGGAACCGCTTGCAGAGCCCCACAGACCTGGGGGCTGCGGGATTTCCTGCTGCCTTCAGCCTCAAAGCCACCCTTTCCCACTTGGCGCCACGCCAGGCACAAAAATGGCCATACGGCTGGAGATGGGTGCCACGCCCAAAGAGCCAGCAGGGAAAACTATGCCTTGTTCTACAGGTCTTTGGGAACCGCTTGCATTGTCCCACAGACCTGGGGGCTGCGGGCTTTCCTGCTGCCTTCAGACTCAAAAACACCATTTCCCTCTGGGCACCGGGCCAGGCAAAAAAAAGGCCTATGGCTGGAGATGGGTCCCCCGCCCAAAGAGCCAGCAGGGAAAACTATGCCTTGTTCTAAAGCTCTTTGGGAACTGCTTGCGTAGCCCCACAGACCTGGGGCCTGCGGGCTTTCCTGCTGCCTTCAGCCTCGACACCACCCTTTCCCTCTGGGCACCACGCCAGCCACAAAAAAGGCCTATGGCTGGAGATGGGTCCCCCGCCCAAAGAGCCAGCAGGGAAAACTATGCCTTGTTCTAAAGCTCTTTGGGAACCGCTTGCGTAGCCCCACAGACCTGGGGGCTGCGGGCTTCCCTGCTGCCTTCAGCCTCAAAACCACCCTTTCCCACTTGGTGCCACGCCAGGCACAAAAATGGCCATACGGCTGGAGATGGGTCCCCCGCACAAGGAGACAGCAGGGAAAACTATGCCTTGTTCTAAAGCTCTTTGGGAACCGCTTGCGTAGCCCCACAGACCTGGGGGCTGCAGGCTTTCCTGCTGCCTTCAGCCTCAAAGCCACCCTTTCCCACTTGGCGCCACGCCAGGCAAAAAAATGGCCATATGGCTGGAGATGGGTCCCACGCCCAAAGAGCCAGCAGGGAAAACTATGCCTTGTTCTAAAGCTCTTTGGGAACCGCTTGCGTAGCCCCACAGACCTGGGGCCTGCAGGCTTTCCTGCTGCCTTCAGCCTCAAAACCACCCTTTCCCACTTGGCGCCGCGCCAGGCACAAAAATGGCCATACGGCTGGACATGGGTCCCACGCACAAAGAGCCAGCAGGGAAAACTATGCCTTGTTCTAAAGCTCTTTGGGAACCGCTTGCGTAGCCCCACAGACCTGGGGGCTGCGGGCTTTCCTGCTGCCTTCAGCCTCGACACCACCCTTTCCCACTTGGCACCGCGCCAGGCACAAAAATGGCCTATGGCTGGAGATGGGTCCCATGCCCAAAGAGCAAGCTGGGAAAACTATGCCTTGTTCTAAAGCTCTTTGGGAACCGCTTGCGTAGCCCCAGAGACATGGGGGCTGCAGTCTTTCCTGCTGCCTTCAGCCTCGACACCACCCTTTCCCACTTGGCGCTGCGCCAGGCACAAAAATGGCCATACGGTTGGAGATGAGTCCCGTGCCCAAGGAGCCAGGAGGGAAAACTATGCCTTGTTCTAAAGCACTTTGGGAACCACTTGCGTAGCCCCACAGACCTGGGGGCTGCGGGCTTTGCTGCTGCCTTCAGCCTCAAAAACACCCTTTCCCACTTGGCACCGCGCCAGGCACAAAAATGGCCATATGGCTGGAGATGGGTCCCCCGCCCAAAGAGGCAGCAGGGAAAACTATGCCTTGTTCTAAAGGTCTTTGGGAACCACTTGCGTAGCCCCACAGGCCTGGGGGCTGCGGGCTTTCCTGCTGCCTTCAGCCTCAAAACCACCCTTTCCCACTTGGTGCCACGCCAGGCACAAAAATGGCCATAGGGCTGGAGATGGGTCCCCCGCACAAGGAGCCAGCAGGGAAAACTATGCCTTGTTCTAAAGCTCTTTGGGAACCGCTTGCGTAGCCCCACAGACCTGAGGGCTGCAGGCTTTCCTGCTGCCTTCAGCCTCAAAGCCACCCTTTCCCACTTGGCGCCACGCCAGGCAAAAAAATGGCCATATGGCTGGAGATGGGTGCCACGCCCAAAGAGCCAGCAGGGAAAACTATGCCTTGTTCTAAAGCTCTTTGGGAACCGCTTGCGTTGTCCCACAGACCTGGGGGCTGCGGGCTTTCCTGCTGCCTTCAACCTCGACACCACCCTTTACCACTTGGCGCCACGCCAGGCACAAAAATGGCCATATGGCTGGAGATGAGTCTCCTGCCCAAAGAGCCAGCAGGGAAAACTATGCCTTGTTCTAAAGCTCTTTTGGAACCGCTTGCGTAGGCCCACAGACCTGGGGGCTGCGGGCTTTCCTGCTGCCTTCAGCCTCGACAACACCCTTTCCCACTTGGCGCCACGCCAGGCACAAAAATGGCCATACGGCTGGAGATGGGTCCCCTGCCCAAGGAGCCAACAGGGAAAACTATGCCATGTTCTAAAGCTCTTTGGGAACCGCTTGCGTTGTCCCACAGACCTGGGGGCTGCGGGCTTTCCTGCTGCCTTCAACCTCGACACCACCCTTTACCACTTGGTGCCATGCCAGGCACAAAAATGGCCTATGGCTGGAGATGGGTCCCATGCCCAAAGAGCAAGCTGGGAAAACTATGCCTTGTTCTAAAGCTCTTTGGGAACCGCTTGCGTAGCCCCAGAGACATGGGGGCTGCAGTCTTTCCTGCTGCCTTCAGCCTCGACACCACCCTTTACCACTTGGCGCTGCGCCAGGCACAAAAATGGCCATACGGTTGGAGATGAGTCCCGTGCCCAAGGAGCCAGGAGGGAAAATTATGCCTTGTTCTAAAGCACTTTGGGAACCACTTGCGTAGCCCCACAGACCTGGGGGCTGTGGGCTTTCCTGCTGCCTTCAGCCTCGACACCACCCTTTACCACTTGGCGCTGCGCCAGGCACAAAAATGGCCATATGGCTGGAGATGGGTCCCCCGCCCAAAGAGGCAGCAGGGAAAACTGTGCCTTGTTCTAAAGGTCTTTGGGAACCACTTGCGTAGACCCACAGACCTGGGGGCTGCAGCCTTTCCTGCTGCCTTCAGCCTCGACACCACCCTTTACCACTTGGCGCCACGCCAGGCACAAAAATGGCCATATGGCTGGAGATGAGTCTCCTGCCCAAAGAGCCAGCAGGGAAAACTATGCCTTGTTCTAAAGCTCTTTTGGAACCGCTTGCGTAGGCCCACAGACCTGGGGGCTGCGGGCTTTCCTGCTGCCTTCAGCCTCGACAACACCCTTTCCCACTTGGCGCCACGCCAGGCACAAAAATGGCCATACGGCTGGAGATGGGTCCCCTGTCCAAGGAGCCAACAGGGAAAACTACGCCATGTTCTAAAGCTCTTTGGGAACCGCTTGCGTTGTCCCACAGACCTGGGGGCTGCGGGCTTTCCTGCTGCCTTCAACCTCGACACCACCCTTTACCACTTGGTGCCATGCCAGGCACAAAAATGGCCATACGGCTGGAGATGGGTCCCCTGCCCAAGGAGTCAACAGGGAAAACTATGCCTTGTTCTAAAGCTCTTTGGGAACCGCTTGCGTAGCCACACAGACCTGGGGGCTGCAGGCTTTCCTGCTGCCTTCAGCCTCGACACCACCCTTTCGCACTTGGCGCCGCGCCAGGCAAAAATATGGCCATATGGCTGGAGATGAGTCCCGTGCCCAAGGAGCCAGCAGGGAAAACTATGCCTTGTTCTAAAGCTCTTTGGGAACCGCTTGCGTAGCCCCACAGACCTGGGGCTGCAGGCTTTCCTGCTGCCTTCAGACTCAAAACCACCCTTTCCCACTTGGTGCCACGCCAGGCACAAAAATGGCCATACGGCTGGAGATGGGTCCCCCGCCCAAGGAGCCAGCAGGGAAAACTATGCCTTGTTCTAAAGCTCTTTGGGAACCGCTTGCGTAGCCCAACAGACCTGGGGGCTGCAGGCTTTCCTGCTGCCTTCAGGCTCGACACCACCCTTTACCACTTGGCTCCGCGCCAGGCACAATAATGGCCATACGGCTGGCGATGGGTCCCCCGCCCAAAGAGCCAGCAGGGAAAACTATGCCTTGTTCTAAAGCTCTTTGGGAACCGGTTGCATTGTCCCACAGACCTGGGGGCTGTGGGCTTTCCTGCTGCCTTCTCACTCAAAACCACCCTTTCCCTCTGGGCGCCGGGACAGACACAAAAATGGCCTATGGCTGGAGATGGGTCCCCGGCCGAAAGAGTCAGCTGGGAATACTATGCCTTGTTCTAAAGCTCTTTGGGAACCTCTTGCGTAGCCACACAGGCTTGGGGGCTGCGGGCTTTCCTGCTGTCTTCAGACTCGACACCACCCTTTCCCACTTGGAGCCACGCCAGGCACAAAAATGGCCTATGCCTGGAAATGGGTCCCCCGCCCAAGGAGCCAGCAGGGAAAACTATGCCTTGTTCTAAAGCTCTTTGGGAACCGCTTGCGTAGCCCCACAGACCTGGGGACTGCGGGCTTTCCTACTGCCTTCAGCCTCAAAGCCACCCTTTCCCACTTGGCGCTGCGCCAGGCACAAAAATGGCCTATGGCTGGAGATGGGTCCCATGCCCAAAGAGCCAGCAGGGAAAACTATGCCTTGTTCTAAAGCTCTTTGGGAACCGCTTGCAGAGCCCCACAGACCTGGGGGCTGCGGGATTTCCTGCTGCCTTCAGCCTCAAAGCCAACCTTTCCCACTTGGCGCCACGCCAGGCACAAAAATGGCCATACGGCTGGAGATGTGTGCCACGCCCAAAGAGCCAGCAGGGAAAACTATGCCTTGTTCTAAAGCTCTTTGGGAACCGCTTGCATTGTCCCACAGACCTGGGGGCTGCGGGCTTTCCTGCTGCCTTCAGACTCAAAAACACCATTTCCCTCTGGGCACCGGGCCAGGCAAAAAAAAGGCCTATGGCTGGAGATGGGTCCCACGCCCAAAGAGCCAGCAGGGAAAACTATGCCTTGTTCTAAAGCTCTTTGGGAACCGCTTGCGTAGCCCCAGAGACATGGGGGCTGCAGTCTTTCCTGCTGCCTTCAGCCTCGACACCACCCTTTACCACTTGGCGCCGCGCCAGGCACAAAAATGGCCATATGGCTGGAGATGGGTCCCCCGCCCAAAGAGCCAGCAGGGAAAACTATGCCTTGTTCTAAAGCTCTTTGGGAACCGCTTGCGTAGCCCCACAGACCTGGGGGCTGCGGGCTTTCCTGCTGCCTTCAGCCTCAAAGGCACCCTTTCCCTATGGGCGCCGGGCAAGGCACAAAAAAGGCCTATGGCTGGAGATGGGTCCCCCGCCCAAAGAGCCAGCCGGGAAAACTATGCCTTGTTCTAAAGCTCTTTGGGAACTGCTTGCGTAGCCCCACAGACCAGGGGCCTGCGGGCTTTCCTGCTGCCTTCAGCCTCGACACCACCCTTTCCCACTTGGCGCCGCGTCAGGCACAATAATGGCCATGCGGCTGGAGATGGGTCCCCTGCCGAAGGAGCCAGCAGGGAAAACTATGCCTTGTTCTAAAGCTCTTTGGGAACCGCTTGCATTGTCCCACAGACCTGGGGGCTGCGGGCTTTCCTGCTGCCTTCAGCCTCGACACCACCCTTTCCCACTTGGCGCCGCGCCAGGCACAAAAATGGCCATACGGCTGGAGATGGGTCCGCTGCCCAAACAGCCAGCAGGGAAAATTATGCCTTGTTCTAAAGCTCTTTGGGAACCGCTTGCGTAGCCCCACAGACCTGAGGGCTGCAGGCTTTCCTGCTGCCTTCAGCCTCGACACCACCCTTTACCACTTGGCGCTGCGCCAGGCACAAAAAAGGCCATACGGTTGGAGATGAGTCCCGTGCCCAAGGAGCCAGGAGGGAAAACTATGCCTTGTTCTAAAGCTCTTTGGGAACCACTTGCGTAGCCCCACAGACCTGGGGGCTGCGGGCTTTCCTGCTGCCTTCAGCCTCGACACCACCCTTTACCACTTGGCGCTGCGCCAGGCACAAAAATGGCCATACGGTTGGAGATGAGTCCCGTGCCCAAGGAGCCAGGAGGAAAAACTGTGCCTTATTCTAAAGCTCTTTGGGAACCGCTTGCGTAGACCCACAGACCTGGGGGCTGCAGCCTTTCCTGCTGCCTTCAGCCTCGACACCACCCTTTCCCTCTGGGCACCACGCCAGGCACAAAAATGGCCATACGGCTGGAGATGGGTGCCACGCCCAAAGAGCCAGCAGGGAAAACTATGACTTGTTCTAAAGGTCTTTGGGAACCGCTTGCATTGTCCCACAGACCTGGGGGCTGCAGGCTTTGCTGCTGCCTTCAGCCTCAAAACCACCCTTTCCCACTGGGCAGCGTGCGAGGCACAAAAATGGCCATATGGCTGGAGATGGGTCCCCCGCCCAAAGAGCCAGCAGGGAAAACTATGCCTTGTTCTAAAGCTCTTTGGGAACCGCTTGTGTAGCCCCACAGACCTGGGGGCTGCGGGCTTTCCTGCTGCCTTCAGCCTCAAAACCACCCTTTCCCACTTGGTGCCACGCCAGGCACAAAAAAGGCATATGGCTGGAGATGGGTCCCCCGCCCTAAGAGCCAGCAGGGAAAACTATGCCTTGTTCTAAAGCTCTTTGGGAACCGCTTGCGTAGCCCCACAGACCTGGGGGCTGCGGGCTTTCCTGCTGCCTTCAGCCTCAAAACCACCCTTTCCCACTTGGCGCCGCGCCAGGCACAAAAATGTCCATATGGCTGGAGATGGGTCCCATGCCCAAAGAGCAAGCTGGGAAAACTATGCCTTGTTCTAAAGCTCTTTGGGAACCGCTTGCGTAGCCCCAGAGACATGGGGGCTGCAGTCTTTCCTGCTGCCTTCAGCCTCGACACCACCCTTTACCACTTGGCGCCGCGCCAGGCACAAAAATGGCCATATGGCTGGAGATGGGTCCCCCGCCCAAAGAGCCAGCAGGGAAAACTATGCCTTGTTCTAAAGCTCTTTGGGAACCGCTTGCGTAGCCCCACAGACCTGGGGGCTGCGGGCTTTCCTGCTGCCTTCAGCCTCAAAGGCACCCTTTCCCTATGGGCGCCGGGCAAGGCACAAAAAAGGCCTATGGCTGGAGATGGGTCCCCCGCCCAAAGAGCCAGCCGGGAAAACTATGCCTTGTTCTAAAGCTCTTTGGGAACTGCTTGCGTAGCCCCACAGACCAGGGGCCTGCGGGCTTTCCTGCTGCCTTCAGCCTCGACACCACCCTTTCCCACTTGGCGCCGCGTCAGGCACAATAATGGCCATGCGGCTGGAGATGGGTCCCCTGCCGAAGGAGCCAGCAGGGAAAACTATGCCTTGTTCTAAAGCTCTTTGGGAACCGCTTGCATTGTCCCACAGACCTGGGGGCTGCGGGCTTTCCTGCTGCCTTCAGCCTCGACACCACCCTTTCCCACTTGGCGCCGCGCCAGGCACAAAAATGGCCATACGGCTGGAGATGGGTCCCCTGCCCAAGGAGCCATCAGGGAAAATTATGCCTTGTTCTAAAGCTCTTTGGGAACCGCTTGCGTAGCCCCACAGACCTGAGGGCTGCAGGCTTTCCTGCTGCCTTCAGCCTCGACACCACCCTTTACCACTTGGCGCTGCGCCAGGCACAAAAAAGGCCATACGGTTGGAGATGAGTCCCGTGCCCAAGGAGCCAGGAGGGAAAACTATGCCTTGTTTTAAAGCACTTTGGGAACCACTTGCGTAGCCCCACAGACCTGGGGGCTGCGGGCTTTCCTGCTGCCTTCAGCCTCGACACCACCCTTTACCACTTGGTGCTGCGCCAGGCACAAAAATGGCCATACGGTTGGAGATGAGTCCCGTGCCCAAGGAGCCAGGAGGAAAAACTGTGCCTTGTTCTAAAGCTCTTTGGGAACCGCTTGCGTAGCCCCACAGACCTGGGGGCTGCGGGCTTTCCTGCTGCCTTCAGCCTCAAAGCCCCCCTTTCCCTATGGGCGCCGGGCAAGGCACAAAAAAGGCCTATGGCTGGAGATGGGTCCCCCGCCCAAAGAGCCAGCAGGGAAAACTATGCCTTGTTCTAAAGCTCTTTGGGAACTGCTTGCGTAGCCCCACAGACCAGGGGCCTGCGGGCTTTCCTGCTGCCTTCAGCCTCGACACCACCCTTTCCCACTTTGCGCCGCGTCAGGCACAATAATGGCCATGCGGCTGGAGATGGGTCCCCTGCCGAAGGAGCCAGCAGGGAAAACTATGCCTTGTTCTAAAGCTCTTTGGGAACCGCTTGCATTGTCCCACAGACCTGGGGGCTGCGGGCTTTCCTGCTGCCTTCAGCCTCGACACCACCCTTTCCCACTTGGGGCCGCGCCAGGCACAAAAATGGCCATACGGCTGGAGATGGGTCCGCTGCCCAAACAGCCAGCAGGGAAAATTATGCCTTGTTCTAAAGCTCTTTGGGAACCGCTTGCGTAGCCCCACAGACCTGAGGGCTGCAGGCTTTCCTGCTGCCTTCAGCCTCGACACCACCCTTTACCACTTGGCGCTGCGCCAGGCACAAAAATGGCCATACGGTTGGAGATGAGTCCCGTGCCCAAGGAGCCAGGAGGAAAAACTGTGCCTTATTCTAAAGCTCTTTGGGAACCGCTTGCGTAGACCCACAGACCTGGGGGCTGCAGCCTTTCCTGCTGCCTTCAGCCTCGACACCACCCTTTCCCTCTGGGCACCACGCCAGGCACAAAAATGGCCATACGGCTAGAGATGGGTGCCACGCCCAAAGAGCCAGCAGGGAAAACTATGACTTGTTCTAAAGGTCTTTGGGAACCGCTTGCATTGTCCCACAGACCTGGGGGCTGCAGGCTTTGCTGCTGCCTTCAGCCTCAAAACCACCCTTTCCCACTGGGCAGCGTGCGAGGCACAAAAATGGCCATATGGCTGGAGATGGGTCCCCCGCCCAAAGAGCCAGCAGGGAAAACTATGCCTTGTTCTAAAGCTCTTTGGGAACCGCTTGTGTAGCCCCACAGACCTGGGGGCTGCGGGCTTTCCTGCTGCCTTCAGCCTCAAAACCACCCTTTCCCACTTGGTGCCACGCCAGGCACAAAAATGGCCATACGGCTGGAGATGGGTCCCCCGCACAAGGAGCCAGCAGGGAAAACTATGCCTTGTTCTAAAGGTCTTTGGGAACCGCTTGCGTAGCCCCACAGACCTGAGGGCTGTAGGCTTTCCTGATGCCTTCAGCCTCAAAGCCACCCTTTCCCTCTGGGCACCACGCCAGGCACAAAAAAGGCATATGGCTGGAGATGGGTCCCCCGCCCTAAGAGCCAGCAGGGAAAACTATGCCTTGTTCTAAAGCTTTTGGGAACCGCTTGCGTAGCCCCACAGACCTGGGGGCTGCGGGCTTTCCTGCTGCCTTCAGCCTCAAAACCACCCTTTCCCACTTGGCGCCGCGCCAGGCACAAAAATGTCCATATGGCTGGAGATGGGTCCCATGCCCAAAGAGCAAGCTGGGAAAACTATGCCTTGTTCTAAAGCTCTTTGGGAACCGCTTGCGTAGCCCCAGAGACATGGGGGCTGCAGTCTTTCCTGCTGCCTTCAGCCTCAACACCACCCTTTACCACTTGGCGCCGCGCCAGGCACAAAAATGGCCATATGGCTGGAGATGGGTCCCCCGCCCAAAGAGCCAGCAGGGAAAACTATGCCTTGTTCTAAAGCTCTTTGGGAACCGCTTGCGTAGCCCCACAGACCTGGGGCTGCGGGCTTTCCTGCTGCCTTCAGCCTCAAAGGCACCCTTTCCCTATGGGCGCCGGGCAAGGCACAAAAAAGGCCTATGGCTGGAGATGGGTCCCCCGCCCAAAGAGCCAGCCGGGAAAACTATGCCTTGTTCTAAAGCTCTTTGGGAACCGCTTGCGTAGCCCCACAGACCAGGGGCCTGCGGGCTTTCCTGCTGCCTTCAGCCTCGACACCACCCTTTCCCACTTGGCGCCGCGTCAGGCACAATAATGGCCATGCGGCTGGAGATGGGTCCCCTGCCGAAGGAGCCAGCAGGGAAAACTATGCCTTGTTCTAAAGCTCTTTGGGAACCGCTTGCATTGTCCCACAGACCTGGGGGCTGCGGGCTTTCCTGCTGCCTTCAGCCTCGACACCACCCTTTCCCACTTGGCGCCGCGCCAGGCACAAAAATGGCCATACGGCTGGAGATGGGTCCCCTGCCCAAGGAGCCATCAGGGAAAATTATGCCTTGTTCTAAAGCTCTTTGGGAACTGCTTGCGTAGCCCCACAGACCTGAGGGCTGCAGGCTTTCCTGCTGCCTTCAGCCTCGACACCACCCTTTACCACTTGGCGCTGCGCCAGGCACAAAAAAGGCCATACGGTTGGAGATGAGTCCCGTGCCCAAGGAGCCAGGAGGGAAAACTATGCCTTGTTTTAAAGCACTTTGGGAACCACTTGCGTAGCCCCACAGACCTGGGGGCTGCGGGCTTTCCTGCTGCCTTCAGCCTCGACACCACCCTTTACCACTTGGCGCTGCGCCAGGCACAAAAATGGCCATACGGTTGGACATGAGTCCCGTGCCCAAGGAGCCAGGAGGAAAAACTGTGCCTTGTTCTAAAGCTCTTTGGGAACCGCTTGCGTAGACCCACAGACCTGGGGGCTGCAGCCTTTCCTGCTGCCTTCAGCCTCGACACCACCCTTTCCCTCTGGGCACCACGCCAGGCACAAAAATGGCCATACGGCTGGAGATGGGTGCCACGCCCAAAGAGCCAGCAGGGAAAACTATGACTTGTTCTAAAGGTCTTTGGGAACCGCTTGCATTGTCCCACAGACCTGGGGGCTGCAGGCTTTGCTGCTGCCTTCAGCCTCAAAACCACCCTTTCCCACTGGGCAGCGTGCGAGGCACAAAAATGGCCATATGGCTGGAGATGGGTCCCCCGCCCAAAGAGCCAGCAGGGAAAACTATGCCTTGTTCTAAAGCTCTTTGGGAACCGCTTGTGTAGCCCCACAGACCTGGGGGCTGCGGGCTTTCCTGCTGCCTTCAGCCTCAAAACCACCCTTTCCCACTTGGTACCACGCCAGGCACAAAAATGGCCATACGGCTGGAGATGGGTCCCCCGCACAAGGAGCCAGCAGGGAAAACTATGCCTTGTTCTAAAGCTCTTTGGGAACCGCTTGCGTAGCCCCACAGACCTGAGGGCTGTAGGCTTTCCTGATGCCTTCAGCCTCAAAGCCACCCTTTCCCTCTGGGCACCACGCCAGGCACAAAAAAGGCATATGGCTGGAGATGGGTCCCCCGCCCTAAGAGCCAGCAGGGAAAACTATGCCTTGTTCTAAAGCTCTTTGGGAACCGCTTGCGTAGCCCCACAGACCTGGGGGCTGCGGGCTTTCCTGCTGCCTTCAGCCTCAAAACCACCCTTTCCCACTTGGCGCCGCGCCAGGCACAAAAATGTCCATATGGCTGGAGATGGGTGCCACGCCCAAAGAGCCAGCAGGGAAAACTATGCCTTGTTCTAAAGCTCTTTTGGAACCGCTTGCGTAGCCCCACAGACCTGGGGGCTGCGGGCTTTCCTGCTGCCTTCAGCCTCAAAAGCCTCCCTTTCCCACTTGGTGCCATGCCAGGAACAAAAATGGCCATACGGCTGGAGATGGGTCCCATGCCCAAGGAGTCAACAGGGAAAACTATGCCTTGTTCTAAAGCTCTTTGGGAACCGCTTGCGTTGCCCCACAGACCTGGGGGCTGCGGGCTTTCCTGCTGCCTTCAGCCTCAAAACCACCCTTTCGCACTTGGCGCCGCGCCAGGCAAAAAAATGGCCATACGGCTGGAGATGAGTCCCCTGCCCAAGGAGCCAGCAGGGAAAACTATGCCTTGTTCTAAAGGTCTTTGGGAACCGCTTGCGTAGCCCCACAGACCTGGGGCTGCAGGCTTTCCTCCTGCCTTCAGACTCAAAACCACCCTTTCCCACTTGGTGCCACGCCAGGCACAAAAATGGCCATACGGCTGGAGATGGGTCCCCCGCACAAGGAGCCAGCAGGGAAAACTATGCCTTGTTCTAAAGCTCTTTGGGAACCGCTTGCGTAGCCCCACAGACCTGAGGGCTGCAGGCTTTCCTGCTGCCTTCAGCCTCAAAGCCACCCTTTCCCTCTGGGCACCACGCCAGGCACAAAAAAGGCATATGGCTGGAGATGGGTCCCCCGCCCAAAGAGCCAGCAGGGAAAACTATGCCTTGTTCTAAAGCTCTTTGGGAACGGCTTGCGTAGCCCCACAGACCTGGGGGCTGCGGGCTTTCCTGCTGCCTTCAGCCTCAAAGCCACCCTTTCCCACTTGGCGCCACGCCAGGCAAAAAAATGGCCATACGGCTGGAGATGGGTGCCACACCCAAAGAGCCAGCAGGGAAAACTATGCCTTGTTCTAAAGCTCTTTGGGAACCGCTTCCGTAGCCCCACAGACCTGGGGGCTGCGGGCTTTCCTGCTGCCTTCAGCCTCAACACCACCCTTTCGCGCTTGCGCCGCGCCAGGCAAAAAAATGGCCATATGGCTGGAGATGAGTCCCCCGCCCAAAGAGCCAGCAGGGAAAACTATGCCTTGTTCTAAAGCTCTTTGGGAACCGCTTGCGTTGTCCCACAGACCTGGGGGCTGCGGGCTTTCCTGCTGCCTTCAGACTCAAAAACACCATTTCCCTCTGGGCGCTTGGCCAGGCACAAAAAGGCCTATGGCTGGAGATGGGTCCCCCGCCCAAAGAGCCAGCAGGGATAACTCTGCCTTGTTCTAAAGCTCTTTGGGAACCGCTTGCGTAGCCCCACAGACCTGGGGGCTGCGGGCTTTCCTGCTGCCTTCAGCCTCGACACCACCCTTTCCAACTTCGCGCCGCGCCAGGCACAAAACTGGCCATATGGCTGGAGATGAGTCTCCCGCCCAAAGAGCCAGCAGGGAAAACTATGCCTTGTTCTAAAGCTCTTTTGGAACCGCTTGCGTAGGCCCACAGACCTGGGGGCTGCAGGCTTTCCTGCTGCCTTCAGCCTCGACACCACCCTTTACCACTTGGTCCGCGCCAGGCACAAAAATGGCCATATGGCTGGAGATGGGTCCCCCGCCCAAAGAGCCAGCATGGAAAACTATGCCTTGTTCTAAAGCTCTTTGGGAACCGGTTGCATTGTCCCACAGACCTGGGGGCTGCGGCTTTCCTGCTGCCTTCAGCCTCAAAACCACCCTTTCCCTCTGGGGGCCAGGACAGACACAAAAAAGACCTATGGCTGGAGATGGGTCCCCCGCACAAGGAGCCAGCAGGGAAAACTATGCCTTGTTCTAAAGCTCTTTGGGAACCGCTTGCGTAGGCCCACAGACCTGGGGGTTGCGGGCTTTCCTGCTGCCTTCAGCCTCAAAGCCACCCTTTCCCACTTGGCGCCACGCCAGGCAAAAAAATGGCCATACGGCTGGAGATGGGTGCCACGCCCAAAGAGCCAGCAGGGAAAACTATGCCTTGTTCTACAGGTCTTTGGGAACCGCTTGCGTTGTCCCACAGACGTGGGGGCTGCGGGCCTTCCTGCTGCCTTCAGCCTCAAAACAACCATTTCCCTCTGGGCGCTTGGCCAGGCACAAAAAAGGCCTATGGCTGGAGATGGGTCCCCCGCCCAAAGAGCCAGCAGGGAAAACTCTGCCTTGTTCTAAAGCTCATTGGGAACCGTTGCGTAGCCCCACAGACCTGGGGGCTGCGGGCTTTCCTGCTGCCTTCAGCCTCGACACCACCCTTTCCCACTTCGCGCCGCGCCAGGCACAAAAATGGCCATATGGCTGGAGATGAGTCTCCCGCCCAAAGAGGCAGCAGGGAAAACTATGCCTTGTTCTAAAGCTCTTTGGGAACCGCTGGCGTTGTCCCACAGACCTGGGGGCTGCGGGCTTTCCTGCTGCCTTCAACCTCGACACCACCCTTTACCACTTGGCCCCACGCCAGGCACAAAAATGGCCATATGGCTGGAGATGGGTCTCCCGCCCAAACAGCCAGCAGGGAAAACTATGCCTTGTTCTAAAGCTCTTTTGGAACCGCTTGCGTAGCCCCACAGACCTGGGGGCTGCGGGCTTTCCTGCTGCCTTCAGCCTCGACACCACCCTTTCCCACTTGGCTCCGCGCCAGGCACAAAAATGGCCATATGGCTGGAGATGGGTCCCCCGCCCAAAGAGCCAGCATGGAAAACTATGCCCTGTTCTAATGCTCTTTGGGAACCGGTTGCATTGTCCCACAGACCTGGGGGCTGCGGGCCTTCCTGCTGCCTTCAGCCTCAAAACCACCCTTTCCCTCTGGGGGACAGGACAGACACAAAAAAGACCTATGGCTGGAGATGGGTCCCCGGCCGAAAGAGGCAGCAGGATAAACTATGGCTTGTTCTAAAGCTCTTTGGGAACTGCTTGCGTAGCCCCAGAGACCTGGGGGTTGCGGGCTTTCCTGCTGCCTTGAGCCTCAAAACCACCCTTTCCATCTGGATGCCGGGCCAGACACAAAAAAGGCCTATGGCTGGAGATGGGTGCCCCGCCCTAAGAGCCAGCAGGGAAAACTATGCCTTGTTCTAAAGCTCTTTGGGAACCGCTTGCGTAGGCCCACAGACCTGGGGGCTGCGGGCTTTCCTGCTGCCTTCAGCCTCAAAGCCACCCTTTCCCACTTGGCGCCACGCCAGGCAAAAAAATGGCCATACGGCTGGAGATGGGTGCCACGCCCAAAGAGCCAGCAGGGAAAACTATGCCTTGTTCTAAAGCTCTTTGGGAACCGCTTGCGTTGTCCCACAGACCTGGGGGCTGCGGTCTTTCCTGCTGCCTTCAGACTCAAAAACACCATTTCCCTCTGGGCGCTTGGCCAGGCACAAAAAAGGCCTATGGCTGGAGATGGGTCCCCCGCCCAAAGAGCCAGCAGGGAAAACTATGCCTTGTTCTAAAGCTCTTTGGGAACCGTTGCGTAGCCCCACAGACGTGGGGGCTGCGGGCTTTCCTGCTGCCTTCAGCCTCGACACCACCCTTTCCCACTTCGCGCCGCGCCAGGCACAAAAATGGCCATATGGCTGGAGATGAGTCTCCCGCCCAAAGAGGGAGCAGGGAAAACTATGCCTTGTTCTAAAGCTCTTTTGGAACCGCTTGCGTAGGCCCACAGACCTGGGGGCTGCAGGCTTTCCTGCTGCCTTCAGCCTCGACACCACCCTTTACCACTTGGCTCCGCGCCAGGCACAAAAATGGCCTTATGGCTGGAGATGGGTCCCCCGCCCAAAGAGCCAGCATGGAAAACTATGCCTTGTTCTAAAGCTCTTTGGGAACCGGTTGCATTGTCCCACAGACCTGGGGGCTGCGGCTTTCCTGCTGCCTTCAGCCTCAAAACAACCCTTTCCCTCTGGGGTCCAGGACAGACACAAAAAAGACCTATGGCTGGAGATGGGTCCCCGGTCGAAAGAGGCAGCAGGATAAACTATGGCTTGTTCTAAAGCTCTTTGGGAACTGCTTGCGTAGCCACAGAGACCTGGGGGTTGCGGGCTTTCCTGCTGCCTTCAGCCTCAAAACCACCCTTTCCATCTGGATGCCGGGCCAGACACAAAAAAGGCCTATGGCTGGAGATGGGTGCCCCGCCCTAAGAGCCAGCAGGGAAAACTATGCCTTGTTCTAAAGCTCTTTGGGAACCGCTTGCGTAGGCCCACAGACCTGGGGGCTGCGGGCTTTCCTGCTGCCTTCAGACTCAAAGCCACCCTTTCCCACTTGGCGCCACGCCAGGCAAAAAAATGGCCATACGGCTGGAGATGGGTCCCCCACCCAAAGAGCCAGCAGGGAAAACTATGCCTTGTTCTAAAGCTCTTTGGGAACCGCTTGCGTTGTCCCACAGACCTGGGGGCTGCGGGCTTTCCTGCTGCCTTCAGACTCAAAAACACCATTTCCCTCTGGGCGCTTGGCCAGGCACAAAAAAGGCCTATGGCTGGAGATGGGTCCCCCGCCCAAAGAGCCAGCAGGGAAAACTATGCCTTGTTCTAAAGCTCTTTGGGAACCGTTGCGTAGCCCCACAGACCTGGGGGCTGCGGGCTTTCCTGCTGCCTTCAGCCTCGACACCACCCTTTCCCACTTCGCGCCGCGCCAGGCACAAAAATGGCCATATGGCTGGACATGGGTCCCACGCCCAAAGAGGCAGCAGGGAAAACTATGCCTTGTTCTAAAGCTCTTTGGGAACCGCTTGCGTTGTCCCACAGACCTGGGGGCTGCGGGCTTTCCTGCTGCCTTCAGCCTCGACACCACCCTTTACCACTTGGCTCCGCGCCAGGCACAAAAATGGCCATATGGCTGGAGATGGGTCCCCCGCCCAAAGAGCCAGCATGGAAAACTATGCCCTGTTCTAAAGCTCTTTGGGAACCGGTTGCATTGTCCCACAGACCTGGGGGCTGCGGCTTTCCTGCTGCCTTCAGCCTCAAAACCACCCTTTCCCTCTGGGGGCCAGGACAGACACAAAAAAGACCTATGGCTGGAGATGGGTCCCCGGCCGAAAGAGGCAGCAGGATAAACTATGGCTTGTTCTAAAGCTCTTTGGGAACTGCTTGCGTAGCCCCAGAGACCTGGGGGTTGCGGGCTTTCCTGCTGCCTTCAGCCTCAAAACCACCCTTTCCATCTGGATGCCGGGCCAGACACAAAAAAGGCCTATGGCTGGAGATGGGTGCCCCGCCCTAAGAGCCAGCAGGGAAAACTATGCCTTGTTCTAAAGCTCTTTGGGAACCGCTTGCGTAGCCCCACAGACCTGGGGGCTGCGGGCTTTCCTGCTGCCTTCAGCCTCAAAGCCACCCTTTCCCACTTGGCGCCACGCCAGGCAAAAAAATGGCCATACGGCTGGAGATGGGTGCCACGCCCAAAGAGCCAGCAGGGAAAACTATGCCTTGTTCTAAAGCTCTTTGGGAACCGCTTGCGTTGTCCCACAGACCTGGGGGCTGCGGTCTTTCCTGCTGCCTTCAGACTCAAAAACACCATTTCCCTCTGGGCGCTTGGCCAGGCACAAAAAAGGCCTATGGCTGGAGATGGGTCCCCCGCCCAAAGAGCCAGCAGGGAAAACTATGCCTTGTTCTAAAGCTCTTTGGGAACCGTTGCGTAGCCCCACAGACCTGGCTGCTGCGGGCTTTCCTGCTGCCATCAGCCTCGACACCACCCTTTCCCACTTCGCGCCGCGCCAGGCACAAAAATGGCCATATGGCTGGAGATGAGTCTCCCGCCCAAAGAGCCAGCAGGGAAAACTATGCCTTGTTCTAAAGCTCTTTTGGAACCGCTTGCGTAGCCCCACAGACCTGGGGGCTGCGGGCTTTCCTGCTGCCTTCAGCCTCGACACCACCCTTTCCCACTTCGCGCCGCGCCAGGCACAAAACTGGCCATATGGCTGGAGATGAGTCTCCCGCCCAAAGAGCCAGCAGGGAAAACTATGCCTTGTTCTAAAGGTCTTTGGGAACCGCTTGCGTTGTCCCACAGCCTGGGGGCTGCGGGCTTTCCTGCTGCCTTCAGCCTCGACACCACCCTTTCCCACTTGGCTCCGCGCCAGGCACAAAAATGGCCATATGGCTGGAGATGGGTCCCCCGCCCAAAGAGCCAGCATGGAAAACTATGCCTTGTTCTAAAGCTCTTTGGGAACCGGTTGCATTGTCCCACAGACCTGGGGGCTGCGGCTTTCCTGCTGCCTTCAGCCTCAAAACCACCCTTTCCCTCTGGGGGCCAGGACAGACACAAAAAAGACCTATGGCTGGAGATGGGTCCCCGGCCGAAAGAGGCAGCAGGATAAACTATGGCTTGTTCTAAAGCTCTTTGGGAACTGCTTGTGTAGCCCCACAGACCTGGGGGTTGCGGGCTTTCCTGCTGCCTTCAGCCTCAAAACCACCCTTTCCATCTGGATGCCGGGCCAGACACAAAAAAGGCCTATGGCTGGAGATGGGTGCCCCGCCCAAAGAGCCAGCATGGAAAACTATGCCTTGTTCTAAAGCTCTTTGGGAACCGCTTGCGTAGCCCCACAGACCTGGGGGCTGCGGGCTTTCCTGCTGCCTTCAGCCTCAAGGCCACCCTTTCCCACTTCGCGCCGCGCTAGGCACAATAATGTCCATATGGCTGGACATGGGTCCCACGCCCAAAGAGGCAGCAGGGAAAACTATGCCTTGTTCTGTAGCTCTTTGGGAACCGCTTGCGTTGTCCCACAGACCTGGGGGCTGCGGGCTTTCATGCTGCCTTCAGCCTCGACACCACCCTTTCCCACTTGGCGCCACGCCAGGCACAATAATGGCCATATGGCTGGAGATGAGTCTCCCGCCCAAAGAGCCAGCAGGGAAAACTATGCCTTGTTCTAAAGCTCTTTGGGAACCGCTTGCGTAGGCCCACAGACCTGGGGGCTGCAGGCTTTCCTTCTGCGTTCAGCATCGACACCACCCTTTACCACTTGGCTCTGCGCCAGGCACAAAAATGGCCATATGGCTGGAGATGGGTCCCCCGCCCAAAGAGCCAGCGTGGAAAACTATGCCCTGTTCTAAAGCTCTTTGGGAACCGGTTGCATTGTCCCACAGACCTGGGGGCTGCGGCTTTCCTGCTGCCTTCAGCCTCGACACCACCCTTTCCCTCTGGGCACCACGCCAGGCACAAAAATGGCCATACGGCTGGAGATGGGTCCCCCGCCCAAAGAGCCAGCAGGGAAAAATATGCCTTGTTCTAAAGCTCTTTGGGAACCGCTTGCGTAGCCCCACAGACCTGGGGGCCTGCAGGCTTTCCTGCTGCCTTCAGCCTCAAAGCCACCCTTTCCCACTTGGCGCCACGCCAGGCACAAAATTGGCCATACGGTTGGAGATGAGTCCCGTGCCCAAGGAGCCAGGAGGAAAAACTGTGCCTTATTCTAAAGCTCTTTGGGAACCGCTTGCGTAGACCCACAGACCTGGGGGCTGCAGCCTTTCCTGCTGCCTTCAGCCTCGACACCACCCTTTCCCTCTGGGCACCACGCCAGGCACAAAAATGGCCATACGGCTGGAGATGGGTGCCACGCCCAAAGAACCAGCAGGGAAAACTATGATTTGTTCTAAAGGTCTTTGGGAACCGCTTGCATTGTCCCACAGACCTGGGGGCTGCAGGCTTTGCTGCTGCCTTCAGCCTCAAAACCACCCTTTCCCACTGGGCAGCGTGCGAGGCACAAAAATGGCCATATGGCTGGAGATGGGTCCCCCGCCCAAAGAGCCAGCAGGGAAAACTATGCCTTGTTCTAAAGCTCTTTGGGAACCGCTTGTGTAGCCCCACAGACCTGGGGGCTGCGGGCTTTCCTGCTGCCTTCAGCCTCAAAACCACCCTTTCCCACTTGGTACCACGCCAGGCACAAAAATGGCCATACGGCTGGAGATGGGTCCCCCGCACAAGGAGCCAGCAGGGAAAACTATGCCTTGTTCTAAAGCTCTTTGGGAACCGCTTGCGTAGCCCCACAGACCTGAGGGCTGTAGGCTTTCCTGATGCCTTCAGCCTCAAAGCCACCCTTTCCCTCTGGGCACCACGCCAGGCACAAAAATGTCCATATGGCTGGAGATGGGTGCCACGCCCTAAGAGCCAGCAGGGAAAACTATGCCTTGTTCTAAAGCTCTTTTGGAACCGCTTGCGTAGCCCCACAGACCTGGGGGCTGCGGGCTTTCCTGCTGCCTTCAGCCTCAAAAGCCTCCCTTTCCCACTTGGTGCCATGCCAGGCACAAAAATGGCCATACGGCTGGAGATGGGTCCCATGCCCAAGGAGTCAACAGGGAAAACTATGCCTTGTTCTAAAGCTCTTTGGGAACCGCTTGCGTTGCCCCACAGACCTGGGGGCTGCGGGCTTTCCTGCTGCCTTCAGCCTCGACACCACCCTTTCGCACTTGGCGCCGCGCCAGGCAAAAAAATGGCCATACGGCTGGAGATGAGTCCCCTGCCCAAGGAGCCAGCAGGGAAAACTATGCCTTGTTCTAAAGCTCTTTGGGAACCGGTTGCATTGTCCCACAGACCTGGGGGCTGCAGGCTTTCCTCCTGCCTTCAGACTCAAAACCACCCTTTCCCACTTGGTGCCACGCCAGGCACAAAAATGGCCATACGGCTGGAGATGGGTCCCCCGCACAAGGAGCCAGCAGGGAAAACTATGCCTTGTTCTAAAGCTCTTTGGGAACCGCTTGCGTAGCCCCACAGACCTGAGGGCTGCAGGCTTTCCTGCTGCCTTCAGCCTCAAAGCCACCCTTTCCCTCTGGGCACCACGCCAGGCACAAAAAAGGCATATGGCTGGAGATGGGTCCCCCGCCCAAAGAGCCAGCAGGGAAAACTATGCCTTGTTCTAAAGCTCTTTGGGAACGGCTTGCGTAGCCCCACAGACCTGGGGGCTGCGGGCTTTCCTGCTGCCTTCAGCCTCAAAGCCACCCTTTCCCACTTGGCGCCACGCCAGGCAAAAAAATGGCCATACGGCTGGAGATGGGTGCCACACCCAAAGAGCCAGCAGGGAAAACTATGCCTTGTTCTAAAGCTCTTTGGGAACCGCTTCCGTAGCCCCACAGACCTGGGGGCTGCGGGCTTTCCTGCTGCCTTCAGCCTCAACACCACCCTTTCGCGCTTGCGCCGCGCCAGGCAAAAAAATGGCCATATGGCTGGAGATGAGTCCCCTGCCCAAGGAGCCAGCAGGGAAAACTATGCCTTGTTCTAAAGGTCTTTGGGAACCGCTTGCGTAGCCCCACAGACCTGGGGCTGCAGGCTTTCCTCCTGCCTTCAGACTCAAAACCACCCTTTCCCACTTGGTGCCACGCCAGGCACAAAAATGGCCATACGGCTGGAGATGGGTCCCCCGCACAAGGAGCCAGCAGGGAAAACTATGCCTTGTTCTAAAGCTCTTTGGGAACCGCTTGCGTAGCCCCACAGACCTGAGGGCTGCAGGCTTTCCTGCTGCCTTCAGCCTCAAAGCCACCCTTTCCCTCTGGGCACCACGCCAGGCACAAAAAAGGCATATGGCTGGAGATGGGTCCCCCGCCCAAAGAGCCAGCAGGGAAAACTATGCCTTGTTCTAAAGCTCTTTGGGAACGGCTTGCGTAGCCCCACAGACCTGGGGGCTGCAGGCTTTCCTGCTGCCTTCAGCCTCAAAGCCACCCTTTCCCACTTGGCGCCACGCCAGGCAAAAAAATGGCCATACGGCTGGAGATGGGTGCCACACCCAAAGAGCCAGCAGGGAAAACTATGCCTTGTTCTAAAGCTCTTTGGGAACCGCTTCCGTAGCCCCACAGACCTGGGGGCTGCGGGCTTTCCTGCTGCCTTCAGCCTCAACACCACCCTTTCGCGCTTGCTCCGCGCCAGGCAAAAAAATGGCCATATGGCTGGAGATGAGTCCCCTGCCCAAGGAGCCAGCAGGGAAAACTATGCCTTGTTCTAAAGGTCTTTGGGAACCGCTTGCGTAGCCCCACAGACCTGGGGCTGCAGGCTTTCCTCCTGCCTTCAGAATCAAAACCACCCTTTCCCACTTGGCGCCACGCCAGGCACAAAAATGGCAATATGTCTGGAGATGGGTCCCCCGCCCAAAGAGCCAGCAGGGAAAACTATGCCTTGTTCTAAAGCTCTTTGGGAACCGCTTGTGTAGCCCAACAGACCTGGGGGCTGCAGGCTTTCCTGCTGCCTTCAGCCTCGACACCACCCTTTACCACTTGGCTCCGCGCCAGGCACAAAAATGGCCATACGGCTGGTGATGGGTCTCCCGCCCAAAGAGCCAGCAGGGAAAATTAAGCCTTGTTCTAAAGCTCTTTGGGAACCGGTTGCATTGTCCCACAGACCTGGGGGCTGCGGGCTTTCCTGCTGCCTTCAGCCTCAAAACCACCCTTTCCCACTTGGTGCCACGCCAGGCACAAAAATGGCCATACGGCTGGAGATGGGTCCCCCGCACAAGGAGCCAGCAGGGAAAACTATGCCTTGTTCTAAAGCTCTTTGGGAACCGCTTGCGTAGGCCCACAGACCTGGGGGCTGCGGGCTTTCCTGCTGCCTTCAGCCTCAAAGCCACCCTTTCCCACTTGGCGCCACGCCAGGCAAAAAAATGGCCATACGGCTGGAGATGGGTGCCACGCCCAAAGAGCCAGCAGGGAAAACTATGCCTTGTTCTAAAGCTCTTTGGGAACCGCTTGCGTTGTCCCACAGACCTGGGGGCTGCGGGCTTTCCTGCTGCCTTCAGACTCAAAAACACCATTTCCCTCTGGGCGCTTGGCCAGGCACAAAAAGGCCTATGGCTGGAGATGGGTCCCCCGCCCAAAGAGCCAGCAGGGATAACTCTGCCTTGTTCTAAAGCTCTTTGGGAACCGCTTGCGTAGCCCCACAGACCTGGGGGCTGCGGGCTTTCCTGCTGCCTTCAGCCTCGACACCACCCTTTCCCACTTCGCGCCGCGCCAGGCACAAAACTGGCCATATGGCTGGAGATGAGTCTCCCGCCCAAAGAGCCAGCAGGGAAAACTATGCCTTGTTCTAAAGCTCTTTTGGAACCGCTTGCGTAGGCCCACAGACCTGGGGGCTGCAGGCTTTCCTGCTGCCTTCAGCCTCGACACCACCCTTTACCACTTGGTCCGCGCCAGGCACAAAAATGGCCATATGGCTGGAGATGGGTCCCCCGCCCAAAGAGCCAGCAGGGAAAACTATGCCTTGTTCTAAAGCTCTTTGGGAACCGGTTGCATTGTCCCACAGACCTGGGGGCTGCGGCTTTCCTGCTGCCTTCAGCCTCAAAACCACCCTTTCCCTCTGGGGGCCAGGACAGACACAAAAAAGACCTATGGCTGGAGATGGGTCCCCGGCCGAAAGAGGCACCAGGATAAACTATGGCTTGTTCTAAAGCTCTTTGGGAACTGCTTGCGTAGCCCCAGAGACCTGGGGGTTGCGGGCTTTCCTGCTGCCTTCAGCCTCAAAACCACCCTTTCCATCTGGATGCCGGGCCAGGCACAAAAATGGCCATACGGCTGGAGATGGGTCCCCCGCACAAGGAGCCAGCAGGGAAAACTATGCCTTGTTCTAAAGCTCTTTGGGAACCGCTTGCGTAGGCCCACAGACCTGGGGGCTGCGGGCTTTCCTGCTGCCTTCAGCCTCAAAGCCACCCTTTCCCTCTGGGCACCACGCCAGGCACAAAAAAGGCATATGGCTGGAGATGGGTCCCCCGCCCAAAGAGACAGCAGGGAAAACTATGCCTTGTTCTAAAGCTCTTTGGGAACGGCTTGCGTAGCCCCACAGACCTGGGGGCTGCGGGCTTTCCTGCTGCCTTCAGCCTCAAAGCCACCCTTTCCCACTTGGCGCCACGCCAGGCAAAAAAATGGCCATACGGCTGGAGATGGGTGCCACGCCCAAAGAGCCAGCAGGGAAAACTATGCCTTGTTCTACAGGTCTTTGGGAACCGCTTGCGTTGTCCCACAGACGTGGGGGCTGCGGGCCTTCCTGCTGCCTTCAGCCTCAAAACAACCATTTCCCTCTGGGCGCTTGGCCAGGCACAAAAAAGGCCTATGGCTGGAGATGGGTCCCCCGCCCAAAGAGCCAGCAGGGAAAACTCTGCCTTGTTCTAAAGCTCTTTGGGAACCGTTGCGTAGCCCCACAGACCTGGGGGCTGCGGGCTTTCCTGCTGCCTTCAGCCTCGACACCACCCTTTCCCACTTCGCGCCGCGCCAGGCACAAAAATGGCCATATGGCTGGAGATGGGTCCCCCGCCCAAAGAGGCAGCAGGGAAAACTATGCCTTGTTCTAAAGCTCTTTGGGAACCGCTGGCGTTGTCCCACAGACCTGGGGGCTGCGGGCTTTCCTGCTGCCTTCAACCTCGACACCACCCTTTACCACTTGGCGCCACGCCAGGCACAAAAATGGCCATATGGCTGGAGATGGGTCTCCCGCCCAAACAGCCAGCAGGGAAAAGTATGCCTTGTTCTAAAGCTCTTTTGGAACCGCTTGCGTAGGCCCACAGACCTGGGGGCTGCGGGCTTTCCTGCTGCCTTCAGCCTCGACACCACCATTTCCCACTTGGCTCCGCGCCAGGCACAAAAATGGCCATATGGCTGGAGATGGGTCCCCCGCCCAAAGAGCCAGCATGGAAAACTATGCCCTGTTCTAATGCTCTTTGGGAACCGGTTGCATTGTCCCACAGACCTGGGGGCTGCGGGCCTTCCTGCTGCCTTCAGCCTCAAAACCACCCTTTCCCTCTGGGGGACAGGACAGACACAAAAAAGACCTATGGCTGGAGATGGGTCCCCGGCCGAAAGAGGCAGCAGGATAAACTATGGCTTGTTCTAAAGCTCTTTGGGAACTGCTTGCGTAGCCCCACAGACCTGGGGGTTGCGGGCTTTCCTGCTGCCTTCAGCCTCAAAACCACCCTTTCCATCTGGATGCCGGGCCAGACACAAAAAAGGCCTATGGCTGGAGATGGGTGCCCCGCCCTAAGAGCCAGCAGGGAAAACTATGCCTTGTTCTAAAGCTCTTTTGGAACCGCTTGCGTAGGCCCACAGACCTGGGGGCTGCGGGCTTTCCTGCTGCCTTCAGCCTCAAAGCCACCCTTTCCCACTTGGCGCCACGCCAGGCAAAAAAATGGCCATACGGCTGGAGATGGGTGCCACGCCCAAAGAGCCAGCAGGGAAAACTATGCCTTGTTCTAAAGCTCTTTGGGAACCGCTTGCGTTGTCCTACAGACCTGAGGGCTGCGGTCTTTCCTGCTGCCTTCAGACTCAAAAACACCATTTCCCTCTGGGCGCTTGGCCAGGCACAAAAAAGGCCTATGGCTGGAGATGGGTCCCCCGCCCAAAGAGCCAGCAGGGAAAACTATGCCTTGTTCTAAAGCTCTTTGGGAACCGTTGCGTAGCCCCACAGACGTGGGGGCTGCGGGCTTTCCTGCTGCCTTCAGCCTCGACACCACCCTTTCCCACTTCGCGCCGCGCCAGGCACAAAAATGGCCATATGGCTGGAGATGAGTCTCCCGCCCAAAGAGGGAGCAGGGAAAACTATGCCTTGTTCTAAAGCTCTTTTGGAACCGCTTGCGTAGGCCCACAGACCTGGGGGCTGCCGGCTTTCCTGCTGCCTTCAGCCTCGACACCACCCTTTACCACTTGGCTCCGCGCCAGGCACAAAAATGGCCTTATGGCTGGAGATGGGTCCCCCGCCCAAAGAGCCAGCATGGAAAACTATGCCTTGTTCTAAAGCTCTTTGGGAACCGGTTGCATTGTCCCACAGACCTGGGGGCTGCGGCTTTCCTGCTGCCTTCAGCCTCAAAACCACCCTTTCCCTCTGGGGGCCAGGACAGACACAAAAAAGACCTATGGCTGGAGATGGGTCCCCGGTCGAAAGAGGCAGCAGGATAAACTATGGCTTGTTCTAAAGCTCTTTGGGAACTGCTTGCGTAGCCCCAGAGACCTGGGGGTTGCGGGCTTTCCTGCTGCCTTCAGCCTCAAAACCACCCTTTCCATCTGGATGCCGGGCCAGACACAAAAAAGGCCTATGGCTGGAGATGGGTGCCCCGCACAAGGAGCCAGCAGGGAAAACTATGCCTTGTTCTAAAGCTCTTTGTGAACCGCTTGCGTAGGCCCACAGACCTGGGGGCTGCGGGCTTTCCTGCTGCCTTCAGACTCAAAGCCACCCTTTCCCACTTGGCGCCACGCCAGGCAAAAAAATGGCCATACGGCTGGAGATGGGTGCCACGCCCAAAGAGCCAGCAGGGAAAACTATGCCTTGTTCTAAAGCTCTTTGGGAACCGCTTGCGTTGTCCCACAGACCTGGGGGCTGCGGGCTTTCCTGCTGCCTTCAGACTCAAAAACACCATTTCCCTCTGGGCGCTTGGCCAGGCACAAAAAAGGCCTATGGCTGGAGATGGGTCCCCCGCCCAAAGAGCCAGCAGGGAAAACTATGCCTTGTTCTAAAGCTCTTTGGGAACCGTTGCGTAGCCCCACAGACCTGGGGGCTGCGGGCTTTCCTGCTGCCTTCAGCCTCGACACCACCCTTTCCCACTTGGCTCCGCGCCAGGCACAAAAATGGCCATATGGCTGGAGATGGGTCCCCCGCCCAAAGAGCCAGCATGGAAAACTATGCCCTGTTCTAATGCTCTTTGGGAACCGGTTGCATTGTCCCACAGACCTGGGGGCTGCGGGCCTTCCTGCTGCCTTCAGCCTCAAAACCACCCTTTCCCTCTGGGGGACAGGACAGACACAAAAAAGACCTATGGCTGGAGATGGGTCCCCGGCCGAAAGAGGCAGCAGGATAAACTATGGCTTGTTCTAAAGCTCTTTGGGAACTGCTTGCGTAGCCCCACAGACCTGGGGGTTGCGGGCTTTCCTGCTGCCTTCAGCCTCAAAACCACCCTTTCCATCTGGATGCCGGGCCAGACACAAAAAAGGCCTATGGCTGGAGATGGGTGCCCCGCCCAAAGAGCCAGCATGGAAAACTATGCCTTGTTCTAAAGCTCTTTGGGAACCGCTTGCGTAGCCCCACAGACCTGGGGGCTGCGGGCTTTCCTGCTGCCTTCAGCCTCAAAGCCACCCTTTCCCACTTGGCGCCACGCCAGGCAAAAAAATGGCCATACGGCTGGAGATGGGTGCCACGCCCAAAGAGCCAGCAGGGAAAACTATGCCTTGTTCTAAAGCTCTTTGGGAACCGCTTGCGTAGCCCCACAGACCTGGGGGCTGCGGTCTTTCCTGCTGCCTTCAGACTCAAAAACACCATTTCCCTCTGGGCGCTTGGCCAGGCACAAAAAAGGCCTATGGCTGGAGATGGGTCCCCCGCCCAAAGAGCCAGCAGGGAAAACTATGCCTTGTTCTAAAGCTCTTTGGGAACCGTTGCGTAGCCCCACAGACCTGGCTGCTGCGGGCTTTCCTGCTGCCATCAGCCTCGACACCACCCTTTCCCACTTCGCGCCGCGCCAGGCACAAAAATGGCCATATGGCTGGAGATGAGTCTCCCGCCCAAAGAGCCAGCAGGGAAAACTATGCCTTGTTCTAAAGCTCTTTTGGAACCGCTTGCGTAGCCCCACAGACCTGGGGGCTGCGGGCTTTCCTGCTGCCTTCAGCCTCGACACCACCCTTTCCCACTTCGCGCCGCGCCAGGCACAAAACTGGCCATATGGCTGGAGATGAGTCTCCCGCCCAAAGAGCCAGCAGGGAAAACTATGCCTTGTTCTAAAGCTCTTTGGGAACCGCTTGCGTTGTCCCACAGCCTGGGGGCTGCGGGCTTTCCTGCTGCCTTCAGCCTCGACACCACCCTTTACCACTTGGCTCCGCGCCAGGCACAAAAATGGCCATATGGCTGGAGATGGGTCCCCCGCCCAAAGAGCCAGCATGGAAAACTATGCCTTGTTCTAAAGCTCTTTGGGAACCGGTTGCATTGTCCCACAGACCTGGGGGCTGCGGCTTTCCTGCTGCCTTCAGCCTCAAAACCACCCTTTCCCTCTGGGGGCCAGGACAGACACAAAAAAGACCTATGGCTGGAGATGGGTCCCCGGCCGAAAGAGGCAGCAGGATAAACTATGGCTTGTTCTAAAGCTCTTTGGGAACTGCTTGCGTAGCCCCACAGACCTGGGGGTTGCGGGCTTTCCTGCTGCCTTCAGCCTCAAAACCACCCTTTCCATCTGGATGCCGGGCCAGACACAAAAAAGGCCTATGGCTGGAGATGGGTGCCCCGCCCAAAGAGCCAGCAGGGAAAACTAGGCCTTGTTCTAAAGCTCTTTGGGAACCGCTTGCGTAGCCCCACAGACCTGGGGGCTGCGGGCTTTCCTGCTGCCTTCAGCCTCGACACCACCCTTTCCCACTTGGCGCCACGCCAGGCAAAAAAATGGCCATACGGCTGGAGATGGGTGCCACGCCCAAAGAGCCAGCAGGGAAAACTATGCCTTGTTCTAAATCTCTTTGGGAACCGCTTGCGTTGTCCCACAGACCTGGGGGCTGCGGGCTTTCCTGCTGCCTTCAGACTCAAAAACACCATTTCCCTCTGGGCGCTTGGCCAGGCACAAAAAAGGCCTATGGCTGGAGATGGGTGCCCCGCCCAAAGAGCCAGCAGGGAAAACTATGCCTTGTTCTAAAGCTCTTTGGGAACCGTTGCGTAGGCCCACAGACCTGGGGGCTGCGGGCTTTCCTGCTGCCTTCAGCCTCAAGGCCACCCTTTCCCACTTCGCGCCGCGCTAGGCACAATAATGGCCATATGGCTGGACATGGGTCCCACGCCCAAAGAGGCAGCAGGGAAAACTATGCCTTGTTCTGTAGCTCTTTGGGAACCGCTTGCGTTGTCCCACAGACCTGGGGGCTGCGGGCTTTCATGCTGCCTTCAGCCTCGACACCACCCTTTCCCACTTGGCGCCACGCCAGGCACAATAATGGCCATATGGCTGGAGATGAGTCTCCCGCCCAAAGAGCCAGCAGGGAAAACTATGCCTTGTTCTAAAGCTCTTTGGGAACCGCTTGCGTAGGCCCACAGACCTGGGGGCTGCAGGCTTTCCTTCTGCCTTCAGCATCGACACCACCCTTTACCACTTGGCTCTGCGCCAGGCACAAAAATGGCCATATGGCTGGAGATGGGTCCCCCGCCCAAAGAGCCAGCATGGAAAACTATGCCCTGTTCTAAAGCTCTTTGGGAACCGGTTGCATTGTCCCACAGACCTGGGGGCTGCGGCTTTCCTGCTGCCTTCAGCCTCGACACCACCCTTTCCCTCTGGGCACCACGCCAGGCACAAAAATGGCCATACGGCTGGAGATGGGTCCCCCGCCCAAAGAGCCAGCAGGGAAAAATATGCCTTGTTCTAAAGCTCTTTGGGAACCGCTTGCGTAGCCCCACAGACCTGGGGGCCTGCAGGCTTTCCTGCTGCCTTCAGCCTCAAAGCCACCCTTTCCCACTTGGCGCCACGCCAGGCACAAAATTGGCCATACGGTTGGAGATGAGTCTCGTGCCCAAGGAGCCAGGAGGGAAAACTATGCCTTGTTCTAAAGCACTTTGGGAACCACTTGCGTAGCCCCACAGACCTGGGGGCTGCAGGCTTTCCTGCTGCCTTCAGCCTCGACACCACCCTTTCCCTCTGGGCACCACGCCAGGCACAAAAATGGCCATACGGATGGAGATGGGTGCCACGCCCAAAGAGCCAGCCGGGAAAACTATGCCTTGTTCTAAAGGTCTTTGGGAACCGCTTGCATTGTCCCACAGACCTGGGGGCTGCAGGCTTTGATGCCGCCTTCAGCCTCAAAATCACCCTTTCCCACTGGGCAGCGTGCGAGGCACAAAAATGGCCATATGCCTGGAGATGGGTCCCCCGCCCAAAGAGGCAGCAGGGAAAACTATGCCTTGTTCTAAAGGTCTTTGGGAACAGCTTGCGAAGTCCCACAGACCTGGGGGCTGCGGGCTTTCCTGCTGCCTTCAGCCTCAAAACAACCATTTCCCTCTGGGCGCTGGGGCAGGCACAAAAAAGGCCTATGGCTGGAGATGGGTCCCACGCCCAAAGAGCCAGCAGGGAAAACTCTGCCTTGTTCTAAAGCTCTTTGGGAACCGCTTGCGTAGCCCCACAGACCTGGGGCCTGCGGGCTTTCCTGCTGCCTTCTGCCTCAAAACCACCCGTTCCCACTTGGCGCTGCGCCAGGCACAAAAATGGCCATATGGCTGGAGATGGGTCCCCCGCCCAAACAGCCAGCAGGGAAAATTATGCCTTGTTATAAAGATCTTTCGGAACCGCTTGCGTTGTCCCACAGATCTGGGTGCTGTGGGCTTTCCTGCTGCCTTCAACCTCGACACCACCCCTTATCACTTGGCGCCAAGCCAGGCACAAAAATGGCCATTATGCTGGAGATGAGTCTCCCGCCCAAGGAGGCAGCAAGGAAAACTATGCCTTGTTCTAAAGCTCTTTGGGAACCGCTTGCGCAGCCCCACAGACCTGGGGCTGCAGGCTTTCCTGCTGCCTTCAGCCTCAAAAACACCCTTTCCCACTTGGCGCCACGCCAGGCACAAAAATGGCCATATGGCTGGAGATGGGTCCCCGGCCGAAAGAGGCAGCAGGGAAAACTATGCCTTGTTCTAAAGCTCTTTGGGAACCGCTTGTGTAGCCCCACAGACCTAGGGGCTGCGGGCTTTCCTGCTGCCTTCAGCCTCAAAACCACCCTTTCCATCTGGATGCCGGGCCAGACACAAAAAAGGCCTATGGCTGGAGATGGGTCCCCCGCCCAAAGAGCCAGCAGGGAAAACTATGCCTTGTTCTAAAGCTCTTTGGGAACTGCTTGCGTAGCCCCACAGACCTGGGGCCTGCGGGCTTTCCTGCTGCCTTCAGCCTCGACACCACCCTTTCCCTCTGGGCACCACGCCAGGCACAAAAAAGGCCTATGGCTGGAGATGGGTCCCCCGCCCAAAGAGCCACCAGGGAAAACTATGCCTTCTTCTAATGCTCTTTGGGAACCGCTTGCGTAGCCCCACAGACCTGGGGGCTGCGGGCTTTCCTGCTGCCTTCAGCCTCAAAGCCACCCTTTCCCACTTGGCGCCGCGCCAGGCACAAAAATGGCCATACGGCTGGAGATGGGTCCCGTGCCCAAGGAGCCTGCAGGGAAAACTATGCCTTGTTCTAAAGCTCTTTGGGAACCGCTTGCGTAGCCCCACAGACCTGGGGGCTGCGGGCTTTCCTGCTGCCTTCAGCCTCGAAAAAACCCTTTCCCACTTGGCGCCGCGCCAGGCACAATAATGGCCATACGGCTGGAGATGGGTCCCCTGCCCAAGGAGCCAGCAGGGAAAACTATGCCTTGTTCTAAAGCTCTTTGGGAACCGCTTGCGTAGCCCCACAGACCTGGGTGCTGCAGGCTTTCCTGCTGCCTTCAGCCTCGACACCACCCTTTCCCTCTGGGCACCACGCCAGGCACAAAAATGGCCATACGGCTGGAGATGGGTGCCACGCCCAAAGAGCCAGCCGGGAAAGCTATGCCTTGTTCTAAAGCTCTTTGGGAACCGCTTGCGTAGCCCCACAGACCAGGGGGCTGCGGGCTTTCCTGCTGCCTTCAGCCTCGACACCACCCTTTCGCACTTGGCGCCGCGCCAGGCACAAAAATGGCCATACGGCTGGCGATAGGTCCCCCACCCAAAGAGTCAGCAGGGAATACTATGCCTTATTCTAAAGCTCTTTGGGAACCGCTTGCGTAGCCCCACAGACCTGGGGGCTGCGGGCTTTCCTGCTGCCTTCAGACTCGACACCACCCTTTCCCACTTGGAGCCACGCCAGGCACAAAAATGGCCTATGCCTGGAAATGGGTCCCCCGCCCAAAGAGCCAGCAGGGAAAACTATGCCTTGTTCTAAAGCTCTTTGGGAACCGCTTGCATTGTCCCACAGACCTGGGGGCTGCGGGCTTTCCAGCTGCCTTCAGCCTCAACACCACCCTTTCCCTCTGGATGCCGGGCCAGGCACAAAAAAGGCCTATGGCTGGAGATGGGTCCCCCGCCCAAAGAGCCAGCAGGGGAAACTATGTCTTCTTTTAAAGCTCTTTGGAAACCGCTTGCGTTGCCCCACAGACCTGGGGGCTGTGGGCTTTCCTGCTGCCTTCAGCCTCAAAACCACCCTTTCCCACTTGTCTCCGCGCCAGGCACAAAAATGGCCATACGGCTAGAGATGTGTCCCCCGCCCAAAGAGCCAGCAGGGAAAACTATGCCTTGTTCTAAAGATCTTTCGGAACGGTTGCATTGTCCCACAGACCTGGGGGCTGCGGGCTTTCCTGCTGCCTTCAGCTTCAAAACCACCCTTTCCCTCTGGGCGCTTGGCCAGGCACAAAAAAGGCCTATGGCTGGAGATGGGTCCCCGGCCGAAAGAGGCAGCAGGAAAAACTATGCCTTGTTCTAAAGCTCTTTGGGAACCGCTTGCGTAGCCCCACAGACCAGGGGGCTGCGGGCTTTCCTGCTGCCTTCAGCCTCAACACCACCCTTTCCCACTAGGTGCCGCGCCAGGCACAAAAATGGCCATACGGCTGGAGATGGATCCCCTGCCCAAGGAGCCAGCAGGGAAAACTATGCCTTGTTCTAAAGCTCTTTGGGAACCGCTTGCGTAATCCCAGAGACCTGGGAGCTGCGGGCATTCCTGCTGCCTTCAGCCTCAAAACCACCCTTTCCCACTTGGCACCGCGCCAGGCACAAAAATGGCCATTCTGTTGGTGATGGGTCCCCCGCCCAAACAGCCAGCAAGGAAAACTATGCCTTGTTCCAAAGCTCTTTGGGGACCGCTTGCGTAGCCCCACAGACCTGGGGGCTGCGGGCTTTCCTGCTGCCTTCAGCCTTGACACCACCCTTTCCCAACTGGCGCCGCGCCAGGCACAAAAATGGCCATACGGCTGGAGATGGGTCCCCTGCCCAAGGAGCCAGCAGGGAAAACTATGCCTTGTTCTAAAGGTCTTTGGGAACTGCTTGCGTAGCCCCACAGACCTGGGGCTGCAGGCTTTCCTCCTGCCTTCAGACTCAAAACCACCCTTTCCCACTTGTTGCCACGTCAGGCACAAAAATGGCAATATGTCTGGAGATGGGTCCCCCGCCCAAAGAGCCAGCAGGGAAAACTATGCCTTGTTCTAAAGCTCTTTTGGAACCGCTTGCGTAGGCCCACAGACCTGGGGGCTGCAGGCTTTCCTGCTGCCTTCAGCCTCAAAACCACCCTTTCCATCTGGATGCCGGGCCAGACACAAAAAAGGCCTATGGCTGGAGATGGGTGCCCCGCCCTAAGAGCCAGCAGGGAAAACTATGCCTTGTTCTAAAGCTCTTTGGGAACTGCTTGCGTAGGCCCACAGACCTGGAGGCTGCGGGCTTTCCTGCTGCCTTCAGCCTCAAAGCCACCCTTTCCCACTTGGCGCCGCGCCAGGCAAAAAAATGGCCATACGGCTGGAGATGGGTGCCACGCCCAAAGAGCCAGCAGGGAAAACTATGCCCTGTTCTAAAGCTCTTTGGGAACCGGTTGCATTGTCCCACAGACCTGGGGGCTGCGGCTTTCCTCCTGCCTTCAGCCTCAAAATCACCATTTCCCCCTGGGTCCAGGACAGACACAAAAAAGACCTATGGCTGGAGATGGGTCCCCGGCCGAAAGAGGCAGCAGGATAAACTATGGCTTGTTCTAAAGCTCTTTGGGAACTGCTTGCGTAGCCCCAGAGACCTGGGGGTTGCGGGCTTTCCTGCTGCCTTCAGCCTCAAAACCACCCTTTCCATCTGGATGCCGGGCCAGACACAAAAAAGGCCTATGGCTGGAGACGGGTGCCCCGCCCTAAGAGCCAGCAGGGAAAACTATGCCTTGTTCTAAAGCTCTTTGGGAACCGCTTGCGTAGCCCCACAGACCTGGGGGCTGCGGGCTTTCCTGCTGCCTTCAGCCTCAAAGCCACCCTTTCCCTCTGGGCGCTTGGCCAGGCACAAAAAAGGCCTATGGCTGGAGATGGGTCCCCCGCCCAAAGAGCCAGCATGGAAAACTATGCCCTGTTCTAAAGCTCTTTGGGAACCGGTTGCATTGTCCCACAGACCTGGGGGCTGCGGCTTTCCTGCTGCCTTCAGCCTCAAAACAACCCTTTCCCTCTGGGGGCCAGGACAGACACAAAAAAGACCTATGGCTGGAGATGGTCCCCGGCCGAAAGAGGCAGCAGGATAAACTATGGCTTGTTCTAAAGCTCTTTGGGAACTGCTTGCGTAGCCCCAGAGACCTGGGGGCTGCGGGCTTTCCTGCTGCCTTCAGCCTCGACACCACCCTTTCCCACTTCGCTCCGCGCCAGGCACAAAAATGTCCATATGGCTGGACATGGGTCCCACGCCCAAAGAGGCAGCAGGGAAAACTATGCCTTGTTGTAAAGCTCTTTGGGAACCGCTTGCGTTGTCCCACAGACCTGGGGGCTGCGGGCTTTCCTGCTGCCTTCAACCTCGACACCACCCTTTACCACTTGGTGCCACGCCAGGCACAAAAATGGCCATATGGCTGGAGATGAGTCTCCCGCCCAAAGAGCCAGCAGGGAAAACTGTGCCTTGTTCTAAAGCTCTTTGGGAACCGCTTGCGTAGGCCCACAGACCTGGGGGCTGCAGGCTTTCCTGCTGCCTTCAGCCTTAAAACCACCCTTTCCCTCTGGGGGCCAGGACAGACACAAAAAAGACCTATGGCTGGAGATCGGTCCCCGGCCCAAAGAGCCAGCAGGGAAAACTATGCCTTGTTCTAAAGCTCTTTGGGAACCACTTGCGTAGCCCCACAGACCTGGGGGTTGCGGGCTTTCCTGCTGCCTTCAGCCTCAAAGCCACCCTTTCCCACTTGGCGCTGCACCAGGCACAAAATTGGCCATACGGTTGGAGATGAGTCCCGTGCCCAAGGAGCCAGGAGGGAAAACTATGCCTTGTTCTAAAGCACTTTGGGAACCACTTGCGTGCCCCACAGACCTGGGGACTGCAGGCTTTCCTGCTGCCTTCAGCCTCGACACCACCCTTTCCCTCTGGGCACCACGCCAGGCACAAAAATGGCCATACGGATGGAGATGGGTGCCACGCCCAAAGAGCCAGCCGGGAAAACTATGCCTTGCTCTAAAGGTCTTTGGGAACCGCTTGCATTGTCCCACAGACCAGGGGGCTGCAGGCTTTGATGCCGCCTTCAGCCTCAAAATCACCCTTTCCCACTGGGCAGCGTGCGAGGCACAAAAATGGCCATATGCCTGTAGACGGGTCCCCCGCCCAAAGAGCCAGCAGGGAAAACTATGCCTTGTTCTAAAGGTCTTTGGGAACCGCTTGCGTAGCCCCACAGACCTGGGGGCTGCGTGCTTTCCTGCTGCCTTCAGCCTCAAAACCACCCTTTCCCACTTGGTGCCACGCCAGGCACAAAAACGGCCATATGGCTGGAGATGGGTCCCCCGCACAAGGAGCCAGCAGGGAAAACTATGCCTTGTTCTAAAGCTCTTTGGGAACCGCTTGCGTAGCCCCACAGACCTGGGGGCTGCGGGCTTTCCTGCTGCCTTCAGCCTCAAAGCCGCCCTTTCCCACTTGGCGCCACGCCAGGCAAAAAAATGGCCATACGGCTGGAGATGGGTGCCACGTCCAAAGAGGCAGCAGGGAAAACTATGCCTTGTTCTAAAGGTCTTTGGGAACCGCTTGCGAAGTCCCACAGACCTGGGGGCTGCGTGCTTTCCTGCTGCCTTCAGCCTCAAAACAACCATTTCCCTCTGGGCGCTGGGCCAGGCACAAAAAAGGCCTATGGCTGGAGATGGGTCCCCCGCCGAAAGAGCCAGCAGGGAAAACTCTGCCTTATTCTAAAGCTCTTTGGGAACCGCTTGCGTTGTCCCACAGACCTGGGTGCTGCGGGCTTTCCTGCTGCCTTCAACCTCGACACCACCCTTTCCCACTTGGCGCCAAGCCAGGCACAAAAATGGCCATATGGCTGGAGATGAGTCTCCCGCCCAAAGAGGCAGCAAGGAAAACTATGCCTTGTTCTAAAGCTCTTTGGGAACCGCTTGCGCAGCCCCACAGACCTGGGGCTGCAGGCTTTCCTGCTGCCTTCAGCCTCAAAAACACCCTTTCCCACTTGGCGCCACGCCAGGCACAAAAATGGCCATATGGCTGGAGATGGGTCCCCGGCCGAAAGAGGCAGCAGGGAAAACTATGCCTTGTTCTAAAGCTCTTTGGGAACCGCTTGTGTAGCCCCACAGACCTGGGGGTTGCGGGCTTTCCTGCTGCCTTCAGCCTCAAAACCACCCTTTCCATCTGGATGCCGGGCCAGACACAAAAAAGGCCTACGGTTGGAGATGGGTCTCCCGCCCAAAGAGCCAGCAGGGAAAACTATGCCTTGTTCTAAAGCTCTTTGGGAACTGCTTGCGTAGCCCCACAGACCTGGGGCCTGCGGGCTTTCCTGCTGCCTTCAGCCTCGACACCACCCTTTCCCTCTGGGCACCACGCCAGGCAAAAAAATGGCCATACGGCTGGAGATGGTCCCGTGCCCAAGGAGCCTGCAGGGAAAACTATGCCTTGTTCTAAAGCTCTTTGGGAACCGCTTGCGTAGGCCCACAGACCTGGGGGCTGCAGGCCTTCCTGCTGCCTTCAACCTCAAAGCCACCATTTACAAATTGGCGCCGTGCCAGGCACAAAAATGGCCATACGGCTGGAGATGGGTCCCCCGTCCAAGGAGCCAGCAGGGAAAACTATGCCTTGTTCTAAAGCCCTTTGGAAACCGCTTGCGTAGCCACACAGACCTGGGGGCTGCGGGCCTTCCTGCTGCCTTCAGCCTCAAAACCACCCTTTCCCACTTGGCGCCGCGCCAGGAACAAAAATGGCCATACGGCTGGAGATGGGTCTCCCGGCCAAAGAGCCAGCAGGGAAAACTATGCCTTGTTCTAAAGCTCTTTGGGAACCGCTTGCGTAGCCCCACAGACCTGGGGGCTGCAGGCCTTCCTCCTGCCTTCAGCCTCTACAAAACCCTTTCCCACTTGGCGCCGCGCCAGGCACAAAAATGGCAATACGGCTGGAGATGGGTCCCCCGCCCAAGGCGCCAGCAGGGAAAATTATGCCTTGTTCTACAGCTCTTTGGGAACCGCTTGCGTAGCCCCACAGACCTGGGTGCTGCAGGCTTTCCTGCTGCCTTCAGCCTCGACAACAACCCTTCCCACTTGGCGCCGCGCTAGGCACAAAAATGGCCATATATCTGTAGATGGGTCCCCCGCCCAAAGAGCCAGCAGGGAAAACTATGCCTTGTTCTAAAGCTCTTTCGGAACCGCTTGCGTAGCCCCACAGACCTGGGGGCTGCGTGCCTTCCTGCTGCCTTCAGCCTCGACACCACCCTTTCCCACTTGGCGCCGTGCCAGGCACAAAAATGGCCATATGGCTGGAGACGGGTGCCACGACCAAAGAGCCAGCAGGGAAAACTATGCCTTGTTCGAAAGCTCTTTGGGAACCACTTGCGTAGCCCCAGAGACCTGGGGGCTGTAGGCTTTCCTGCTGCCTTCAGCCTCGACACCACCCTTTCCCTCTGGGCGCCGCGCCAGGCACAAAAACGGCCTTACGGCTGGAGATGGGTCCCACGCCCAAAGAACCAGCAGGGAAAACTTTGTCTACAGTCAGTCAAGGTCGACGTACTCAGCACTGATAAGAAAGATCACATGTGTTCTTGTGGTGAGGGATATCAAGTGGAAATCCTTCTCGCGGAGTGATCAAGCGATTTAAACTTTTCATCATAATCCAAAGTCTAACATGCAAAACAATTGTCTAAGCAAAGCACAATACAGTGAGTATTAGTAAAACAACAGCAGACTGAAGCATCTTGTTATAAAGTCCTCTAACTGTCGGTGACCATCCAAAAAGAGTATCTCCCCATCTATGTCCTCCGCCTCTCTTCACTCTTTCCAACGCTTGGTGTATTTCTTCAACCTGATGATGGATGGTAATCAAAGTTGTCTCTCTATTTTCTTGGGCCTCTTTCAAGAGTCGCTTCAATTCATTGTGTTTTAGCAGCTTCTTCACCAGGGAGAGATTCATTCCGATAGGGGTAGGCAACAATCTCGAATGAACGTATAATTAGGTTGTAGCAATTGAAAAGACGTAACAGGAGCTTAATAATTGAAGTCGCATCCCGTAACTTTGTGTTAGTAAAGTTCAAACACAAAGATTTGAGTGATTACTATGTCATCTCTGAATACAAGACTACAGGGAGACCTCATGCTAACGCACCCTTTCCCAATCTAGACAAGCACAGTCTCTGGGGTTTCATCGGGATGTGTCTCAAAGTGACAAACATTCTGGTTGGTGTCAAGACAAAGGTCTTGTGCTTTGAGAGTATTACTCTCACGAATGAATCCTTGTTGGTCTCGTGAAACGCATGCGTCAACATCAGCAGTTTGCCATTTAGTCTCATTTTGTCGTGCCCAACCTCTGTGCTGTGTTGGCTAGAGTAGAGCTCCTTGGTGATTCAACCCCAGTGTGATGATTGGGTATATGGTGTATACTGAGGCATTGCGTATCGTTAAGACAAAAGCTGTGGCTTTGCTCTCAGTGGGATCGTAGGTGAAATTAACCAGATACCACCTGGACTGAAATCTTTTCTCAAATTCAATTGCGTTATCCCATATTACTTTTCGAATTTCGGTGGGCAAGGTGCCTTCTTCACCTTCCCTTATGATTGCGGCTGTCATAGATTGCATCCACCATTGGGCTTGGATACAACTAAGAGCCAAGGAAACATCGGTTTGGGTTGTACCAAGTGCATCTGTGATCAGCTGATGGTCTTTTTCACCCGTTTCTTCCCATTGAGGCAATATATTCGATAAAAGCCGTTGGTGATTTCCCAATGCTAATAGAGAGGACTGTAGGGGATGTCTTAATTTGTCCAGATCAGTAGTGGTTGTGACTAGTTTGTTGGCAAGTATCTCAGCATCTATACTATTCAAGACTCCCAGGCCTGTTCCTAAGATACCAGTCGCATCCCTCTTCCGTCCGTGTGAAGTGGCAAGAGTTCGTTTGCGTAACCATGCTGACCATTCTGCATAAGATGTACTCAGGAATGGTAAGCAGGTGGGTTTGATCGCAGAGATTTTAATCTGCATTGACAATTCTGCTCGTTTGAGGGAATATGTGGGATTAAACAGTACCTGTTGTTGACCTGTGTGTGTTTAATAACGTAAGGGCCAATATTGAAAATGTAAGGAGTTAGTCTAACGGAGGGATTAGAAAAGAGAGAGGTGTTTTTTTTCTCTTAGAAGAGAGAGCCTTTGAGAGTTTGTGGGGTGTAGGTTCTGGATTCATTTCAGCAAGTTCAGGTGTATTTGAGTCAATCATAAATGCAAATAACAATTCTGTGCCCTTGTAGCCCCAAATACAGGACACTACTGTAGGTTTGATGAAAGTGAAATTGTGCCAGCAATCTGAATTTGGCTCCATAATTTTGTAACAATCAGTGTTGTATTTGTCCGCTTTGGTAGAGTCTACATAGATGGTTTAATTACAGTTGGCCTGTGGTGATTAGACCCGTTGATAAATCGGCAACCAATGTGTGTTCTTGTGGAATAATTACTAAATTGGCCAAGAATACAAAAATACAGCATTGTTCACACATTAAGGAAAGTCATAAAATCAAGAGGCTTCTGAGGTAGCATACAGCCGCAGCTAGCACACGAAGAATGCAACAGCTGTGATTCCCTGTACAAGGTTGTTTGCGAAACTACACGAGGGATGGAACGGAACGCGCTTGTTCCGTGGCCTTCCCTTGTGACGAATAGCAGATATGGGGACGAGATGGTACTACGGAACTGATAAGCGGCCTACACGCTACCCGAGCCAACATTTCGTCAAATGTTGATGAAATGCTGTCCTTTTGTGCGAACTTTGCTCACCACAATGTACCAAAACACACCTCCATCCCGGAGGCTATCCGCCCCCGAGGTGTGAACACTCCTCCTTGAGTACATTAATCATAATAAAAGTACATATGACTAAAGTCACTCAAACTCCACTTTGAAGTTAAAAAAATAATATAAAAATAGCCCAAGAGAGAGGGGATGTCAGGGAAGACACCATCGCGAAGAATTCCACCGCTGTTTTCTGGGATCAGTCGATGGGCTGAGCCTTTCTTCCCCCCCATAAGGATGCCTTTGGGTAAGACTTTGATTACACCGAGTGCTTTCTCGAGGACTCTAGAAATTTCTCTAGAGAATCTCTACCCTACATTTATAGCCAGGCTGTATCGTTTATAATTTTGTCGCGCGTTTGTATATTTAACAATGTCTTTATTTGCACGTGCTTTGCAGACAGTGTATTTATCACCGGCAATCCTAAAGAACCTGTATATCTGTTGTTTAAATAAACTGCACTGTTTCAGTAGCTAGTCGTTTCGCTTTCTCACTGAACGCGACCAAAACTTGAGAGAGGCCGTGCTGGTTCAGGAGCACGACTAGACTGAAGGTGCAGCCCACTATTAGTGTCTCCAAATCGTAATAGTTTAACACATATTAAACGCGATTGGGCTGATAGTGCTGAATTGGGCATCACTCAGAATTGAAACCCAGCCGCACCTGGCCTCCCACCTCAGTGAGGAGTGTTAGGACGCAAGGGGGTTTATCTTCTGCCAAAACCGCTTGGCCCCGTTTCACGCAACAGAATTTGGCGTAGTCGGCAGGATTGCCATGGATAAACTGCTGCAAAAATATGATTGTGCCCCTTCCCAGGCTGGGAAGGAGTGGGCCCAAAAATTTTGGAAGGATGAAGAGAAAGTGGTGGAACGTATTGAAGAGCGTCGGGTTTCACAGAAGCTCAGAGCGGGGAAAGGCAAGGGTGTGATTTGTGCTGTGTTAGGCGCCTGTTTATCTTGTGCACAACAAGAAGCTAGAGAAACTCCCGCTCCTAATCTGATTTCAGCTGTAGAATATGCAACCCTGAAATCGGAGAATGAGGTGCTGAAGTCATCATTAGCCTTGCAAAAGGAGACAGGAGAAAGATTAAGAACTCAAGTCGATAAGCTTGTGAGTGAGAATGAATGTTTAGGAAACCGGAATGCTCAACTTGGGAGTGAAAAATCGCCAACTTAAAATGTTATTGAAAGGGTGACCGGGCTCTTAGATAAAATGCAGCCCTCGACCCAGGTCCAACAGATTCGTAAGTTAATGTGTTATCCAAATTCCGGAACCCAGACCGGAGATTTTTTTGTCTAATAGTGAGGATGACGAAGAAGATGAGGAGGAAAGGACTTTTACTTTGAAATCCCAAGTTTTTCCTTTACGTCCTCTGGTTAAAACTGAAACTGCAGTTGATGAAGGTGATGAAATTCACACCACTGTGCGTACCGTTCCATGGACACCAACCGAGTTAACAAAAATAAGGGAGAAATATTCGAGGCGACCAGAAGAGTCAGCTGTTGAGTACGTGTGGCGAGTTTCTTCTGAAGGGGGGCACAGAATTATGCTGAGTGAGGAAGAAGCAGGAGACTCTTGGGGACCAGGAGTGTTTTTAACCACTATGCCTGGGGATCATAATTATTCCCTAACCGCTCGAGCAGCCTATTGGGCAAGGGGTATGGATCCGCGAGAGAGGGGGAGCCGTTAGAGATTAGAGCTACAGGCTACTCTGATCTGTTTGCGGCTGTACGGAAAGCAGCTTGCCTGCAAGCCATGTATGACAGAGAGGAGTTTCGGAAATCCCCAATGTCAGCCCCTATTGACCCGGATCGATTAGCCCCTCTCATCCGTGGTCTTCCCGATTGCCTGAAACCGTTCCTTGTTCGCACTCAAGATCGTATACGGGATGCTCGGGGTGCTCATGGGCGGGGCCGTCGTCACTACATGCCCACCTGGAATGTACAGGAAATAGATCAATATGGGCGCCGAATGGGCTGGGCCAGCCTAACTAGTGAGAAATCCTCCGAACACCCGCGAAAGGTTCGCCAAGTCCAAACTCACACTCAAAACCCTAAATCAGAGGGAAGGTTTAAGCCTGATAAGGACCGGAATGAGTTGTGGCGTAAAGCCCTACAATTAGGGGTGCCCCGACAATTCTTGCACGGTGACCCTACGGGAGATCTCCGTACGCTAGTCCAATCTCTAACTAGAAAGACTAATGCGGCTGGGGAGAAAAGTCTAACCAGAGAATCGCCAAGCCATGAGAAAATTGTGCCTTCTGCACCGGAATGTAACTTGATTGATTTGACAGAGTCCCAGCCAAAACACTCCTATCCCCGGGGAGGGCAGTGAGCCACCCTGTCCGGCAGGTACTAGCAATCCAATGGCGCTCTCATAAAGACTCCGAACCCGTTATTGTCATTCCTGTTGGACCCCCGGAAGATATTGGTAAATTTTATTATTGATACCGGAGCCCAAATGTCTGCAATCACTAACGAAACAGCACAACTTCTAGGTATAAATGCCACCCGACGCAGAGTCAACTTCACAGGAATTGATGGTGTGGTAAAAACATGCCCCACTGCAAAAATTAACCTCTGGTTGCCGGGAGAGCAGCGAATGACTAGGGCAGAAGTGTTAGTGGGTGCCTCACGTACTAACCTCCTAGGATTTGACGTACTCCGTGGGCGAATGTGGAAACTCCCAGATGGAGATGGAACTGTGTGGAGTTTTGCAGGACGCAAAAAAGGATTAGACACAGTTAAATTGGGGCTATTAGAACCATCTATACTTTTGCCTCCTTCTAAAATTACCAACGTCTGACAGTACCCACTGCCTGCAGCTGCACTTGCAGGAGCAGACGGAGTGGTATCAGATTTAGAAAAAAGAAACATCATTAAGAGGACTCACGCGCCTTATAATTCACCGGTGTGGCCAGTAAAGAAACCAAAAAGGCAATGGCGTTTCACAGTAGATTACGGAAAATTAAACGCCAACACTGCATCCCTGACCGCTGCGGTTCCGAATATCGCGGAAATTGTGACAATGATAAAAGGAGCTGCCCATGCTTGGGTGGCTGCCTTAGATGTTAAAGACATATTTTTTTATGATTCTCCTCCTTGAGCAGGACAAGGCGTAGTTTGCATTCACATGGAAAGGAGTCCAATATACCTTTAACCGCTTTCCGCAAGGATACAAACATTCCCCCACTATTGCCCATAATGCTTTAGCTAAAGTGCTATCAGAGATTCCTGTTTCACAGGGATGTACGGTATACCAGTATATTGACGACATCTTAATAGGGGGAGAGAGCCAAGAAAGTGTACAAGACATGATGCAAAACATCCGAAAAACATTATCAGATTTGGGATTGGAAATTCCCGACTCAAAGTGTCAGGGACCCGCACAGGAAGTTAAATTCCTGGGGGTCTGGTGGATTAAGGGAGCTGCTTTTGTCCCTCAGGATACCCTGAAAAAATAGAACATGGACAGAATCCTTCCAGCACGAAGGAGTTACAGCAAGTCCTAGGAACTTTAAGTTATTGGCGTAAACACATCCCTGGCTTTTCCATCATTGCTCGCCCCCTTTATTGTTTGCTCAAAAAAGGTAAATCCTGGGAGTGGACTGAACAACATACTAATGCACTAGAATTGCTAATAAAAGAGCTAAGGTTATTCCAACAACTTGGCCCCATACATCCAACTGACCCTGTCCATGTAGAATGGGGGTCCAGTGAACATGGTTCCCGTTGTAATTGATGGCAAAAGGGACCAGCAGGACCGGAGAGACCATTAGAATTTAGCTCTCACGCCTTAATGATACTGAGAGCAGATATTCAGACCTGGAGAAGGGTTTACTGTCCCTGGTGCGAGCATTGCAACGAGCAGAGCAGATAAGGAGAGAACAGAGCGTGATTGTTCGGGGCCCTTTTCGACTCCTAGATGTGGTCCGTAAAGGGACAGCACCGCCAGCCGGCATTGCCCAGAAACCCACAGTTCGAAAGTGGTATGCTTATTTAGAAGGCATTAATGATATCATACCAATCTCTGAAGGTAGTATCAAAGTATCCATGCTCCAGAAGGATATAGATGGTGCCCTATTGTTCCAATCCCCACCAAACAGACCATCTCCAATCCAAGAAGCACCTCCTCTGAAAGAAGGCAGTGATCTTACAGGAGTGTGGTTTACTGGTGCGTCATCTCACCGTGAGAACAGTAAGTGGAAATACAAGGCCGTAGCACTGGAAGTAGCAACGGGGGAAAGAGCAATTGAAACAGGAGAAGGTAGGGCACAAGTAGGGGAACTCAGAGCCGTCCTACTTAGCTGCACAACATGGGGCTACTTACATTTACACTGACTCATATGCTGTTTTTAAAGGAGCCACTGAATGGCTAGGACACTGGGCAGCCAATGATTGGCAGGTGAATAGAGTCCCAATCTGGGAGACAGATAGTTGGAAGCAACTGTTGGAAATAGGAGGACAGAGAACATTGCACATTGCTTGGGTAAAAGGCCACGATCGTTCAAACTCGATCCCTGCTCAGTTCAACCAACAGGTAGATGGCCTCACGCGGCTACAGCAAATTGACATTGTAGATGATGGTGGGGAATGGGAACGCTTACTCGAATGGTTACATATTAAGCCTGGCCATACAGGCCGTACTGATCTGTATCAGGAAGGTCTAGCCCGGGGGTGGCCCGTGTCGGTTAAGCTGTGCGAACAAGTAGTAACTGCCTGGTCACAATGTCGCCTACGACTCAGCAAAGATCATCCGAGTAAGGCGCCTCCCTTACACATGCGGGACAAGAAAATGTTGTGGCATTCATGGCAGATTGATTATATTGGGCCCTTGAGATCATCAGGTGGGAAAAGATATGTCCTGGTAGGAGTGGAGATTATCTCCAGCCTCACTATGGCCACCAGCTTCAAAACAGCTACCAGGGACAACACAGTGAAAGGCCTAAAAGAGTGGCTCAGCACACTTCCCCTTCCTGAGGAAATCCAGAGTGATAACGTTTCACACTTTACCGCTTCGGTGGTACAAGATTGGGCCAAAGAAGAAGGGATTCGCTGGGTATTTCATACTCCCTATTATCCCCAGGCTAATGGCATTGTTGAACGCACCAACGGATTGGTTAAGCGTTTTGCAAAAACTCATAAATCATAAGTGAAGGTGAAGAAGGCACCTTGCCCACCGAAATTCGAAAAGTAATATGGGATAATGCAATTGAGTTTGAGAGAAAATTTCAGTCCAGGTGGTATCTGGTTAATTTCACCTACGATCCCACTGAGAGCAAAGCCACAGCTTTTGTCTTAACGATACGCAATGCCTCAGCATACACCATATACCCAATCATCGCACTGGGGTTGAATCACCAAGGAGCTCTACTCTATCCAACACAGCACAGAGGTTGGGCACGACAAAATGAGACTAAATGGCAAACTGCTGATGTTGACGCATGCGTTTCACGAGACCAACAAGGATTCATTCGTGAGAGTAATACTCTCAAAGCACAAGACCTCTGTCTTGACACCAACCAGAATGTTTGTCACTTTGAGACACATCCCGATGAAACCCCAGAGACTGTGCTTGTCTAGATTGGGAAAGGGTGCGTTAGCATGAGGTCTCCCTGTAGTCTTGTATTACAGACGACAAAGGCTTGAGACCATGGCCACTCTGGGTCTCTTTGACTACAAACAACAGGGAATAAAAAGGTAAAACTGAATAGCATCAATTCCATCTGCCAATTCGTCATTTTAGAATTTGGGCCTCCAGGTAGCCATACATCATAAAAGTAGTATTATTGCCAGGATCAATGTCAGGATTCCCTGGAGACATTCAAAGGTAGCGTAGGCCAATCCGTCTGTACAGCTCATCCAAGGTTCCTGGAAGACATAAAGGAAAAGAAAATCTGCTCGGTCTTATTCGACCGACGGGCTTAAAAAGAAGGTGCGGTCCACCGGGTGCTGATCCGGTGTATCTTCCCTGAACAATCCTTGGCTTCCCATGCATAGGGATTTTTGGGAGTAGCTAGCACCATTGGCACCGTCCCATTTTGAGGCATTTTCACTAGCACAGGTAGTCCAGGGTGAAATCTTCCGGGGTATTTTCCCGGTTCATTGGCAGCCTTTGGAGAGATAATATTGGCAGGCACACAGAAAGCTTTCATTTTAGGACAGCCGTCTCCACTCCATCTGTTATTTAGTTGATAGATGGCATCATCCAATCGCAAATGCCAACCAGGTTCATGACTTTTTGCAAAACGCTTAACCAATCTATTGGTGCGTTCAACAATGCCATTAGCCTGGGGATAATAGGGAGTATAAAATACCCAGCGAATCCCTTCTTCCTTGGCCCAATCTTGTACCACCGAAGCCGTAAAGTGTGAACCGTTATCACTCTGGATTTCCTCGGGAAGGGAAAGTGTGCTGAGCCACCCTTTTAGGCCTTTCACTGTGTTGTCCCTGGTAGCTGGTTTGAAACTGCTGGCCATACTGAGGCTGGAGATAATCTCCACTCCTACCAGGACATATCTTTTCCCACCTGATGATCTCAAGGGCCCAATATAATCAATCTGCCATGAATGCCACAACATTTTCTTGTCCCGCATGTGTAAGGGAGGCGCCTTACTCGGATGATCTTTGCTGAGTCGTAGGCGACATTGTGACCAGGCAGTTACTATTTGTTCGCACAGCTTAACCGACACAAGCCACCCACCTTCCCGATACAGGTCAGGACGGCCTGTGCGGCCACGTTTAACATGTAACGATTCAAGTAAGCGTTCCCATTCCCCACCATCATCTACAATGTCAATTTATTGTAGCCGCGTGAGGCCATCTACCTGTTGGTTGAACTGAGCAGTCATCGAGTTTGAACGATCGTGGCCTTTTACCCAAGCAATGTTCTCTGTCCTCCTGTTTCCAACAGTTGCTTCCAATTATCTGTCTCCCAAACTGGGACTCTATTCACCTACCAAGCATTGGCTGCCCAGTGTCCTAGCCATTCAGTGGCTCCTTTAAAAACAGCATATGACTCAGCGTAAAAGGAGGTGACTCCATGTTGTGCAGCTAGTAGGACAGCTCTGAGTTCCCCTACTTGTTCCCCTACCCTCCCCTGTTTCAATCGCTCTTTCTCCCGTTGTTACTTCCAGTGCTACGGCCTTATATTTCCACTTATTTTTTTAACGGTGAGATGACGCACCAGTAAACCACACTCCTGTAAGATCACTGCTGTCCCTCAAAGGAGGTGCTTCTTGGATCGGAGATGGTCTATTTGGTGGGGATTGGAACAATAGGGCACCATCTATATCCTTTGGTATCCTTGTGAAGTAGCCTTGGATACTTTAACACTGCCTTCAGAGACTGGCTTGATTTCATTAATGCCTTCTAAATAAGCATACCACTTTCGAACTGTAGGTCTCTGGGCAATGCCAGCTGGTGGTGGTGTCCCTTTAAGGACCACATCTGGGAGGCGAAAAGGTCCCAGGAAAGATCACGCTCTGTTCTCTCCTTATCTGCTCTGCTCGTTGCAACGCTCGCACCAGGGACAGTAAACCCTTCTCCAGGTCTGAATATCTGCTCTCAGTATCATTGAAGGAGTGGGAGCAAAATTCTAATGGTCTCTCCGGTCCTGCTGGTCCCTTCTGCCATAAATTACAACGGGAACCATGTTCACTGAACCCCCATTCTACATGGACAGGGTCAGTTGGATGTATAGGACCAAGCTGTTGGAATAACCTTAGCTCCTTTATTAGTAATTGCAGAGCATTAGTGTGTTGTTCAGTCCACACCCAGGATTTACCCTTTTTTGGCAAGCTATGAAGGGGGCGAGCAATGATGGAAAAGCCAGGGACGTGTTTACGCCAATAACTTAAAGTCCCAGGACTAGCTGTAACTCCTTCACGCTGGATGGATTCTGGCCATGCTCTATTTTTTCCAGGGTATCCTGAGGGACAGAAGCAGCTCCCTTAATCCACCAGACCCCCAGGAATTTAACTTCCTGTGCTGGTCCCTGACACTTTGAGTCGGGAATTTCCAATCCCAAATCTGATAATGTTTTTCGGATGTTTTGCATCATGTCTTGTACACTTTCTTGGCTCTCTCCCCCTATTAAGATGTCATCAATAATATACTGGTATACCGTACATCCCTGTGAAACAGGAATCTCTGATAGCACTTTAGCTAAAGCATTATGGGCAATAGTGGGGGAATGTTTGTATCCTTGCGGAAAGCGGTTAAAGGTATATTGGACTCCTTTCCATGTGAATGCAAACTGCGCTTTGTCCTGCTCAAGGAGGAGAATCATAAAAAAATATGTCTTTAACATCTAAGGCAACCCTCCAAGGATGGGCAGCTCCTTGTATCATTGTCACAATTTCCGCGATATTCGGAACCGCAGCGGTCAGGGGTGCAGTGTTGGCATCCAACTTTTGCTAATCTACTGTGAAACGCTATTGCCTTTTTGATTTCTTTACTGGCCACACCGGTGAATTATAAGGCGAGTGAATCCTCTTAATGATGTCCATTTTTCTAAATCTGATACCACTCTGTCTGCTCCTGCAACAGCAGCTGCAGGCAGTGGACACTACAGGACAGCAGAGAATTTAGAGGGAGGGAAAGGTATGGAAGTTTCCAATAGACTCAATTTCACTGTGTCTGCTACTTTTTCGCATCCTGCAAAACTTCACACTGTGAGACATCATTAAGAAAAGTCATTAAGAAAACGTCGGGCGGCAGGCTCTCGTGGCGCCTTCAGCCTCAAAACCACCCTTTCCCAATTGGCGCCGCGCCAGGCGCAAAAATGGCCTTACGGCTGGAGATGGGTCCCTCGCCGAAGGAGCCGGAAGGGAAAACTATGCCTTGTTCTAAAGCTCTTTGGGAACCGCTTGCGTAGCCCCACAGACCTGGGGGCTGCGGGCTTTCCTGCTGCCTTCAGCCTCAAAACCACCCTTTCCCACTTAGTGCCACGCCATGGAACAAAAATGGCCATATGGCTGGAGATGGGTCCCCCGCCCAAAGAGCCAGCAGGGAAAACTATGCCTTGTTCTAAAGCTCTTTGGGAACCGCTTGCGTAGCCCCACAGACCTGGGAGCTGCGGGCCTTCCTGCTGCCTTCAGCATCGACAGCACCCTCTCCCACTTGGTGCCGCGCCAGGCACAAAAATGGCCTTACGGCTGGAGATGGGTCCCCCGCCCAAAGAGCCTGCAGGGAAAACTATGCCTTGTTCTAAAGCTCTTTGGGAACCGCTTGCGTTATCCCACAGACCTGGGGACTGCGGGCTTTCCTGCTGCCTTCAGCCTCAAAGCCACCCTTTCAATCTGGGCGCCGGGCGAGGCACAAAAATGGCCTATGGCTGGAGATGGGTCCCCCGCCCAAAGAGCCATCAGGGAAAACTATGCCTTGTTCTAAAGCTCTTTGAGAACCGGTTGCGTAGCCCCACAGACCTGGGGGCTGCGGGCTTTCCTGCTGCCTTCAGCCTCAAAGCCACCCTTTCACACTTGACGCCGCGCCAGGCACAAAAATGGCCATAGGGCTGGACATGGGTCAATCGCCGAAGGAGCCAGCAAGAAAAACTATGCCTTGTTCTAAAGCTCTTTGGGAACCGCTTGCGTAGCCCCACAGACCTGGGAGCTGCGGGCTTTCCTGCTGCCTTCAGCCTCAAAACCACTCTTTCCCACTTGGTGCCACGCCAGGCACAAAAATGGCCATACGGCTGGAGATGGGTCCCCCGCACAAGGAGCCAGCAGGGAAAACTATGCCTTGTTCTAAAGCTCTTTGGGAACCGCTTGCGTAGCCCCACAGACCTGAGGGCTGCAGGCTTTCCTGCTGCCTTCAGCCTCAAAGCCACCCTTTCCCTCTGGGCACCACGCCAGGCAAAAAAACTGCCATACGGCTGGAGATGGGTGCCACGCCCAAAGAGCCAGCACGGAAAACTATGCCTTGTTCTAAAGGTCTTTGGGAACCGCTTGCGTAGGCCCACAGACCTGGGGGCTGCGGGCTTTCCTGCTGCCTTCAGCCTCAAAACCACCATTTCCCACTGGGCCCTGGGCCAGGCACAAAAAAGGCCTATGGCTGTAGATGGGTCCCACGCCCAAAGAGCCAGCAGGGAAAACTATGCCTTGTTCTAAAGCTCTTTGGGAACTGCTTGCGTAGCCCCACAGACCTGGGGGCTGCGGGCTTTCCTGCTGCCTTCAGACTCAAAGCCACCATTTACAAACTGGCGCCGTGCCAGGAACAAAAATGTCCATACGGCTGGAGATGGGTCCCCCGCCCAAAGAGCCAGCAGGGAAAACTATGCCTTGTTCTAAAGCTCTTTGGGAACCGCTTGCGTAGCCCCACAGACCTGGGGGCTGCGGGCTTTGCTGCTGCCTTCAGCCTCAAAACCACCCTTTCCCACTTAGTGCCACGCCAGGCACAAAAATGGCCATACGGCTGGAGATGGGTGCCCCGCCCAAAGAGCCAGTAGGGAAAACTATGCCTTGTTCTAAAGCTCTTTGGGAACCGCTTGTGTAGCCCCACAGACCTGGGGGCTGCGGGCTTTCCTGCTGCCTTCAGCCTCAAAACCACCCTTTCCCACTTGGCGCCGCGCCAGGCACAAAAATGGCCATACGGCTGGAGATGGGTCTCCCGCCCAAAGAGCCAGCAGGGAAAACTATGCCTTGTTCTAAAGCTCTTTGGGAACCGCTTGCGTAGCCCCACAGACCTGAGGGCTGCGGGCTTTCCTGCTGCCTTCAGCCTCTACAAAACCCTTTCCCACTTGGCGCCGCGCCAGGCACAAAAATGGCCATATGGCTGGAGATGGGTCCCCGCCCAAGGAGCCAGCAGGGAAAACTATGCCTTGTTCTAAAGCTCTTTGGGAACCGCTTGCGTAGCCCCAGAGACATGGGGGCTGCAGGCTTTCCTGCTGCCTTCAGCCTCGACAACACCCTTTCCCTCTGGGCGCCGCGCCAGGCACAAAAATGGCCATATGGCTGGAGATGGGTCCCCCGCCCAAAGACCCAGCAGGGAAAACTGTGCCTTGTTCTAAAGCTCTTTGGGAACCGCTTGCGTAGCCCCACAGACGTGGGGGCTGCGGGCCTTCCTGCTGCCTTCAGCCTCAAAACCACCCTTTCCCACTTGGCGCGGTGCCAGGCACAAAAATGGCCTATGGCTAGAGATGGGTCCCCCGCCCAAAGAGCCAGCAGGGAAAACTATGCCTTGTTCTAAAGCTCTTTGGGAATCGCTTGCGTAGCCCCACAGACCTGGGGGCTGCGGGCCTTCCTGCTGCCTTCAGCCTCAAAACCACCCTTTCCCACTTGGCGCCGCGCCAGGCACAATAATGGCCGTACGGCTGGAGATGGGTCTCCCGCCCAAAGAGCCAGCAGGGAAAACTATGCCTTGTTCTAAAGTTCTTTGGGAACCACTTGCGTAGACCCACAGACCTGGGGGCTGCGGGCTTTCCTGCTGCCTTCAGCCTCGACAAAACCCTTTCCCACTTGGCGCCGCGCCAGGCACAAAAATGGCCATACGGCTGGAGATGGGTCCCCCGCCCAAGGAGCCAGCAGGGAAAACTATGCCTTGTTCTAAAGCTCTTTGGGAACCGCTTGCGTAGCCCCACAGACCTGGGGGCTGCAGGCTTTCCTGCTGCCTTCAGCCTCAAAGCCACCCTTTCCCACTTGGCGCCGCGCCAGGCACAAAAATGGCCATACGGCTGGACATGGGTCTCCCGCCCAAAGAGTCAGCAGGGAAAACTATGCCTTGTTCTAAAGCTCTTTTGAACCGCTTGCGTAGCCCCACAGACCTGGGGGCCGCGGGCTTTCCTGCTGCCTTCAGCCTCAAAACAATCCTTTCCCACTTGGCGCCGCGCCAGGCACAAAAATGGCCATACGGCTGGAGATGGGTCCCCCGCCCAAAGACCCAGCAGGGAAAACTGTGCCTTGTTCTAAAGCTCTTTGGGAACCGCTTGCGTAGCCCCACAGACGTGGGGGCTGCGGGCCTTCCTGCTGCCTTCAGCCTCAAAACCAGCCTTTCCCACTTGGCGTGGTGCCAGGCACAAAAATGGCCTATGGCTAGAGATGGGTCCCATGCCCAAAGAGCCAGCAGGGAAAACTATGCCTTGTTCTAAAGCTCTTTGGGAACCGCTTGCGTAGCCCCACAGACCTGGGGGCTGCGGTCTTTCCTGCTGCCTTCAGCCTCAAAACCACCCTTTCCCACTTGGCGCCACGCCAGGCACATAAATGGCCATACGGCTGGAGATAGGTTCCCGCCCAAAGAGCCAGCAGGGAAAACTATGCCTTGTTCTAAAGCTCTTTGGGAATCGCTTGCATAGACCCACAGACCTGGGGGCTGCGGGCCTTCCTGCTGCCTTCAGCCTCAAAACCACCCTTTCCCACTTGGCGCCGCGCCAGGCACAAAAATGGCCTATGGCTGGAGATGGGTCCCGCCCAAGGAGGCAGCAGGGAAAACTATGCCTTGTTCTAAAGCTCTTTGGGCACCGCTTGCGTAGACCCACAGACCTGGGGGCTGCGGGCCTTCCTGCTGCCTTCAGCCTCAAAACCACCCTTTCCCACTTGGCGCCGCGCCAGGCACAATAATGGCCGTACGGCTGGAGATGGGTCTCCCGCCCAAAGAGCCAGCAGGGAAAACTATGCCTTGTTCTAAAGCTCTTTGGGAACCGCTTGCGTAGCCCCACAGACCTGGGGGCTGCAGGCTTTCCTGCTGCCTTCAGCCTCAAAGCCACCCTTTCCCACTTTGCGCCGCGCCAGGCACAAAAATGGCCATACGGCTGGACATGGGTCTCCCGCCCAAAGAGTCAGCAGGGAAAACTATGCCTTGTTCTAAAGCTCTTTTGAACCGCTTGCGTAGCCCCACAGACCTGGGGGCCGCGGGCTTTCCTGCTGCCTTCAGCCTCAAAACAATCCTTTCCCACTTGGCGCCGCGCCAGGCACAAAAATGGCCATACGGCTGGAGATGGGTCCCCCGCCCAAAGACCCAGCAGGGAAAACTGTGCCTTGTTCTAAAGCTCTTTGGGAACCGCTTGCGTAGCCCCACAGACGTGGGGGCTGCGGGCCTTCCTGCTGCCTTCAGCCTCAAAACCACCCTTTCCCACTTGGCGTGGTGCCAGGCACAAAAATGGCCTATGGCTAGAGATGGGTCCCATGCCCAAAGAGCCAGCAGGGAAAACTATGCCTTGTTCTAAAGCTCTTTGGGAACCGCTTGCGTAGCCCCAGAGACCTGGGGGCTACGGGCTTTCCTGCTGCCTTCAGTCTCAAAACCACCCTTTCCCTCTGGGCGCCGCGCCAGGCACAAAAATGGCCATACGGCTGGAGATGGGTCCCCCGCCCAAGGAGCCAGCAGGGAAAACTATGCCTTGTTCTAAAGCTCTTTGGGAACCGCTTGCGTAGCCCCACAGACCTGGGGGCTGCGGTCTTTCCTGCTGCCTTCAGCCTCAAAACCACCCTTTCCCACTTGGCGCCACGCCAGGCACATAAATGGCCATACGGCTGGATATAGGTTCCCGCCCAAAGAGCCAGCAGGGAAAACTATGCCTTGTTCTAAAGCTCTTTGGGAATCGCTTGCGTAGACCCACAGACCTGGGGGCTGCGGGCCTTCCTGCTGCCTTCAGCCTCAAAACCACCCTTTCCCACTTGGCGCCGCGCCAGGCACAAAAATGGCCTATGGCTGGAGATGGGTCCCGCCCAAGGAGGCAGCAGGGAAAACTATGCCTTGTTCTAAAGCTCTTTGGGCACCGCTTGCGTAGACCCACAGACCTGGGGGCTGCGGGCTTTCCTGCTGCCTTCAGCCTCAAAACCAACCTTTCCCTCTGGGCGTCGCGCCAGGCACAAAAATGGCCATACGGCTGGAGATGGGTCTCCCGCCCAAAGAGCCAGCAGGGAAAACTATGCCTTGTTCTAAAGTTCTTTGGGAACCACTTGCGTAGACCCACAGACCTGGGGGCTGCGGGCTTTCCTGCTGCCTTCAGCATCGACAAAACCCGTTCCCACTTGGCGCCGCGCCAGGCACAAAAATGGCCATATGGCTGGAGATGGGTCCCCCGCCCAAGGAGCCAGCAGGGAAAACTATGCCTTGTTCTAAAGCTCTTTGGGAACCGCTTGCGTAGCCCCACAGACCTGGGGGCTGCAGGCCTTCCTGCTGCCTTCAGCCTCAAAGCCACCCTTTCCCACTTGGCGCCGCGCCAGGCCCAAAAATGGCCATACGGCTGGAGATGGGTCTCCCGCCCAAAGAGCCAGCAGGGAAAACTATGCCTTGTTCTAAAGCTCTTTGGGAACCGCTTGCGTAGCCCCACAGACCTGGGAGCTGCAGGCTTTCCTGCTGCATTCAGCCTCAAAACCACCCTTTCCCACTTGGCGCCGCGCCAGGCACAAAAATGGCCATACGGCTGGAGATGGGTCCCCCGCCCAAGGAGCCAGCAGGGAAAACTATGCCTTGTTCTAAAGCTCTTTGGGAACCGCTTGCGTAGTCCCAGAGACCTGGGAGCTGCGGGCATTCCTGCTGCCTTCAGCCTCCAAACCACCCTTTCCCACTTGCTGCAGCGCCAGGCACAAAAATGGCCATACGGCTGTAGAGGGGTGCCACGACCATAGAGCCAGCAGGGAAAACTATGCCTTGTTCTAAAGCTCTTTGGGAACCGCTTGCGTTGTCCCACAGACCTGGGGACTGCAGGCTTTCCTGCTGCCTTCACCCTCAAAACCACCCTTTCCCTCTGGGCGCCACGCCAGGCACAAAAATGGCCTATGGCTGGAGATGGGTCCCCCGCCCAAAGAGCCAGCAGGGAAAACTATGCCTTGTTCTAAAGCTCTTTGGGAACCGCTTGCGTAGACCCACAGACCTGGGGACTGCAGGCTTTCCTGCTGCCTTCAGCCTCTTCACCACCCTTTCCCACTTGGCGCCGCGCCAGGCACAAAAATGGCCATACGGCTGGAGATGAGTCCCCCGCCCAAAGAGCCAGCAGGCAAAACTATGCCTTGTTCTAAAGCTCTTTTGGAAGCACTTGCGTAGCCCCACAGACCTAGGGGCTGCGGGCTTTACTGCTGCCTTCAGCCTCGACACCACCCTTTCCCACTTGGCACCGCGCCAGGCACAAAAATGGCCATACGGCTGGGGATGGGTCTCCCGCCCAAAGAGCCAGCAGGGAAAACTGTGCCTTGTTCTAAAGCTCTTTGGGAACCACTTGCGTAGCCCCACAGACCTGGGGGCTGCGGTCTTTCCTGCTGCCTTCAGTCTCAAAACCACCCTTTCCCTCTGGGCGCCGTGCCAGGCACAAAAATGGCCATATGGCTGGAGATGGGTGCCACGCCCAAAGACCCAGCAGGGAAAACTATGCCTTGTTCTAAAGCTCTTTGGGAACCACTTGCGTAGCCCCACAGACGTGGGGACTGCGGGCTTTCCTGCTGCCTTCAGCCTCGACACCACCCTTTCCCTCTGGGCGCCGGGCCAGGCACAAAAATGGCCATACGGCTGGAGATGGGTCCCCCGTCCAAAGAGCCAGCAGGGAAAACTATGCCTTGTTCTAAAGCTCTTTGGGAACCGCTTGCGTAGCCCCACAGACCTGGGTGCTGTAGGCTTTCCTGCTGCCTTCAGCCTCAAAACCACCCTTTCCCACTTGGCGCCGCGCCAGGCACAAAAATGGCCATACGGCTGGAGATGGGTCCCCCGCCCAAAGAGCCAGCAGGGAAAATTATGCCTTGTTCTAAAGCTCTTTGGGAACCGCTTGCGTAGCCCCACAGACCTGGGGGCTGCGGGCCTTCCTGCTGCCTTCAGCCTCAAAACCACCCTTTCCCACTTGGCGCGGTGCCAGGCACAAAAATGGCCTATGGCTAGAGATGGGTCCCATGCCCAAAGATCCAGCAGGGAAAACTATGCCTTGTTCTAAAGCTCTTTGGGAACCGCTTGCGTAGCCCCACAGACCTGGGGGCTACGGGCTTTCCTGCTGCCTTCAGTCTCAAAACCACCCTTTCCCTCTGGGCGCCGCGCCAGGCACAAAAATGGCCATATGGCTGGAGATGGGTCCCCCGCCCAAGGAGCCAGCAGGGAAAATTATGCCTTGTTCTAAAGCTCTTTGGGAACCGCTTGCGTAGCCCCACAGAACTGGGGGCTGCGGGCTTTCATGCTGCCTTCAGCCTCAAAACCACCCTTTCCCACTTGCCGCCGCGCCAGGCACAAAAATGGCCATACGGCTGGAGATAGGTTCCCGCCCAAAGAGCCAGCAGGGAAAACTATGCCTTGTTCTAAAGCTCTTTGGGAACCGCTTGCGTAGCCCCACAGACCTGGGGGCTGCGGTCTTTCCTGCTGCCTTCAGCCTCAAAACCAACCTTTCCCTCTGGGCGTCGCGCCAGGCACAAAAATGGCCATACGGCTGGAGATGGGTCCCCCGCCCAAAGAGCCAGCAGGGAAAACTATGCCTTGTTCTAAAGGTCTTTGGGAATCGCTTTTGTAGCCCCACAGACCTGGGGGCTGCGAGCCTTCCTGCTGCCTTCAGCCTCGACAAAACCCTTTCCCACTTGGCGCCGCGCCAGGCACAAAAATGGCCATATGGCTGGAGATGGGTCCCCCGCCCAAAGAGCCAGCAGGGAAAACTATGCCTTGTTCTAAAGCTCTTTGGGAACCGCTTGCGTAGCCCCACAGACCTGGGGGCTGCAGGCTTTCCTGCTGCCTTCAGCCTCGACACCACCCTTTCCCACTTGGCGCCGCGCCAGGCACAAAAACGGCCACACGGCTGGAGATGGGTCCCCCGCCCAAAAAGCCAGCAGGGAAAACTATGCCTTGTTCTAAAGCTCTTTGGGCACCGCTTGCGTAGCCCCACAGGCCTGGGGGCTGCGGGCTTTTGTGCTGCCTTCAGCCTCAAAACCACCCTTTCGCACTTGGCGCCGCGCCAGGCACAAAAATGGCCATACGGCTGGAGATGGGTCCCCCGCCCAAAGAGCCAGCAGGGAAAACTATGCCTTGTTCTAAAGCTCTTTGGGAACCGCTTGCGTTGTCCCACAGACCTGGGGGCTGCGGGCTTTCCTGCTGCCTTCAGCCTCAAAACCACCCTTTCCCACTTGGCACCGCGCCAGGCACAAAAATGGCCATATGGTTGGAGATAGGTTCCCGCCCAAAGAGCCAGCAGGGAAAACTATGCCTTGTTCTAAAGCTCTTTGGGAACCGCTTGCGTAGACCCACAGACCTGGGGGCTGCGGGCTTTCCTGCTGCCTTCAGTCTCAAAACCACCCTTTCCCTCTGGGCGCCGCGCCAGGCACAAAAATGGCCATATGGCTGGAGATGGTTCCCCCGCCCAAGGAGCCAGCAGGGAAAACTATGCCTTGTTCTAAAGCTCTTTGGGAACCGCTTGCGTAGCCCCACAGACCTGGGGGCTGCAGGCTTTCCTGCTGCCTTCAGCCTCAAAACCACCCTTTCCCACTTGGCGCCGGGCCAGGCACAAAAATTGCCATACGGCTGAAGATAGGTTCCCGCCCAAAGAGCCAGCAGGGAAAACTATGCCTTGTTCTAAAGCTCTTTGGGAACCGCTTGCGTAGACCCACAGACCTGGGGGCTGCAGGCCTTCCTGCTGCCTTCAGCCTCGACACCACCCTTTCCCACTTGGCGCCGCGCCAGGCACAAAAATGGCCTATGGCTGGAGATGGGTCCCCCGCCCAAGGAGGCAGCAGGTAAAACTATGCCTTGTTCTAAAGCTCTTTGGGCACCGCTTGCGTAGACCCACAGACCTGGGGGCTGCGGGCTTTCCTGCTGTCTTCAGCCTCAAAACCACCCTTTCCCACTTGGCGCCACGCCAGGCACAAAAATGGCCATACAGCTGGAGATGGGTCTCCCGCCCAAAGAGCCAGCAGGGAAAATCATGCCTTGTTCTAAAGCTCTTTGGGAACCGCTTGCGTAGCCACACAGATGTGGGGGCTGCGGGCCTTCCTGCTGCCTTCAGCCTCAAAACCACCCTTTCCCACTTGGCGCGGTGCCAGGCACAAAAATGGCCTATGGCTAGAGATGGGTCCCATGCCCAAAGAGCCAGCAGGGAAAACTATGCCTTGTTCTAAAGCTCTTTGGGAACCGCTTGCGTAGCCCCACAGACCTGGGGGCTGCGGGCTTTCCTGCTGCCTTCAGCCTCAAAACCACCCTTTCCCACTTGGCGCCACGCCAGGCACAAAAATGGCCATACGGCTGGAGATAGGTTCCCGCCCAAAGAGCCAGCAGGGAAAACTATGCCTTGTTCTAAAGCTCTTTGGGAACCGCTTGCGTAGCCCCACAGACCTGGGGGCTGCGGTCTTTCCTGCTGCCTTCAGCCTCAAAACCAACCTTTCCCTCAGGGCGTCGCGCCAGGCACAAAAATGGCCATACGGCTGGAGATGGGTCCCCCGCCCAAAGAGCCAGCAGGGAAAACTATGCCTTGTTCTAAAGCTCTTTGGGAATCGCTTTTGTAGCCCCACAGACCTGGGGGCTGCGAGCCTTCCTGCTGCCTTCAGGCTCAAAACCACCCTTTCCCACTTGGCGCCGCGCCAGGCACAAAAACGGCCATACGGCTGGAGATGGGTCTCCCGCCCAAAGAGCCAGCAGGGAAAACTATGCCTTGTTCTAAAGTTCTTTGGGAACCACTTGCGTAGACCCACAGACCTGGGGGCTGCGGGCCTTCCTGCTGCCTTCAGCCTCGACAAAACCCTTTCCCACTTGGCGCCGCGCCAGGCACAAAAATGGCCATATGGCTGGAGATGGGTCCCCCGCCCAAAGAGCCAGCAGGGAAAACTATGCCTTGTTCTAAAGCTCTTTGGGAACCGCTTGCGTAGCCCCACAGACCTGGGGGCTGCAGGCTTTCCTGCTGCCTTCAGCCTCGACACCACCCTTTCCCACTTGGCGCCGCGCCAGGCACAAAAATGGCCATACGGCTGGAGATGGGTCCCCCGCCCAAGGAGCCGGCAGGGAAAACTATGCCTTGTTCTAAAGCTCTTTGGGAACCGCTTGCGTAGTCCCAGAGACCTGGGAGCTGCGGGCATTCCTGCTGCCTTCAGCCTCAAAACCACCCTTTACCACTTGGCGCGGTGCCAGGCACAAAAATGGCCTATGGCTAGAGATGGGTCCCATGCCCAAAGAGCCAGCAGGGAAAACTATGCCTTGTTCTAAAGCTCTTTGGGAACCGCTTGCGTAGCCCCACAGACCTGGGGGCTACGGGCTTTCCTGCTGCCTTCAGTCTCAAAACCACCCTTTCCCTCTGGGCGCCGCGCCAGGCACAAAAATGGCCATATGGCTGGAGATGGGTCCCCCGCCCAAGGAGCCAGCAGGGAAAATTATGCCTTGTTCTAAAGCTCTTTGGGAACCGCTTGCGTAGCCCCACAGACCTGGGGGCTGCGGGCTTTCATGCTGCCTTCAGCCTCAAAACCACCCTTTGCCACTTGCCGCCGCGCCAGGCACAAAAATGGCCATACGGCTGGAGATAGGTTCCCGCCCAAAGAGCCAGCAGGGAAAACTATGCCTTGTTCTAAAGCTCTTTGGGAACCGCTTGCGTAGCCCCACAGACCTGGGGGCTGCGGTCTTTCCTGCTGCCTTCAGCCTCAAAACCAACCTTTCCCTCTGGGCGTCGCGCCAGGCACAAAAATGGCCATACGGCTAGAGATGGGTCCCCCGCCCAAAGAGCCAGCAGGGAAAACTATGCCTTGTTCTAAAGCTCTTTGGGAATCGCTTTTGTAGCCCCACAGACCTGGGGGCTGCGAGCCTTCCTGCTGCCTTCAGCCTCAAAACCACCCTTTCCCACTTGGCGCCGCGCCAGGCACAAAAACGGCCATACGGCTGGAGATGGGTCTCCCGCCCAAAGAGCCAGCAGGGAAAACTATGCCTTGTTCTAAAGTTCTTTGGGAACCGCTTGCGTAGACCCACAGACCTGGGGGCTGCGGGCTTTCCTGCTGCCTTCAGCCTCGACAAAACCCTTTCCCACTTGGCGCCGCGCCAGGCACAAAAATGGCCATATGGCTGGAGATGGGTCCCCCGCCCAAAGAGCCAGCAGGGAAAACTATGCCTTGTTCTAAAGCTCTTTGGGAACCGCTTGCGTAGCCCCACAGACCTGGGGGCTGCAGGCTTTCCTGCTGCCTTCAGCCTCGACACCACCCTTTCCCACTTGGCGCCGCGCCAGGCACAAAAATGGCCATACGGCTGGAGATGGGTCCCCCGCCCAAGGAGCCGGCAGGGAAAACTATGCCTTGTTCTAAAGCTCTTTGGGAACCGCTTGCGTAGTCCCAGAGACCTGGGAGCTGCGGGCATTCCTGCTGCCTTCAGCCTCCAAACCACCCTTTCCCACTTGGCGCCGTGCCAGGCACAAAAATGGCCATACGGCTGGAGACGGGTGCCACGACCAAAGAGCCAGCAGGGAAAACTATGCCTTGTTCTAAAGCTCTTTAGAAACCGCTTGCGTAGCCCCAGAGACCTGGGGGCTGCAGGCCTTCCTGCTGCCTTCAGCCTCTACAAAACCCTTTCCCACTTGGCGCCGCGCGAGGCACAAAAATGGCCATACGGCTGGAGATGGGTCCCCCGCCCAAGGAGCCATCAGGGAAAACTATGCCTTGTTCTAAAGCTCTTTGGGAACCACTTGCGTTGTCCCGCAGACCTGGGGGCTGCAGGCTTTCCTGCTGCCTTCAGCCTCAAAACCACCCTTTCCCACTTGGCACCGCGCCAGGCACAAAAATGGCCATACGGCTGGAGATGGGTCCCCCGCCCAAAAAGCCAGCAGGGAAAACTATGCCTTGTTCTAAAGCTCTTTGGGAACCGCTTGCGTTGTCCCAGAGACCTAGGGGCTGCAGGCCTTCCTGCTGCCTTCAGCCTCTACAAAACCCTTTCCCACTTGGCGCCGCGCCAGGCACAAAAATGGCCATACGGCTGGAGATGATTCCCCCGCCCAAGGAGCCAGCAGGGAAAACTATGCCTTGTTCTAAAGCTCTTTGGGAACCGCTTGCGTAGCCCCACAGACCTGGGGGCTGCGGGCTTTCCTGCTGCCTTCAGCCTCAAAACCACCCTTTCCCACTTGGCGCCGGGCCAGGCACAAAAATGGCCATACGGCTGAAGATAGGTTCCAGCCCAAAGAGCCAGCAGGGAAAACTATGCCTTGTTCTAAAGCTCTTTGGGAACCGCTTGCGTAGACCCACAGACCTGGGGGCTGCAGGCCTTCCTGCTGCCTTCAGCCTCGACACCACCCTTTCCCACTTGGCGCCGCGCCAGGCACAAAAATGGCTTATGGCTGGAGATGGGTCCCCCGCCGAAGGAGGCAGCAGGTAAAACTATGCCTTGTTCTAAAGCTCTTTGGGCACCGCTTGCGTTGTCCCACAGACCTGGGGGCTGCGGGCTTTCCTGCTGTCTTCAGCCTCAAAACCACCCTTTCCCACTTGGCGCCACGCCAGGCACAAAAATGGCCATACGGCTGGAGATGGGTCTCCCGCCCAAAGAGCCAGCAGGGAAAATCATGCCTTGTTCTAAAGCTCTTTGGGAACCGCTTGCGTAGCCACACAGATGTGGGGGCTGCGGGCCTTCCTGCTGCCTTCAGCCTCAAAACCACCCTTTCCCACTTGGCGCGGTGCCAGGCACAAAAATGGCCTATGGCTAGAGATGGGTCCCATGCCCAAAGAGCCAGCAGGGAAAACTATGCCTTGTTCTAAAGCTCTTTGGGAACCGCTTGCGTAGCCCCACAGACCTGGGGGCTACGGGCTTTCCTGCTGCCTTCAGTCTCAAAACCACCCTTTCCCTCTGGGCGCCGCGCCAGGCACAAAAATGGCCATATGGCTGGAGATGGGTCCCCCGCCCAAGGAGCCAGCAGGGAAAATTATGCCTTGTTCTAAAGCTCTTTGGGAACCGCTTGCGTAGCCCCACAGACCTGGGGGCTGCGGGCTTTCATGCTGCCTTCAGCCTCAAAACCACCCTTTCCCACTTGGCGCCACGCCAGGCACAAAAATGGCCATACGGCTGGAGATAGGTTCCCGCCCAAAGAGCCAGCAGGGAAAACTATGCCTTGTTCTAAAGCTCTTTGGGAATCTCTTTTGTAGCCCCACAGACCTGGGGGCTGCGAGCCTTCCTGCTGCCTTCAGGCTCAAAACCACCCTTTCCCACTTGGCGCCGCGCCAGGCACAAAAATGGCCATACGGCTGGAGATGGGTCCCCCGCCCAAAGAGCCAGCAGGGAAAACTATGCCTTGTTCTAAAGCTCTTTGGGAATCGCTTTTGTAGCCCCACAGACCTGGGGGCTGCGAGCCTTCCTGCTGCCTTCAGGCTCAAAACCACCCTTTCCCACTTGGCGCCGCGCCAGGCACAAAAACGGCCATACGGCTGGAGATGGGTCTCCCGCCCAAAGAGCCAGCAGGGAAAACTATGCCTTGTTCTAAAGTTCTTTGGGAACCACTTGCGTAGACCCACAGACCTGGGGGCTGCGGGCCTTCCTGCTGCCTTCAGCCTCGACAAAACCCTTTCCCACTTGGCGCCGCGCCAGGCACAAAAATGGCCATATGGCTGGAGATGGGTCCCCCGCCCAAAGAGCCAGCAGGGAAAACTATGCCTTGTTCTAAAGCTCTTTGGGAACCGCTTGCGTAGCCCCACAGACCTGGGGGCTGCAGGCTTTCCTGCTGCCTTCAGCCTCGACACCACCCTTTCCCACTTGGCGCCGCGCCAGGCACAAAAATGGCCATACGGCTGGAGATGGGTCCCCCGCCCAAGGAGCCGGCAGGGAAAACTATGCCTTGTTCTAAAGCTCTTTGGGAACCGCTTGCGTAGTCCCAGAGACCTGGGAGCTGCGGGCATTCCTGCTGCCTTCAGCCTCAAAACCACCCTTTACCACTTGGCGCGGTGCCAGGCACAAAAATGGCCTATGGCTAGAGATGGGTCCCATGCCCAAAGAGCCAGCAGGGAAAACTATGCCTTGTTCTAAAGCTCTTTGGGAACCGCTTGCGTAGCCCCACAGACCTGGGGGCTACGGGCTTTCCTGCTGCCTTCAGTCTCAAAACCACCCTTTCCCTCTGGGCGCCGCGCCAGGCACAAAAATGGCCATATGGCTGGAGATGGGTCCCCCGCCCAAGGAGCCAGCAGGGAAAATTATGCCTTGTTCTAAAGCTCTTTGGGAACCGCTTGCGTAGCCCCACAGACCTGGGGGCTGCGGGCTTTCATGCTGCCTTCAGCCTCAAAACCACCCTTTGCCACTTGCCGCCGCGCCAGGCACAAAAATGGCCATACGGCTGGAGATAGGTTCCCGCCCAAAGAGCCAGCAGGGAAAACTATGCCTTGTTCTAAAGCTCTTTGGGAACCGCTTGCGTAGCCCCACAGACCTGGGGGCTGCGGTCTTTCCTGCTGCCTTCAGCCTCAAAACCAACCTTTCCCTCTGGGCGTCGCGCCAGGCACAAAAATGGCCATACGGCTAGAGATGGGTCCCCCGCCCAAAGAGCCAGCAGGGAAAACTATGCCTTGTTCTAAAGCTCTTTGGGAATCGCTTTTGTAGCCCCACAGACCTGGGGGCTGCGAGCCTTCCTGCTGCCTTCAGCCTCAAAACCACCCTTTCCCACTTGGCGCCGCGCCAGGCACAAAAACGGCCATACGGCTGGAGATGGGTCTCCCGCCCATAGAGCCAGCAGGGAAAACTATGCCTTGTTCTAAAGTTCTTTGGGAACCGCTTGCGTAGACCCACAGACCTGGGGGCTGCGGGCTTTCCTGCTGCCTTCAGCCTCGACAAAACCCTTTCCCACTTGGCGCCGCGCCAGGCACAAAAATGGCCATATGGCTGGAGATGGGTCCCCCGCCCAAAGAGCCAGCAGGGAAAACTATGCCTTGTTCTAAAGCTCTTTGGGCACCGCTTGCGTAGCCCCACAGACCTGGGGGCTGCAGGCTTTCCTGCTGCCTTCAGCCTCGACACCACCCTTTCCCACTTGGCGCCGCGCCAGGCACAAAAATGGCCATACGGCTGGAGATGGGTCCCCCGCCCAAGGAGCCGGCAGGGAAAACTATGCCTTGTTCTAAAGCTCTTTGGGAACCGCTTGCGTAGTCCCAGAGACCTGGGAGCTGCGGGCATTCCTGCTGCCTTCAGCCTCGACACCACCCTTTCCCACTTGGCGCCGCGCCAGGCACAAAAATGGCCATACGGCTGGAGACGGGTGCCACGACCAAAGAGCCAGCAGGGAAAACTATGCCTTGTTCTAAAGCTCTTTAGAAACCGCTTGCGTAGCCCCAGAGACCTGGGGGCTGCAGGCCTTCCTGCTGCCTTCAGCCTCTACAAAACCCTTTCCCACTTGGCGCCGCGCCAGGCACAAAAATGGCCATACGGCTGGAGATGGGTCCCCCGCCCAAGGAGCCATCAGGGAAAACTATGCCTTGTTCTAAAGCTCTTTGGGAACCACTTGCGTTGTCCCACAGACCTGGGGGCTGCAGGCTTTCCTGCTGCCTTCAGACTCAAAACCACCCTTTCCCACTTGGCACCGCGCCAGGCACAAAAACGGCCATACGGCTGGAGATGGGTCTCCCGCCCAAAGAGCCAGCAGGGAAAACTATGCCTTGTTCTAAAGCTCTTTGGGCACCGCTTGCGTAGCCCCACAGGCCTGGGGGCTGCGGGCTTTCGTGCTGCCTTCAGCCTCAAAACCACCCTTTCCCACTTGGCGCCGCGCCAGGCACAAAAATGGCCATACGGCTGGAGATGGGTCCCCCGCCCAAAGAGCCAGCAGGGAAAACTATGCCTTGTTCTAAAGCTCTTTGGGAACCGCTTGCGTTGTCCCACAGACCTGGGAGCTGCGGGCTTTCCTGCTGCCTTCAGCCTCGACACCACCCTTTCCCACTTGGCACCGCGCCAGGCACAAAAATGGCCATATGGTTGGAGATAGGTTCCCGCCCAAAGAGCCAGCAGGGAAAACTGTGCCTTGTTCTAAAGCTCTTTGGGAACCGCTTGCGTAGACCCACAGACCTGGGGGCTGCGGTCTTTCCTGCTGCCTTCAGTCTCAAAACCACCCTTTCCCTCTGGGCGCCGCGCCAGGCACAAAAATGGCCATATGGCTGGAGATGGTTCCCCCGCCCAAGGAGCCAGCAGGGAAAACTATGCCTTGTTCTAAAGCTCTTTGGGAACAGCTTGCGTAGCCCCACAGACCTGGGGGCTGCGGGCTTTCCTGCTGCCTTCAGCCTCAAAACCACCCTTTCCCACTTGGCGCCGGGCCAGGCACAAAAATGGCCATACGGCTGGAGATGGGTCTCCCGCCCAAAGAGCCAGCAGGGAAAATCATGCCTTGTTCTAAAGCTCTTTGGGAACCGCTTGCGTAGCCACACAGATGTGGGGGCTGCGGGCCTTCCTGCTGCCTTCAGCCTCAAAACCACCCTTTCCCACTTGGCGCGGTGCCAGGCACAAAAATGGCCTATGGCTAGAGATGGGTCCCATGCCCAAAGAGCCAGCAGGGAAAACTATGCCTTGTTCTAAATCTCTTTGGGAACCGCTTGCGTAGCCCCACAGACCTGGGGGCTACGGGCTTTCCTGCTGCCTTCAGTCTCAAAACCACCCTTTCCCTCTGGGCGCCGCGCCAGGCACAAAAATGGCCATATGGCTGGAGATGGGTCCCCCGCCCAAGGAGCCAGCAGGGAAAATTATGCCTTGTTCTAAAGCTCTTTGGGAACCGCTTGCGTAGCCCCACAGACCTGGGGGCTGCGGGCTTTCATGCTGCCTTCAGCCTCAAAACCACCCTTTCCCACTTGGCGCCGTGCCAGGCACAAAAATGGCCATACGGCTGGAGATAGGTTCCCGCCCAAAGAGCCAGCAGGGAAAACTATGCCTTGTTCTAAAGCTCTTTGGGAACCGCTTGCGTAGCCCCACAGACCTGGGGGCTGCGGTCTTTCCTGCTGCCTTCAGCCTCAAAACCAACCTTTCCCTCAGGGCGTCGCGCCAGGCACAAAAATGGCCATACGGCTGGAGATGGGTCCCCCGCCCAAAGAGCCAGCAGGGAAAACTATGCCTTGTTCTAAAGGTCTTTGGGAATCGCTTTTGTAGCCCCACAGACCTGCGGGCTGCGAGCCTTCCTGCTGCCTTCAGGCTCAAAACCACCCTTTCCCACTTGGCGCCGCGCCAGGCACAAAAACGGCCATACGGCTGGAGATGGGTCTCCCGCCCAAAGAGCCAGCAGGAAAAACTATGCCTTGTTCTAAAGTTCTTTGGGAACCACTTGCGTAGACCCACAGACCTGGGGGCTGCGGGCTTTCCTGCTGCCTTCAGCCTCGACAAAACCCTTTCCCACTTGGCGCCGCGCCAGGCACAAAAATGGCCATACGGCTGGAGATGGGTCCCCCGCCCAAGGAGCCGGCAGGGAAAACTATGCCTTGTTCTAAAGCTCTTTGGGAACCGCTTGCGTAGTCCCAGAGACCTGGGAGCTGCGGGCATTCCTGCTGCCTTCAGCCTCCAAACCACCCTTTCCCACTTGGCGCCGCGCCAGGCACAAAAATGGCCATACGGCTGGAGATGGGTCCCCCGCCCAAGGAGCCATCAGGGAAAACTATGCCTTGTTCTAAAGCTCTTTGGGAACCACTTGCGTTGTCCCACAGATCTGGGGGCTGCAGGCTTTCCTGCTGCCTTCAGCCTCAAAACCACCCTTTCGCACTTGGCACCGCGCCAGGCACAAAAATGGCCATACGGCTGGAGATGGGTCCCCCGCCCAAAAAGCCAGCAGGGAAAACTATGCCTTGTTCTAAAGCTCTTTGGGAACCGCTTGCGTTGTCCCAGAGACCTGGGGGCTGCAGGCCTTCCTGCTGCCTTCAGCCTCGACAAAACCCTTTCCCACTTGGCGCCGCGCCAGGCACAAAAATGGCCATACGGCTGGAGATGATTCCCCCGCCCAAGGAGCCAGCAGGGAAAACTATGCCTTGTTCTAAAGCTCTTTGGGAACCGCTTGCGTAGCCCCACAGACCTGGGGGCTGCGGGCTTTCCTGCTGCCTTCAGCCTCAAAACCACCCTTTCCCACTTGGCGCCGCGCCAGGCACAAAAATGGCTTATGGCTGGAGATGGGTCCCCCGCCCAAGGAGGCAGCAGGTAAAACTATGCCTTGTTCTAAAGCTCTTTGGGCACCGCTTGCGTAGACCCACAGACCTGGGGGCTGCGGGCTTTCCTGCTGCCTTCAGCCTCAAAACCACCCTTTCCCACTTGGCGCCACGCCAGGCACAAAAATGGCCATACGGCTGGAGATGGGTCTCCCTCCCAAAGAGCCAGCAGGGAAAATCATGCCTTGTTCTAAAGCTCTTTGGGAACCGCTTGCGTAGCCACACAGATGTGGGGGCTGCGGGCCTTCCTGCTGCCTTCAGCCTCAAAACCACCCTTTCCCACTTGGCGCGGTGCCAGGCACAAAAATGGCCTATGGCTAGAGATGGGTCCCATGCCCAAAGAGCCAGCAGGGAAAACTATGCCTTGTTCTAAAGCTCTTTGGGAACCGCTTGCGTAGCCCCACAGACCTGGGGGCTGCGGTCTTTCCTGCTGCCTTCAGCCTCAAAACCAACCTTTCCCTCAGGGCGTCGCGCCAGGCACAAAAATGGCCATACGGCTGGAGATGGGTCCCCCGCCCAAAGAGCCAGCAGGGAAAACTATGCCTTGTTCTAAAGGTCTTTGGGAATCGCTTTTGTAGCCCCACAGACCTGCGGGCTGCGAGCCTTCCTGCTGCCTTCAGGCTCAAAACCACCCTTTCCCACTTGGCGCCGCGCCAGGCACAAAAACGGCCATACGGCTGGAGATGGGTCTCCCGCCCAAAGAGCCAGCAGGAAAAACTATGCCTTGTTCTAAAGTTCTTTGGGAACCACTTGCGTAGACCCACAGACCTGGGGGCTGCGGGCTTTCCTGCTGCCTTCAGCCTCGACAAAACCCTTTCCCACTTGGCGCCGCGCCAGGCACAAAAATGGCCATACGGCTGGAGATGGGTCCCCCGCCCAAGGAGCCGGCAGGGAAAACTATGCCTTGTTCTAAAGCTCTTTGGGAACCGCTTGCGTAGTCCCAGAGACCTGGGAGCTGCGGGCATTCCTGCTGCCTTCAGCCTCCAAACCACCCTTTCCCACTTGGCGCCGCGCCAGGCACAAAAATGGCCATACGGCTGGAGATGGGTCCCCCGCCCAAGGAGCCATCAGGGAAAACTATGCCTTGTTCTAAAGCTCTTTGGGAACCACTTGCGTTGTCCCACAGATCTGGGGGCTGCAGGCTTTCCTGCTGCCTTCAGCCTCAAAACCACCCTTTCGCACTTGGCACCGCGCCAGGCACAAAAATGGCCATACGGCTGGAGATGGGTCCCCCGCCCAAAAAGCCAGCAGGGAAAACTATGCCTTGTTCTAAAGCTCTTTGGGAACCGCTTGCGTTGTCCCAGAGACCTGGGGGCTGCAGGCCTTCCTGCTGCCTTCAGCCTCTACAAAACCCTTTCCCACTTGGCGCCGCGCCAGGCACAAAAATGGCCATACGGCTGGAGATGATTCCCCCGCCCAAGGAGCCAGCAGGGAAAACTATGCCTTGTTCTAAAGCTCTTTGGGAACCGCTTGCGTAGCCCCACAGACCTGGGGGCTGCGGGCTTTCCTGCTGCCTTCAGCCTCAAAACCACCCTTTCCCACTTGGCGCCGCGCCAGGCACAAAAATGGCTTATGGCTGGAGATGGGTCCCCCGCCCAAGGAGGCAGCAGGTAAAACTATGCCTTGTTCTAAAGCTCTTTGGGCACCGCTTGCGTAGACCCACAGACCTGGGGGCTGCGGGCTTTCCTGCTGCCTTCAGCCTCAAAACCACCCTTTCCCACTTGGCGCCACGCCAGGCACAAAAATGGCCATACGGCTGGAGATGGGTCTCCCTCCCAAAGAGCCAGCAGGGAAAATCATGCCTTGTTCTAAAGCTCTTTGGGAACCGCTTGCGTAGCCACACAGATGTGGGGGCTGCGGGCCTTCCTGCTGCCTTCAGCCTCAAAACCACCCTTTCCCACTTGGCGCGGTGCCAGGCACAAAAATGGCCTATGGCTAGAGATGGGTCCCATGCCCAAAGAGCCAGCAGGGAAAACTATGCCTTGTTCTAAAGCTCTTTGGGAACCGCTTGCGTAGCCCCACAGACCTGGGGGCTACGGGCTTTCCTGCTGCCTTCAGTCTCAAAACCACCCTTTCCCTCTGGGCGCCGCGCCAGGCACAAAAATGGCCATATGGCTGGAGATGGGTCCCCCGTCCAAGGAGCCAGCAGGGAAAATTATGCCTTGTTCTAAAGCTCTTTGGGAACCGCTTGCGTAGCCCCACAGACCTGGGGGCTGCGGGCTTTCATGCTGCCTTCAGCCTCAAAACCACCCTTTCCCACTTGGCGCCACGCCAGGCACAAAAATGGCCATACGGCTGGAGATAGGTTCCCGCCCAAAGAGCCAGCAGGGAAAACTATGCCTTGTTCTAAAGCTCTTTGGGAACTGCTTGCGTAGCCCCACAGACCTGGGGGCTGCGGTCTTTCCTGCTGCCTTCAGCCTCAAAACCACCCTTTCCCTCAGGGCGTCGCGCCAGGCACAAAAATGGCCATACGGCTGGAGATGGGTCCCCCGCCCAAAGAGCCAGCAGGGAAAACTATGCCTTGTTCTAAAGCTCTTTGGGAATCTCTTTTGTAGCCCCACAGACCTGGGGGCTGCGAGCCTTCCTGCTGCCTTCAGGCTCAAAACCACCCTTTCCCACTTGGCGCCGCGCCAGGCACAAAAACGGCCATACGGCTGGAGATGGGTCTCCCGCCCAAAGAGCCAGCAGGGAAAACTATGCCTTGTTCTAAAGCTCTTTGGGAACCGCTTGCGTAGCCCCACAGACCTGGGGGCTGCGGGCTTTCCTGCTGCCTTCAGCCTCGACAAAACCCTTTCCCACTTGGCGCCGCGCCAGGCACAAAAATGGCCATATGGCTGGAGATGGGTCCCCCGCCCAAAGAGCCAGCAGGGAAAACTATGCCTTGTTCTAAAGCTCTTTGGGAACCGCTTGCGTAGTCCCAGAGACCTGGGAGCTGCGGGCATTCCTGCTGCCTTCAGCCTCCAAACTACCCTTTCCCACTTGGCGCCGCGCCAGGCACAAAAATGGCCATACGGCTGGAGATGGGTCCCCCGCCCAAGGAGCCATCAGGGAAAACTATGCCTTGTTCTAAAGCTCTTTGGGAACCGCTTGCGTTGTCCCACAGATCTGGGGGCTGCAGGCTTTCCTGCTGCCTTCAGCCTCAAAACCACCCTTTCGCACTTGGCACCGCGCCAGGCACAAAAATGGCCATACGGCTGGAGATGGGTCCCCCGCCCAAAAAGCCAGCAGGGAAAACTATGCCTTGTTCTAAAGCTCTTTGGGAACCGCTTGCGTTGTCCCACAGGCCTGGGGGCTGCGGGCTTTCCTGCTGCCTTCAGCCTCGACACCACCCTTTCCCACTTGGCACCGCGCCAGGCACAAAAATGGCCATATGGTTGGAGATAGGTTCCCGCCCAAAGAGCCAGCAGGGAAAACTGTGCCTTGTTCTAAAGCTCTTTGGGAACCGCTTGCGTAGACCCACAGACCTGGGGGCTGCGGGCTTTCCTGCTGCCTTCAGTCTCAAAACCACCCTTTCCCTCTGGGCGCCGCGTCAGGCACAAAAATGGCCATATGGCTGGAGATGGGTCCCCCGCCCAAGGAGCCAGCAGGGAAAACTATGCCTTGTTCTAAAGCTCTTTGGGAACCGCTTGCGTAGCCCCACAGACCTGGGGGCTGCAAGCCTTCCTGCTGCCTTCAGCCTCGACACCACCCTTTCCCACTTGGCGCCGCGCCAGGCACAAAAATGGCCTATGGCTGGAGATGGGTCCCCCGCCCAAGGAGGCAGCAGGTAAAACTATGCCTTGTTCTAAAGCTCTTTGGGCACCGCTTGCGTAGACCCACAGGCCTGGGGGCTGCGGGCTTTCCTGCTGTCTTCAGCCTCAAAACCACCCTTTCCCACTTGGCGCCACGCCAGGCACAAAAATGGCCATACGTCTGGAGATGGGTCCCCCGCCCAAAGAGCCAGCAGGGAAAACTATGCCTTGTTCTAAAGCTCTTTGGGAACCGCTTGCGTAGCCCCACAGACTTGGGGGCTGCGGGCTTTCCTGCTGCCTTCAGCCTCAAAACCACCCTTTCCCACTTGGCACTGCGCCAGGCACAAAAATGGCCATACGGTTGGAGATGGGTCCCCCGTCCAAAGAGCCATCAGGGAAATCTATGCCTTGTTCTAAAGCTCTTTGGAAACCGCTTGCGTAGCCCCACAGACCTGGGGGCTGCGGGCTTTCCTGCTGCCTTCAGCCTCTACAAAACCCTTTCCCACTTGGCGCCGCGCCACGCACAAAAATGGCAATACGGCTGGAGATGGGTCCCTCGCCCAAGGAGCCAGCAGGGAAAATTATGCCTTGTTCTAAAGCTCTTTGGGAACTGCTTGCGTAGCCCCACAGACCTGGGGGCTGCGGGCCTTCCTGCTGCCTTCAGCCTCGACACCACCCTTTCCCACTTGGCGCCACGCCAGGCACAAAAATGGCCATACGTCTAGAGATGGGTTCCCGCCCAAAGAGCCAGCAGGGAAAACTATGCCTTGTTCTAAAGCTCTTTGGGAACCTCTTGCGTAGCCCCACAGACCTGGGGGCTGCGGTCTTTCCTGCTGCCTTCAGCCTCAAAACCACCCTTTCCCTCTGGGCGCCGCGCCAGGCACAAAAATGTCCATACGGCTGGAGATGGGTCCCCCGCCCAAAGAGCCAGCAGGGAAAACTATGCCTTGTTCTAAAGCTCTTTGGGAATAGCTTGCGTAGCCCCACAGACCTGGGGGCTGCGAGCTTTCGTGCTGCCTTCAGCCTCAAAACCACCCTTTCCAATTTGGCGCCGCGCCAGGCACAAAAATGGCCTATGGCTGGAGATGGGTCCCCGCCCAAGGAGGCAGCAGGGAAAACTATGCCTTGTTCTAAAGCTCTTTGGGCACCGCTTGCGTAGCCCCACAGACCTGGGGGCTGCGGGCTTTCCTGCTGCCTTCAGCCTCAAAACCACCCTTTCCCACTTGGCGCCACGCCAGGCACAAAAATGGCCATACGGCTGGAGATGGGTCTCCCGCCCAAAGAGCCAGAAGGGAAAACTATGCCTTGTTCTAAAGTTCTTTGGGAACCACTTGCGTAGCCCCACAGACCTGGGGGCTGCGGGCTTTCCTGCTGCCTTCAGCCTCGACAAAACCCTTTCCCACTTGGCGCCGCGCCAGGCACAAAAATGGCCATATGGCTGGAGATGGGTCCCCCGCCCAAGGAGCCAGCAGGGAAAACTATGCCTTGTTCTAAAGCTCTTTGGGAACCGCTTGCGTAGCCCCACAGACCTGGGGGCTGCAGGCCTTCCTGCTGCCTTCAGCCTCAAAGCCACCCTTTCCCACTTGGCGCCGCGCCAGGCCCAAAAATGGCCATACGGCTGGAGATGGGTCTCCCGCCCAAGGAGCCAGCAGGGAAAACTATGCCTTGTTCTAAAGCTCTTTGGGCACCGCTTGCATAGCCCCACAGACCTGGGGGCTGCGGGCTTTCCTGCTGCCTTCAGTCTCAAAACCACCATTTCCCTCTGGGCGCCGCGCCAGGCACAAAAATGGCCATACGGCTGGAGATGGGTCCCCCGCCCAAAAAGCCAGCAGGGAAAACTATGCCTTGTTCTAAAGGTCTTTTGGAAGCACTTGCGTAGCCCCACAGACCTAGGGGCTGCGGGCTTTACTGGTGCCTTCAGCCTCGACACCACCCTTTCCCACTTGGCACCGCGCCAGGCACAAAAATGGCCATATGGTTGGAGATAGGTTCCCGCCCAAAGAGCCAGCAGGGAAAACTGTGCCTTGTTCTAAAGCTCTTTGGGAACCGCTTGCGTAGCCCCACAGACCTGGGGGCTGCGGTCTTTCCTGCTGCCTTCAGTCTCAAAACCACCCTTTCCCACTGGGCGCCGCGCCAGGCACAAAAATGGTCATACGGCTGGAGATGGGTCCCCCGCCCAAAGAGCCAGCAGGGAAAACTATGCCTTGTTCTAAAGTTCTTTGGGAACCACTTGCGTAGCCCTACAGTCGTGGGGGCTGCGGGCTTTGCTGCTGCCTTCAGCCTCAAAACCACCCTTTCCCTCTGGGCGGCGGGCCAGGCACAAAAATGGCCATATGGCTGGAGATGGGTCCCCCGCCCAAAGAGCCAGCAGGGAAAACTATGCCTTGTTCTAAAGCTCTTTGGGAACCGCTTGCGTAGCCGCACAGACCTGGGTGCTGCGGGCTTTCCTGCTGCCTTCAGTCTCAAAACCACCCTTTCCCACTTGGCGCTGCGCCAGGCACAATAATGGCCATACGGCTGGAGATGGGTCCCCCGCCCAAAGAGCCAGCAGGGAAAACTATGCCTTGTTCTAAAGCTCTTTGGGAACCGCTTGCGTAGCCCCACAGACCTGGGGGCTGCAGGCTTTCCTGCTGCCTTCAGCCTCGACACCACCCTTTCCCACTTGGCGCCTGCCAGGCACAAAAATGGCCATACGGCTGGAGACGGGTGCCACGACCAAAGAGCCAGCAGGGAAAACTATGCCTTGTTCTAAAGCTCTTTGGGAACCGCTTGCGTAGCCCCACAGACCTGGGGGCTGCAGGCCTTCCTGCTGCCTTCAGTCTCAAAACCACCCTTTCCCACTTGGCACTGCGCCAGTCACAAAAATGGCAATACGGCTGGAGATGGGTCCCCCGTCCAAAGAGCCAGCAGGGAAAACTATGCCTTGTTCTAAAGCTCTTTGGGAACCGCTTGCGTAGCCCCAGAGACCTGGGGGCTGCAGGCCTTCCTGCTGCCTTCAGCCTCTACAAAACCCTTTCCCACTTGGCGCCGCGCCAGGCACAAAAATGGCCATACGGCTGGAGATGGGTCCCCCGCCCAAAAAGCCAGCAGGGAAAACAATGCCTTGTTCTAAAGGTCTTTTGGAAGCACTTGCGTAGCCGCACAGACCTGGGTGCTGCGGGCTTTCCTGCTGCCTTCAGTCTCAAAACCACCCTTTCCCACTTGGCGCCGCGCCAGGCACAAAAATGGCCATACGGCTGGAGATGGGTCCCCCGCCCAAAGAGCCAGCAGGGAAAACTATGCCTTGTTCTAAAGCTCTTTGGGAACCGCTTGCGTAGCCGCACAGACCTGGGTGCTGCGGGCTTTCCTGCTGCCTTCAGTCTCAAAACCACCCTTTCCCACTTGGCGCTGCGCCAGGCACAATAATGGCCATACGGCTGGAGATGGGTCCCCCGCCCAAAGAGCCAGCAGGGAAAATTATGCCTTGTTCTAAAGCTCTTTGGGAACCGCTTGCGTAGCCCCACAGACCTGGGGGCTGCAGGCTTTCCTGCTGCCTTCAGCCTCGACACCACCCTTTCCCACTTGGCGCCTGCCAGGCACAAAAATGGCCATACGGCTGGAGACGGGTGCCACGACCAAAGAGCCAGCAGGGAAAACTATGCCTTGTTCTAAAGCTCTTTGGGAACCGCTTGCGTAGCCCCACAGACCTGGGGGCTGCAGGCCTTCCTGCTGCCTTCAGTCTCAAAACCACCCTTTCCCACTTGGCACTGCGCCAGTCACAAAAATGGCCATATGGCTGGAGATGGGTCCCCCGCCCAAAGAGCCAGCAGGGAAAACTATGCCTTGTTCTAAAGCTCTTTGGGAACCGCTTGCGTAGCCCCACAGGCCTGTGGGCTGCGAGCTTTCGTGCTGCCTTCAGCCTCTACAAAACCCTTTCCCACTTGGCGCCGCGCCAGGCACAAAAATGGCCATACGGCTGGAGATGGGTCCCCCGCCCAAAAAGCCAGCAGGGAAAACTATGCCTTGTTCTAAAGGTCTTTTGGAAGCACTTGCGTAGCCCCACAGACCTAGGGGCTGCGGGCTTTACTGGTGCCTTCAGCCTCGACACCACCCTTTCCCACTTGGCACCGCGCCAGGCACAAAAATGGCCATATGGTTGGAGATAGGTTCCCGCCCAAAGAGCCAGCAGGGAAAACTGTGCCTTGTTCTAAAGCTCTTTGGGAACCGCTTGCGTAGCCCTACAGTCGTGGGGGCTGTGGGCTTTGCTGCTGCCTTCAGCCTCAAAACCACCCTTTCCCTCTGGGCGCCGGGCCAGGCACAAAAATGGCCATACGGCTGGAGATGGGTCCCCCGCCCAAAGAGCCAGCAGGGAAAACTATGCCTTGTTCTAAACCTCTTTGGGAACCGCTTGCGTAGCCCCACAGACCTGGGGGCTGCGGGCATTCCTGCTGCCTTCAGCCTCTACAAAACCCTTTCCCACTTGGCGCCGCGCCAGGCACAAAAATGGCCATACGGCTGGAGATGGGTCCCCCGCCCAAAGAGCCAGCAGGGAAAACTATGCCTTGTTCTAAAGCTCTTTGGGAACCGCTTGCGTAGCCGCACAGACCTGGGTGCTGCGGGCTTTCCTGCTGCCTTCAGTCTCAAAACCACCCTTTCCCACTTGGCGCTGCGCCAGGCACAATAATGGCCATACGGCTGGAGATGGGTCCCCCGCCCAAAGAGCCAGCAGGGAAAATTATGCCTTGTTCTAAAGCTCTTTGGGAACCGCTTGCGTAGCCCCACAGACCTGGGGGCTGCAGGCTTTCCTGCTGCCTTCAGCCTCGACACCACCCTTTCCCACTTGGCGCCTGCCAGGCACAAAAATGGCCATACGGCTGGAGACGGGTGCCACGACCAAAGAGCCAGCAGGGAAAACTATGCCTTGTTCTAAAGCTCTTTGGGAACCGCTTGCGTAGCCCCACAGACCTGGGGGCTGCAGGCCTTCCTGCTGCCTTCAGTCTCAAAACCACCCTTTCCCACTTGGCACTGCGCCAGTCACAAAAATGGCCATATGGCTGGAGATGGGTCCCCCGCCCAAAGAGCCAGCAGGGAAAACTATGCCTTGTTCTAAAGCTCTTTGGGAACCGCTTGCGTAGCCCCACAGGCCTGTGGGCTGCGAGCTTTCGTGCTGCCTTCAGCCTCTACAAAACCCTTTCCCACTTGGCGCCGCGCCAGGCACAAAAATGGCCATACGGCTGGAGATGGGTCCCCCGCCCAAAAAGCCAGCAGGGAAAACTATGCCTTGTTCTAAAGGTCTTTTGGAAGCACTTGCGTAGCCCCACAGACCTAGGGGCTGCGGGCTTTACTGGTGCCTTCAGCCTCGACACCACCCTTTCCCACTTGGCACCGCGCCAGGCACAAAAATGGCCATATGGTTGGAGATAGGTTCCCGCCCAAAGAGCCAGCAGGGAAAACTGTGCCTTGTTCTAAAGCTCTTTGGGAACCGCTTGCGTAGCCCTACAGTCGTGGGGGCTGTGGGCTTTGCTGCTGCCTTCAGCCTCAAAACCACCCTTTCCCTCTGGGCGCCGGGCCAGGCACAAAAATGGCCATACGGCTGGAGATGGGTCCCCCGCCCAAAGAGCCAGCAGGGAAAACTATGCCTTGTTCTAAACCTCTTTGGGAACCGCTTGCGTAGCCCCACAGACCTGGGGGCTGCGGGCATTCCTGCTGCCTTCAGCCTCAAAGCCACCCTTTCCCACTTGGCGACGTGCCAGGCACAAAAATGGCCTATGGCTGGAGATGGGTTCCCTGCCCAAGGAGCCAGCAGGGAAAACTATGCCTTGTTCTAAAGCTCTTTGGGAACCGCTTGCGTAGCCCCACAGACCTGGGGGCTGCGGGCTTTGCTGCTGCCTTCAGTCTCAAAACCACCTTTTCCCACTTGGCGCCGCGCCAGGCACAAAAACGGCCATACGGCTGGAGATAGGTTCCCGCCCAAAGAGCCAGCAGGGAAAACTGTGCCTTGTTCTAAAGCTCTTTGGGAACCGCTTTTGTAGCCCCACAGACCTGGGGGCTGCGGGCTTTCCTGCTGCCTTCAGCCTCAAAGCCACCCTTTCCCACTTGGCGCCGCGCCAGGCACAAAGATGGCCATACGGCTGGAGATTGGTCCCCCGCCCAAAGAGCCAGCAGGGAAAACTATGCCTTGTTCTAAAGCTCTTTGGGAACCGCTTGCGTAGACCCACAGACCTGGGGGTTGCGGGCCTTCCTGCTGCCTTCAGCCTCGACACCACCCTTTCCCACTTGGCACCACGCCAGGCACAAAAATGGCCATACGTCTAGAGATAGGTTCCCGTCCAAAGAGCCAGCAGGGAAAACTATGCCTTGTTCTAAAGCTCTTTGGGAACCGCTTGCGTAGCCCCACAGACCTGGGGGCTGCAGGCCTTCCTGCTGCCTTCAGTCTCAAAACCACCCTTTCCCACTTGGCACTGCGCCAGTCACAAAAATGGCCATACGGCTGGAGATGGGTCCCCCGTCCAAAGAGCCAGCAGGGAAAACTATGCCTTGTTCTAAAGCTCTTTGGGAACCGCTTGCGTAGCCCCACAGACCTGGGGGCTGCAGGCTTTCCTGCTGCCTTCAGCCTCGACACCACCCTTTCCCACTTGGCGCCTGCCAGGCACAAAAATGGCCATACGGCTGGAGACGGGTGCCACGACCAAAGAGCCAGCAGGGAAAACTATGCCTTGTTCTAAAGCTCTTTGGGAACCGCTTGCGTAGCCCCACAGACCTGGGGGCTGCAGGCCTTCCTGCTGCCTTCAGTCTCAAAACCACCCTTTCCCACTTGGCACTGCGCCAGTCACAAAAATGGCCATACGGCTGGAGATGGGTCCCCCGTCCAAAGAGCCAGCAGGGAAAACTATGCCTTGTTCTAAAGGTCTTTGGGAACCGCTTGCGTAGCCCCAGAGACCTGGGGGCTGCAGGCCTTCCTGCTGCCTTCAGCCTCTACAAAACCCTTTCCCACTTGGCGCCGCGCCAGGCACAAAAATGGCCATACGGCTGGAGATGGGTCCCCCGCCCAAAAAGCCAGCAGGGAAAACTATGCCTTGTTCTAAAGGTCTTTTGGAAGCACTTGCGTAGCCGCACAGACCTGGGTGCTGCGGGCCTTCCTGCTGCCTTCAGTCTCAAAACCACCCTTTCCCACTTGGCGCCGCGCCAGGCACAAAAATGGCCATACGGATGGAGATGGGTCCCCCGCCCAAAGAGCCAGCAGGGAAAACTATGCCTTGTTCTAAAGCTCTTTGGGAACCGCTTGCGTAGCCGCACAGACGTGGGTGCTGCGGGCTTTCCTGCTGCCTTCAGTCTCAAAACCACCCTTTCCCACTTGGCGCTGCGCCAGGCACAATAATGGCCATACGGCTGGAGATGGGTCCCCCGCCCAAAGAGCCAGCAGGGAAAACTATGCCTTGTTCTAAAGCTCTTTGGGAACCGCTTGCGTAGCCCCACAGACCTGGGGGCTGCAGGCTTTCCTGCTGCCTTCAGCCTCGACACCACCCTTTCCCACTTGGCGCCTGCCAGGCACAAAAATGGCCATACGGCTGGAGACGGGTGCCACGACCAAAGAGCCAGCAGGGAAAACTATGCCTTGTTCTAAAGCTCTTTGGGAACCGCTTGCGTAGCCCCACAGACCTGGGGGCTGCAGGCCTTCCTGCTGCCTTCAGTCTCAAAACCACCCTTTCCCACTTGGCACTGCGCCAGTCACAAAAATGGCCATATGGCTGGAGATGGGTCCACCGCCCAAAGAGCCAGCAGGGAAAACTATGCCTTGTTCTAAAGCTCTTTGGGAACCGCTTGCGTAGCCCCACAGGCCTGTGGGCTGCGAGCTTTCGTGCTGCCTTCAGCCTCTACAAAACCCTTTCCCACTTGGCGCCGCGCCAGGCACAAAAATGGCCATACGGCTGGAGATGGGTCCCCCGCCCAAAAAGCCAGCAGGGAAAACTATGCCTTGTTCTAAAGGTCTTTTGGAAGCACTTGCGTAGCCCCACAGACCTAGGGGCTGCGGGCTTTACTGGTGCCTTCAGCCTCGACACCACCCTTTCCCACTTGGCACCGCGCCAGGCACAAAAATGGCCATATGGTTGGAGATAGGTTCCCGCCCAAAGAGCCAGCAGGGAAAACTGTGCCTTGTTCTAAAGCTCTTTGGGAACCGCTTGCGTAGCCCCACAGACCTGGGGGCTGCGGTCTTTCCTGCTGCCTTCAGTCTCAAAACCACCCTTTCCCTCTGGGCGCCGCGCCAGGCACAAAAATGGCCATATGGCTGGAGATGGGTCCCCCGCCCAAAGAGCCAGCAGGGAAAACTATGCCTTGTTCTAAAGTTCTTTGGGAACCACTTGCGTAGCCCTACAGTCGTGGGGGCTGTGGGCTTTGCTGCTGCCTTCAGCCTCTACAAAACCCTTTCCCACTTGGCGCCGCGCCAGGCACAAACATGGCCATATGGCTGGAGATGGGTCCCCCGCCCAAAGAGCCAGCAGGGAAAACTATGCCTTGTTCTAAAGCTCTTTGGGAACCGCTTGCGTAGCCCCACAGACCTGGGGGCTGCGGGCTTTCCTGCTGCCTTCAGCCTCGACACCACCCTTTCCCACTTGGCGCCGCGCCAGGCACAAAAATGGCCTATGGCTGCAGATGAGTCCCCCGCCCAAGGAGCAAGCAGGGAAAACTATGCCTTGTTCTAAAGCTCTTTGGGAACCGCTTGCGTAGTCCCACAGACCTGGGAGCTGCGGGCATTCCTGCTGCCTTCAGCCTCGACACCACCCTTTCCCACTTGGCGCCGCGCCAGGCACAAAAATGGCCATACGGCTGGAGATGGGTCCCCCGCCCAAAGAGCCAGCAGGGAAAACTATGCCTTGTTCTAAAGCTCTTTGGGAACCGCTTGCGTAGCCCCACAGGCCTGGGGGCTGCGGGCTTTCGTGCTGCCTTCAGCCTCAAAACCACCCTTTCCCACTTGGCGCCGCGCCAGGCACAAAAATGGCCATACGGCTGGAGATGGGTCCCCCGCCCAAAAAGCCAGCAGGGAAAACTATGCCTTGTTCTAAAGGTCTTTTGGAAGCACTTGCGTAGCCCCACAGACCTAGGGGCTGCGGGCTTTACTGGTGCCTTCAGCCTCGACACCACCCTTTCCCACTTGGCACCGCGCCAGGCCCAAAAATGGCCATACGGCTGGAGATGGGTCCCCCGCCCAAAGAGCCAGCAGGGAAAACTATGCCTTGTTCTAAAGCTCTTTGGGAACCGCTTGTGTAGCCGCACAGACCTGGGTGCTGCGGGCTTTCCTGCTGCCTTCAGTCTCAAAACCACCCTTTCCCTCTGGGCGCCGCGCCAGGCACAAAAATGGCCATACGGCTGGAGATGGGTCCCCCGCCCAAGGAGGCAGCAGGGAAAACTATGCCTTGTTCTAAAGCTCTTTGGGCACCGCTTGCGTAGACCCACAGACCTGGGGGCTGCGGGCTTTCCTGCTGTCTTCAGCCTCAAAACCACCCTTTCCCACTTGGCGCTACGCCAGGCACAAAAATGGCCATACGTCTGGAGATGGGTCTCCCGCCCAAAGAGCCAGCAGGGAAAATCATGCCTTGTTCTAAAGCTCTTTGGGAACCGCTTGCGTAGCCACACAGACCTGGCGGCTGCGGGCTTTCCTGCTGCCTTCAGTCTCAAAACCACCCTTTCCCACTTGGCGCCACGCCAGGCATAATAATGGCCATATGGCTGGAGATGGGTCCCATGCCCAAGGAGCCAGCAGGGAAAACTATGCCTTGTTCTAAAGCTCTTTGGGAACCGCTTGCGTAGTCCCAGAGACCTGGGAGCTGCGGGCATTCCTGCTGCCTTCAGCCTCAAAGCCACCCTTTCCCACTTGGCGCCGCGCCAGGCACAAAAATGGCCATACGGCTGGAGATGGGTCCCCCGCCCAAAGAGCCAGCAGGGAAAACTATGCCTTGTTCTAAAGCTCTTTGGGAACCGCTTGCGTAGCCCCACAGACCTGGGGGCTGCTGGCTTTCCTGCTGCCTTCAGTCTGAAAACCACCCTTTCCCACTTGGCGCCGCGCCAGGCACAAAAATGGCCATACGGCTGGAGATTGGTTCCCGCCCAAAGAGCCAGCAGGGAAAACTGTGCCTTGTTCTAAAGCTCTTTGGGAATCGCTTTTGTAGCCCCACAGACCTGGGGGCTGCGGGCTTTCCTGCTGCCTTCAGCCTCAAAACCACCCTTTCCCTCTGGGCGCCGCGCTAGGCACAAAAATGGCCATACGGCTGGAGATTGGTCCCCCGCCCAAAGAGTAAGCAGGGAAAACTATGCCTTGTTCTAAAGCTCTTTGGGAACCGCTTGCGTAGACCCACAGACCTGGGGGCTGCGGGCCTTCCTGCTGCCTTCAGCCTCGACACCACCCTTTCCCACTTGGCGCCACGCCAGGCACAAAAATGGCCATACGTCTGGAGATAGGTTCCCGCCCAAAGAGCCAGCAGGGAAAACTATGCCTTGTTCTAAAGCTCTTTGGGAACTGCTTGCGTAGCCCCACAGACCTGGGGGCTGCGGTCTTTCCTGCTGCCTTCAGCCTCAAAACCACCCTTTCCCTCTGGGCGCCGCGCCAGGCACAAAAATGGCCATACGGCTGGAGATGGGTCCCCCGCCCAAAGAGCCAGCAGGGAAAACTATGCCTTGTTCTAAAGCTCTTTGGGAATCGCTTGCGTAGCCCCACAGACCTGAGGGCTGAGGACCTTCCTGCTGCCTTCAGCCTCAAAACCACCCTTCCCACTTGGCGCCGCGCCAGGCACAAAAATGGCCTATGGCTGGAGATGGGTCCCCGCCCAAGGAGGCAGCAGGGAAAACTATGCCTTGTTCTAAAGCTCTTTGGGAACCGCTTGCGTAGACCCACAGTCCTGGGGGCTGCGGGCTTTCCTGCTGCCTTCAGCCTCAAAACCAGCCTTTCCCACTTGGCGCCGCGCCAGGCCCAAAAATGGCCATACGGCTGGAGATGGGTCTCCCGCCCAAAGAGCCAGAAGGGAAAACTATGCCTTGTTCTAAAGTTCTTTGGGAACCACTTGCGTAGCCCCACAGACCTGGGGGCTGCGGGCTTTCCTGCTGCCTTCAGCCTCGACAAAACCCTTTCCCACTTGGCGCCGCGCCAGGCACAATAATGGCCATACGGCTGGAGATGGGTCCCCCGCCCAAAGAGTAAGCAGGGAAAACTATGCCTTGTTCTAAAGCTCTTTGGGAACCGCTTGCGTAGACCCACAGACCTGGGGGCTGCGGTCTTTCCTGCTGCCTTCAGCCTCAAAACCACCCTTTCCCTCTGGGCGCCGCGCCAGGCACAAAAATGGCCATACGGCTGGAGATGGGTCCCCCGCCCAAAGAGCCAGCAGGGAAAACTATGCCTTGTTCTAAAGCTCTTTGGGAATCGCTTGCGTAGCCCCACAGACCTGGGGACTGCGGGCCTTCCTGCTGCCTTCAGCCTCAAAGCCACCCTTTCCCACTTGGCGCCGCGCCAGGCACAAAAATGGCCATACGGCTGGAGATGGGTCCCCCGCCCAACGAGCCAGCAGGGAAAACTATGCCTTGTTCTAAAGCTCTTTGGGAACCGCTTGCTTGGCCCCACAGACCTGGGGGCTGCTGGCTTTCCTGCTGCCTTCAGTCTCAAAACCACCCTTTCCCACTTGGCGCCGCGCCAGGCACAAAAATGGCCATACGGCTGGAGATAGGTTCCCGCCCAAAGAGCCAGCAGGGAAAACTGTGCCTTGTTCTAAAGCTCTTTGGGAATCGCTTTTGTAGCCCCACAGACCTGGGGGCTGCGGGCTTTCCTGCTGCCTTCAGTCTCAAAACCACCCTTTCCCTCTGGGCGCCGCGCCAGGCACAAAAATGGCCATACGGCTGGAGATTGGTCCCCCGCCCAAAGAGTAAGCAGGGAAAACTATGCCTTGTTCTAAAGCTCTTTGGGAACCGCTTGCGTAGACCCACAGACCTGGGGGCTGCGGGCCTTCCTGCTGCCTTCAGCCTCGACACCACCCTTTCCCACTTGGCGCCACGCCAGGCACAAAAATGGCCATACGTCTGGAGATTGGTTCCCGCCCAAAGAGCCAGCAGGGAAAACTATGCCTTGTTCTAAAGCTCTTTGGGAATCGCTTGCGTAGCCCCACAGACCTGGGGGCTGCGGACCTTCCTGCTGCCTTCAGCCTCAAAACCACCCTTCCCACTTGGCGCCACGCCAGGCACAAAAATGGCCTATGGCTGGAGATGGGTCCCCGCCCAAGGAGGCAGCAGGGAAAACTATGCCTTGTTCTAAAGCTCTTTGGGAACCGCTTGCGTAGACCCACAGTCCTGGGGGCTGCGGGCTTTCCTGCTGCCTTCAGCCTCAAAACCACCCTTTCCCACTTGGCGCCGCGCCAGGCCCAAAAATGGCCATACGGCTGGAGATGGGTCTCCCGCCCAAAGAGCCAGAAGGGAAAATTATGCCTTGTTCTAAAGTTCTTTGGGAACCACTTGCGTAGCCCCACAGACCTGGGGGCTGCGGGCTTTCCTGCTGCCTTCAGCCTCGACAAAACCCTTTCCCACTTGGCGCCGCGCCAGGCACAAAAATGGCCATACGGCTGGAGATGGGTCCCCCGCCCAAGGAGCCAGCAGGGAAAACTATGCCTTGTTCTAAAGCTCTTTGGGAACCGATTGCGTAGCCCCACAGACCTGGGGGCTGCAGGCCTTCCTGCTGCCTTCAGCCTCAAAGCCACCCTTTCCCACTTGGCGCCGCGCCAGGCCCAAAAATGGCCATACGGCTGGAGGTGGGTCCCAAGCCCAAAGAGCCAGCAGGCAAAACTATGCCTTGTTCTAAAGCTCTTTGGGCACCGCTTGCGTAGACCCACAGACCTGGGGGCTGCGGGCTTTCCTGCTGCCTTCAGTCTCAAAACCACCCTTTCCCACTTGGCGCTGCGCCAGGCACAATAATGGCCATACGGCTGGAGATGGGTCCCCCGCCCAAAGAGCCAGCAGGGAAAACTATGCCTTGTTCTAAAGCTCTTTGGGAACCGCGTGCGTAGACCCACAGACCTGGGGGCTGCGGTCTTTCCTGCTGCCTTCAGCCTCAAAACCACCCTTTCCCTCTGGGCGCCGCGCCAGGCACAAAAATGGCCATACGGCTGGAGATGGGTCCCCCGCCCAAAGAGCCAGCAGGGAAAACTATGCCTTGTTCTAAAGCTCTTTGGGAATCGCTTGCGTAGCCCCACAGACCTGGGGACTGCGGGCCTTCCTGCTGCCTTCAGCCTCAAAGCCACCCTTTCCCACTTGGCGCCGCGCCAGGCACAAAAATGGCCTATGGCTGGAGATGGGTCCCCCGCCCAAGGAGGCAGCAGGGAAAACTATGCCTTGTTCTAAAGCTCTTTGGGAACCGCTTGCGTAGACCCACAGTCCTGGGGGCTGCGGGCTTTCCTGCTGCCTTCAGCCTCGACAAAACCCTTTCCCACTTGGCGCCGCGCCAGGCACAAAAATGGCCATACGGCTGGAGATGGGTCCCCCGCCCAAGGAGCCAGCAGGGAAAACTATGCCTTGTTCTAAAGCTCTTTGGGAACCGCTTGCGTAGTCCCACAGACCTGGGAGCTGCGGGCATTCCTGCTGCCTTCAGCCTCCAAACCACCCTTTCCCACTTGGCGCCGTGCCAGGCACAAAAATGGCCATACGGCTGGAGACGGGTGCCACGACCAAAGAGCCAGCAGGGAAAACTATGCCTTGTTCTAAAGTTCTTTGGGAACCACTTGCGTAGCCCCACAGACCTGGGGGCTGTAGGCTTTCCTGCTGCCTTCAGCCTCGACACCACCCTTTCCCACTTGGCGCCGCGCCAGGCACAAAAATGGCCATACGGCTGGAGATGGGTCCCCCGCCCAAAGAGCCAGCAGGGAAAACTATGCCTTGTTCTAAAGCTCTTTGGGAACTGCTTGCGTAGACCCACAGGCCTGGGGGCTGCGGGCTTTCGTGCTGCCTTCAGACTCAAAACCACCCTTTCATACTTGGCGCCGCGCCAGGCACAAAAATGGCCATACGGCTGGAGATGGGTCCCCCGCCCAAAGAGCCAGCAGGGAAAACTATGCCTTGTTCTAAAGGTCTTTTGGAAGCACTTGCGTAGCCCCACAGACCTAGGGGCTGCGGGCTTTACTGGTGCCTTCAGCCTCGACACCACCCTTTCCCACTTGGCACCGCGCCAGGCACAAAAATGGCCATATGGTTGGAGATAGGTTCCCGCCCAAAGAGCCAGCAGGGAAAACTGTGCCTTGTTCTAAAGCTCTTTGGGAACCGCTTGCGTAGCCCCACAGACCTGGGCGCTGTGGTCTTTCCTGCTGCCTTCAGTCTCAAAACCACCCTTTCCCTCTGGGCGCCGCGCCAGGCACAAAAATGGCCATACGGCTGGAGATGGGTCCCCCGCCCAAAGAGCCAGCAGGGAAAACTATGCCTTGTTCTAAAGTTCTTTGGGAACCACTTGTGTAGACCCACAGACCTGGGGGCTGCGGGCTTTCCTGCTGCCTTCAGCCTCGACAAAACCCTTTCCCACTTGGCGCCGCGCCAGGCACAAAAATGGCCATACGGCTGGAGATGGGTCCCCCACCCAAGGAGCCAGCAGGGAAAACTATGCCTTGTTCTAAAGCTCTTTGGGAACCGCTTGCGTAGCCCCACAGACCTGGGGGCTGCAGGCCTTCCTGCTGCCTTCAGCCTCAAAGCCACCCTTTCCCACTTGGCGCCGCGCCAGGCCCAAAAATGGCCATACGGCTGGAGATGGGTCTCCCGCCCAAAGAGCCAGCAGGGAAAACTATGCCTTGTTCTAAAGCTCTTTGGGCACCGCTTGCGTAGACCCACAGACCTGGGGGCTGCGGTCTTTCCTGCTGCCTTCAGTCTCAAAACCACCCTTTCCCACTTGGCGCCGCGCCAGGCACAAAAATGGCCATACGGCTGGAGACGGGTGCCACGACCAAAGAGCCAGCAGGGAAAACTATGCCTTGTTCTAAAGCTCTTTGGGAACCACTTGCGTAGCCCCAGAGACCTGGGGGCTGTAGGCTTTCCTGCTGCCTTCAGCCTCAAAACCACCCTTTCCCACTTGGCGCCGCGCCAGGCACAAAAATGGCCTATGGCTGGAGATGGGTCCCACGCCCAAAGAACCAGCAGGGAAAACTATGCCTTGTTCTAAAGCTCTTTGGGAACCGCTTGCGTAGCCCCAGAGACCTGGGGGCTGCAGGCCTTCCTGCTGCCTTCAGCCTCTACAAAACCCTTTCCCACTTGGCGCCGCGCCAGGCACAAAAATGGCCATATGGCTGGAGATGGGTCCCCCGCCCAAAGAGCCAGCAGGGAAAACTATGCCTTGTTCTAAAGCTCTTTGGGAACCGCTTGCGTAGCCCCATAGGCCTGGGGGCTGCGGGCTTTCGTGCTGCCTTCAGCCTCAAAACCACCCTTTCGTACTTGGCGCCGCGCCAGGCACAAAAATGGCCATACGGCTGGAGATGGGTCCCCCGCCCAAAGAGCCAGCAGGGAAAACTATGCCTTGTTCTAAAGGTCTTTTGGAAGCACTTGCGTAGCCCCACAGACCTAGGGGCTGCGGGCTTTACTGGTGCCTTCAGCCTCGACACCACCCTTTCCCACTTGGCACCGCGCCAGGCACAAAAATGGCCATACGGCTGGAGATAGGTTCCCGCCCAAAGATCCAGCAGGGAAAATCATGCCTTGTTCTAAAGCTCTTTGGGAACCGCTTGCGTAGCCACACAGATGTGGGGGCTGCGGGCCTTCCTGCTGCCTTCAGCCTCAAAACCACCCTTTCCCACTTGGCGCGGTGCCAGGCACAAAAATGGCCTATGGCTAGAGATGGGTCCCATGCCCAAAGAGCCAGCAGGGAAAACTATGCCTTGTTCTAAAGCTCTTTGGGAACCGCTTGCGTAGCCCCACAGACCTGGGGGCTACGGGCTTTCCTGCTGCCTTCAGTCTCAAAACCACCCTTTCCCTCTGGGCGCCGCGCCAGTCACAAAAATGGCCATATGGCTGGAGATGGGTCCCCCGCCCAAGGAGCCAGCAGGGAAAATTATGCCTTGTTCTAAAGCTCTTTGGGAACCGCTTGCGTAGCCCCACAGACCTGGGGGCTGCGGGCTTTCATGCTGCCTTCAGCCTCAAAACCACCCTTTCCCACTTGGCGCCACGCCAGGCACAAAAATGGCCATACGGCTGGAGATAGGTTCCCGCCCAAAGAGCCAGCAGGGAAAACTATGCCTTGTTCTAAAGCTCTTTGGGAACCGCTTGCGTAGCCCCACAGACCTGGGGGCTGCGGTCTTTCCTGCTGCCTTCAGCCTCAAAACCAACCTTTCCCTCAGGGCGTCGCGCCAGGCACAAAAATGGCCATACGGCTGGAGATGGGTCCCCCGCCCAAAGAGCCAGCAGGGAAAACTATGCCTTGTTCTAAAGCTCTTTGGGAATCGCTTTTGTAGCCCCACAGACCTGGGGGCTGCGAGCCTTCCTGCTGTCTTTAGGCTCAAAACCACCCTTTCCCACTTGGCGCCGCGCCAGGCACAAAAACGGCCATACGGCTGGAGATGGGTCTCCCGCCCAAAGAGCCAGCAGGGAAAACTATGCCTTGTTCTAAAGTTCTTTGGGAACCACTTGCGTAGACCTACAGACCTGGGGGCTGCGGGCTTTCCTGCTGCCTTCAGCCTCGACAAAACCCTTTCCCACTTGGCGCCGCGCCAGGCACAAAAATGGCCATACGGCTGGAGATGGGTCCCCCGCCCAAGGAGCCGGCAGGGAAAACTATGCCTTGTTCTAAAGCTCTTTGGGAACCACTTGCGTTGTCCCACAGATCTGGGGGCTGCAGGCTTTCCTGCTGCCTTCAGCCTCAAAACCACCCTTTCCCACTTGGCGCCGCGCCAGGCCCAAAAATGGCCATACGGCTGGAGATGGGTCTCCCGCCCAAAGAGCCAGAAGGGAAAACTATGCCTTGTTCTAAAGTTCTTTGGGAACCACTTGTGTAGCCCCACAGACCTGGGGGCTGCGGGCTTTCCTGCTGCCTTCAGCCTCGACAAAACCCTTTCCCACTTGGCGCCGCACCAGGCACAAAAATGGCCATACGGCTGGAGATGGGTCCCCCGCCCAAGGAGCCAGCAGGGAAAACTATGCCTTGTTCTAAAGCTCTTTGGGAACCGCTTGCGTAGCCCCACAGACCTGGGGGCTGCAGGCCTTCCTGCTGCCTTCAGCCTCAAAGCCACCCTTTCCCACTTGGCGCCGCGCCAGGCCCAAAAATGGCCATACGGCTGGAGGTGGGTCCCATGCCCAAAGAGCCAGCAGGCAAAACTATGCCTTGTTCTAAAGCTCTTTGGGCACCGCTTGCGTAGACCCACAGACCTGGGGGCTGCGGGCTTTCCTGCTGCCTTCAGTCTCAAAACCACCCTTTCCCACTTGGCGCTGCGCCAGGCACAAAAATGGCCATACGGCTGGAGATGGGTCCCCCGCCCAAAGAGCCAGCAGGGAAAACTATGCCTTGTTCTAAAGCTCTTTGGGAACCGCTTGCGTAGACCCACAGACCTGGGGGCTGCGGTCTTTCCTGCTGCCTTCAGCCTCAAAACCACCCTTTCCCTCTGGGCGCCGCGCCAGGCACAAAAATGGCCATACGGCTGGAGATGGGTCCCCCGCCCAAAGAGCCAGCAGGGAAAACTATGCCTTGTTCTAAAGCTCTTTGGGAATCGCTTGCGTAGCCCCACAGACCTGGGGACTGCGGGCCTTCCTGCTGCCTTCAGCCTCGACACCACCCTTTCCCACTTGGCGCCGCGCCAGGCACAAAAATGGCCTATGGCTGGAGATGGGTCCCCCGCCCAAGGAGGCAGCAGGGAAAACTATGCCTTGTTCTAAAGCTCTTTGGGAACCGCTTGCGTAGACCCACAGTCCTGGGGGCTGCCGGCTTTCCTGCTGCCTTCAGCCTCGACAAAACCCTTTCCCACTTGGCGCCGCGCCAGGCACAAAAATGGCCATACGGCTGGAGATGGGTCCCCCGCTCAAGGAGCCAGCAGGGAAAACTATGCCTTGTTCTAAAGCTCTTTGGGAACCGCTTGCGTAGTCCCACAGACCTGGGAGCTGCGGGCATTCCTGCTGCCTTCAGCCTCCAAACCACCCTTTCCCACTTGGCGCCGTTCCAGGCACAAAAATGGCCATACGGCTGGAGACGGGTGCCACGACCAAAGAGCCAGCAGGGAAAACTATGCCTTGTTCTAAAGTTCTTTGGGAACCACTTGCGTAGCCCCACAGACCTGGGGGCTGTAGGCTTTCCTGCTGCCTTCAGCCTCGACACCACCCTTTCCCACTTGGCGCCGCGCCAGGCACAAAAATGGCCATACGGCTGGAGATGGGTCCCCCGCCCAAAGAGCCAGCAGGGAAAACTATGCCTTGTTCTAAAGCTCTTTGGGAACCGCTTGCTTAGACCCACAGGCCTGGGGGCTGCGGGCTTTCGTGCTGCCTTCAGACTCAAAACCACCCTTTCATACTTGGCGCCGCGCCAGGCACAAAAATGGCCATACGGCTGGAGATGGGTCCCCCGCCCAAAGAGCCAGCAGGGAAAACTATGCCTTGTTCTAAACGTCTTTTGGAAGCACTTGCGTAGCCCCACAGACCTAGGGGCTGCGGGCTTTACTGGTGCCTTCAGCCTCGACACCACCCTTTCCCACTTGGCACCGCGCCAGGCACAAAAATGGCCATATGGTTGGAGATAGGTTCCCGCCCAAAGAGCCAGCAGGGAAAACTGTGCCTTGTTCTAAAGCTCTTTGGGAACCGCTTGCGTAGCCCCACAGACCTGGGCGCTGTGGTCTTTCCTGCTGCCTTCAGTCTCAAAACCACCCTTTCCCTCTGGGCGCCGCGCCAGGCACAAAAATGGCCATACGGCTGGAGATGGGTCTCCCGCCCAAAGAGCCAGCAGGGAAAACTATGCCTTGTTCTAAAGTTCTTTGGGAACCACTTGCGTAGACCCACAGACATGGGGGCTGCGGGCTTTCCTGCTGCCTTCAGCCTCGACAAAACCCTTTCCCACTTGGCGCCGCGCCAGGCACAAAAATGGCCATACGGCTGGAGATGGGTCCCCCACCCAAGGAGCCAGCAGGGAAAACTATGCCTTGTTCTAAAGCTCTTTGGGAACCGCTTGCGTAGCCCCACAGACCTGGGGGCTGCAGGCCTTCCTGCTGCCTTCAGCCTCAAAGCCACCCTTTCCCACTTGGCGCCGCGCCAGGCACAAAAATGGCCATACGGCTGGAGATGGGTCTCCCGCCCAAAGAGCCAGCAGGGAAAACTATGCCTTGTTCTAAAGCTCTTTGGGCACCGCTTGCGTAGACCCACAGACCTGGGGGCTGCGGGCTTTCCTGCTGCCTTCAGTCTCAAAACCACCCTTTCCCACTTGGCGCTGCGCCAGGCACAATAATGGCCATACGGCTGGAGATGGGTCCCCCGCCCAGAGAGCCAGCAGGGAAAACTATGCCTTGTTCTAAAGCTCTTTGGGAACCGCTTGCGTAGCCCCACAGACCTGGGGGCTGCAGGCTTTCCTGCTGCCTTCAGCCTCGACACCACCCTTTCCCACTTGGCGCCGCGCCAGGCACAAAAATGGCCATACGGCTGGAGACGGGTGCCACGACCAAAGAGCCAGCAGGGAAAACTATGCCTTGTTCTAAAGCTCTTTGGGAACCACTTGCGTAGCCCCAGAGACCTGGGGGCTGTAGGCTTTCCTGCTGCCTTCAGCCTCAAAACCACCCTTTCCCACTTGGCGCCGCGCCAGGCACAAAAATGGCCTATGGCTGGAGATGGGTCCCACGCCCAAAGAACCAGCAGGGAAAACTATGCCTTGTTCTAAAGCTCTTTGGGAACCGCTTGCGTAGCCCCACAGACCTGGGGGCTGCAGGCCTTCCTGCTGCCTTCAGCCTCAAAACCACCCTTTCCCACTTGGCGCCGCGCCAGGCACAAAAAAGGCCTATGGCTGGAGATGGGTCCCATGCCCAAAGAGCCAGCAGGGAAAACTATGCCTTGTTCTAAAGCTCTTTGGGAACCGCTTGCGTAGCCCCACAGACCTGGGGGCTGCAGGCCTTCCTGCTGCCTTCAGCCTCAAAACCACCCTTTCCCACTTGGCACTGCGCCAGTCACAAAAATGGCCATACGGCTGGAGATGGGTCCCCCGTCCAAAGAGCCAGCAGGGAAAACTATGCCTTGTTCTAAAGCTCTTTGGGAACCGCTTGCGTAGCCCCAGAGACCTGGGGGCTGCAGGCCTTCCTGCTGCCTTCAGCCTCTACAAAACCCTTTCCCACTTGGCGCCGCGCCAGGCACAAAAATGGCCATATGGTTGGAGATAGGTTCCCGCCCAAAGAGCCAGCAGGGAAAACTATGCCTTGTTCTAAAGCTCTTTGGGAACCGCTTGCGTAGCCCCACAGACCTGCGGGCTGCGGGCTTTCGTGCTGCCTTCAGCCTCAAAACCACCCTTTCGTACTTGGCGCCGCGCCAGGCACAAAAATGGCCATACGGCTGGAGATGGGTCCCCCGCCCAAAGAGCCAGCAGGGAAAACTATGCCTTGTTCTAAAGGTCTTTTGGAAGCACTTGCGTAGCCCCACAGACCTAGGGGCTGCGGGCTTTACTGGTGCCTTCAGCCTCGACACCACCCTTTCCCACTTGGCACCGCGCCAGGCACAAAAATGGCCATATGGTTGGAGATAGGTTCCCGCCCAAAGAGCCAGCAGGGAAAATCATGCCTTGTTCTAAAGCTCTTTGGGAATAGCTTGCGTAGCCACACAGATGTGGGGGCTGCGGGCCTTCCTGCTGCCTTCAGCCTCAAAACCACCCTTTCCCACTTGGCGCGGTGCCAGGCACAAAAATTGCCTATGGCTAGAGATGGATCCCATGCCCAAAGAGCCAGCAGGGAAAACTATGCCTTGTTCTAAAGCTCTTTGGGAACCGCTTGCGTAGCCCCACAGACCTGGGGGCTGCGGTCTTTCCTGCTGCCTTCAGCCTCAAAACCAACCTTTCCCTCAGGGCGTCGCGCCAGGCACAAAAATGGCCATACGGCTGGAGATGGGTCCCCCGCCCAAAGAGCCAGCAGGGAAAACTATGCCTTGTTCTAAAGCTCTTTGGCAATCGCTTTTGTAGCCCCACAGACCTGGGGGCTGCGAGCCTTCCTGCTGCCTTTAGGCTCAAAACCACCCTTTCCCACTTGGCGCCGCGCCAGGCACAAAAACGGCCATACGGCTGGAGATGGGTCTCCCGCCCAAAGAGCCAGCAGGGAAAACTATGCCTTGTTCTAAAGTTCTTTGGGAACCACTTGCGTAGACCCACAGACCTGGGGGCTGCGGGCTTTCCTGCTGCCTTCAGCCTCGACAAAACCCTTTCCCACTTGGCGCCGCGCCAGGCACAAAAATGGCCATACGGCTGGAGATGGGTCCCCCGCCCAAGGAGCCGGCAGGGAAAACTATGCCTTGTTCTAAAGCTCTTTGGGAACCGCTTGCGTAGTCCCAGAGACCTGGGAGCTGCGGGCATTCCTGCTGCCTTCAGCCTCCAAACCACCCTTTCCCACTTGGCGCCGCGCCAGGCACAAAAATGGCCATACGGCTGGAGATGGGTCCCCCGCCCAAGGAGCCATCAGGGAAAACTATGCCTTGTTCTAAAGCTCTTTGGGAACCACTTGCGTTGTCCCACAGATCTGGGGGCTGCAGGCTTTCCTCCTGCCTTCAGCCTCAAAACCACCCTTTCGCACTTGGCACTGCGCCAGGCACAAAAATGGCCATACGGCTGGAGATGGGTCCCCCGCCCAAAAAGCCAGCAGGGAAAACTATGCCTTGTTCTAAAGCTCTTTGGGAACCGCTTGCGTTGTCCCAGAGACCTGGGGGCTGCAGGCCTTCCTGCTGCCTTCAGCCTCTACAAAACCCTTTCCCACTTGGCGCCGCGCCAGGCACAAAAATGGCCATACGGCTGGAGATGGGTCCCCCGCCCAAGGAGCCATCAGGGAAAACTATGCCTTGTTCTAAAGCTCTTTGGGAACCACTTGTGTTGTCCCACAGACCTGGGGGCTGCAGGCTTTCCTGCTGCCTTCAGCCTCAAAACCACCCTTTCCCACTTGGCACCGCGCCAGGCACAAAAATGGCCATACGGCTGGAGATGGGTCCCCCGCCCAAAAAGCCAGCAGGGAAAACTATGCCTTGTTCTAAAGCTCTTTGGGCACCGCTTGCGTAGCCCCACAGGCCTGGGGGCTGCGGGCTTTCGTGCTGCCTTCAGCCTCAAAACCACCCTTTCCCACTTGGCGCCGCGCCAGGCACAAAAATGGCCATACGGCTGGAGATGGGTCCCCCGCCCAAAGAGCCAGCAGGGAAAACTATGCCTTGTTCTAAAGCTCTTTGGGAACCGCTTGCATTGTCCCACAGACCTGGGGGTTGCGGGCTTTCCTGCTGCCTTTAGCCTCGACACCACCCTTTCCCACTTGGCACCGCGCCAGGCACAAAAATGGCCATATGGTTGGAGATAGGTTCCCGCCCAAAGAGCCAGCAGGGAAAACTGTGCCTTGTTCTAAAGCTCTTTGGGAACCGCTTGCGTAGACCCACAGACCTGGGGGCTGCGGGCTTTCCTGCTGCCTTCAGTCTCAAAACCACCCTTTCCCTCTGGGCGCCGCGCCAGGCACAAAAATGGCCATATGGCTGGAGATGGTTCCCCCGCCCAAGGAGCCAGCAGGGAAAACTATGCCTTGTTCTAAAGCTCTTTGGGAACCGCTTGCGTAGCCCCACAGACCTGGGGGCTGCGGGCTTTCCTGCTGCCTTCAGCCTCAAAACCACCCTTTCCCACTTGGCGCCGGGCCAGGCACAAAAATGGCCATACGGCTGAAGATAGGTTCCTGCCCAAAGAGCCAGCAGGGAAAACTATGCCTTGTTCTAAAGCTCTTTGGGAACCGCTTGCGTAGACCCACAGACCTGGGGGCTGCAGGCCTTCCTGCTGCCTTCAGCCTCGACACCACCCTTTCCCACTTGGCGCCGCGCCAGGCACAAAAATGGCCTATCGCTGGAGATGGGTCCCCCGCCCAAGGAGGCAGCAGGTAAAACTATGCCTTGTTCTAAAGCTCTTTGGGCACCGCTTGCGTAGACCCACAGACCTGGGGGCTGCGGGCTTTCCTGCTGTCTTCAGCCTCAAAACCAACCTTTCCCTCAGGGCGTCGCGCCAGGCACAAAAATGGCCATATGGCTGGAGATGGGTCCCCCGCCCAAAGAGCCAGCAGGGAAAACTATGCCTTGTTCTAAAGCTCTTTGGGAATCGCTTTTGTAGCCCCACAGACCTGGGGGCTGCGAGCCTTCCTGCTGCCTTCAGGCTCAAAACCACCCTTTCCCACTTGGTGCCGCGCCAGGCACAAAAATGGCCATACGGCTGGAGATGGGTCCCCCGCCCAAGGAGCCATCAGGGAAAACTATGCCTTGTTCTAAAGCTCTTTGGGAACCGCTTGCGTTGTCCCACAGGCCTGGGGGCTGCGGGCTTTCCTGCTGCCTTCAGCCTCGACACCACCCTTTCCCACTTGGCACCGCGCCAGGCACAAAAATGGCCATATGGTTGGAGATAGGTTCCCGCCCAAAGAGCCAGCAGGGAAAACTGTGCCTTGTTCTGAAGCTCTTTGGGAACCGCTTGCGTAGACCCACAGACCTGGGGGCTGCGGGTTTTCCTGCTGCCTTGAGTCTCAAAACCACCCTTTCCCTCTGGGCGCCGCGCCAGGCACAAAAATGGCCATACGGCTGGAGATGGGTCCCCCGCCCAAGGAGCCAGCAGGGAAAACTATGCCTTGTTCTAAAGCTCTTTGGGAACCGCTTGCGTAGCCCCACAGACCTGGGGGCTGCAGGCCTTCCTGCTGCCTTCAGCCTCGACACCACCCTTTCCCACTTGGCGCCGCGCCAGGCACAAAAATGGCCTATGGCTGGAGATGGGTCCCCCGCCCAAGGAGGCAGCAGGTAAAACTATGCCTTGTTCTAAAGCTCTTTGGGCACCGCTTGCGTAGACCCACAGGCCTGGGGGCTGCGGGCTTTCCTGCTGTCTTCAGCCTCAAAACCACCCTTTCCCACTTGGCGCCACGCCAGGCACAAAAATGGCCATACGTCTGGAGATGGGTCCCCCGCCCAAAGAGCCAGCAGGGAAAACTATGCCTTGTTCTAAAGCTCTTTGGGAACCGCTTGCGTAGCCCCACAGACCTGGGGGCTGCGGGCTTTCCTGCTGCCTTCAGCCTCAAAACCACCCTTTCCCACTTGGCACTGCGCCAGGCACAAAAATGGCCATACGGCTGGAGATGGATCCCCCGTCCAAAGAGCCATCAGGGAAATCTATGCCTTGTTCTAAAGCTCTTTGGAAACCGCTTGCGTAGCCCCACAGACCTGGGGGCTGCAGGCCTTCCTGCTGCCTTCAGCCTCTACAAAACCCTTTCCCACTTGGCGCCGCGCCACGCACAAAAATGGCAATACGGCTGGAGATGGGTCCCTCGCCCAAGGAGCCAGCAGGGAAAATTATGCCTTGTTCTAAAGCTCTTTGGGAACCGCTTGCGTAGCCCCACAGACCTGGGGGCTGCGGGCCTTCCTGCTGCCTTCAGCCGCGACACCACCCTTTCCCACTTGGCGCCCTATCAGGCACAAAAATGGCCATACGTCTGGAGATGGGTCCCCCGCCCAAAGAGCCAGCAGGGAAAACTATGCCTTGTTCTAAAGCTCTTTGGGAACCGCTTGCGTAGCCCCACAGACCTGGGGGCTGCAGGCTTTCCTGCTGCCTTCAGACTCAAAACCACCCTTTCCCACTTGGCGCCGTGCCAGGCACAAAAATGGCCATACGGCTGGAGACGGGTGCCACGACCAAAGAGCCAGCAGGGAAAACTATGCCTTGTTCTAAAGCTCTTTGGGAACCGCTTGCGTAGCCCCACAGACCTGGGGGCTGCAGGCCTTCCTGCTGCCTTCAGTCTCAAAACCACCCTTTCCCACTTGGCACTGCGCCAGTCACAAAAATGGCCATACGGCTGGAGATGGGTCCCCCGTCCAAAGAGCCAGCAGGGAAAACTATGCCTTGTTCTAAAGCTCTTTAGAAACCGCTTGCGTAGCCCCAGAGACCTGGGGGCTGCAGGCCTTCCTGCTGCCTTCAGCCTCTACAAAACCCTTTCCCACTTGGCGCCGCGCCAGGCACAAAAATGGCCATACGGCTGGAGATGGGTCCCCCGCCCAAAGAGCCAGCAGGGACAACTATGCCTTGTTCTAAAGCTCTTTGGAAACCACTTGCGTAGCCCCACAGACCTGGGGGCTGCAGGCTTTGCTCCTGCCTTCAGCCTCAAAGCAACACTTTCCCACTTGGCGCCGCGCCAGGCTCAAAAATGGCCATACGGCTGGAGATGGGTCCCCCGCCCAAGGAGCCAGCAGGGAAAACTATGCCTTGTTCTAAAGCTCTTTGGGAACCGCTTGCGTAGCCCCACAGACCTGGGGGCTGCGGGCTTTCCTGCTGCCTTCAGCCTCGACACCACCCTTTCCCACTTGGCGCCGCGCCAGGCACAAAAATGGCCATACGGCTGGAGATGGGTCCCCCGCCCAAAGAGCCAGCAGGGAAAACTATGCCTTGTTCTAAAGCTCTTTGGGAACCGCTTGCGTAGCCCCACAGACCTGGGGGCTGCGGGCTTTCCTGCTGCCTTCAGCCTCGACACCACCCTTTCCCACTTGGCGCCGCGCCAGGCATAAAAGTGGCCATACAGCTGGAAATGGGTCCCCCGCCCAAAGAGCCAGCAGGGAAAACTATGCCTTGTTCTAAAGCTCTTTGGGAACCGCTTGCGTAGCCCCACAGATCTGGGGGCTGCAGGCTTTGCTGCTGCCTTCAGCCTCAAAACCACCCTTTCCCACTTGGCGCCGGGCCAGGCACAAAAATGGCCATACGGCTGGAGATGGGTCCCCCGCCCAAAGAGCCAGCAGGGAAAACTATGCCTTGTTCTAAAGCTCTTTGGGAACCGCTTGCGTAGCCCCACAGACCTGGGGGCTGCGGGCTTTCCTGCTGCCTTCAGCCTCAAAAGCACCCTTTCGCACTTGGCGCCGCGCCAGGCACAGAAATGGCCTATGGCTGGAGATGGGTCCCCCGCCCAAAGAGCCAGCAGGGAAAACTATGCCTTGTTCTAAAGCTCTTTTTGAACCGCTTGCTTGGCCCCACAGACCTGGGGGCTGCAGGCTTTGCTGCTGCCTTCAGCCTTGACACCACCCTTTCCCACTTTGCGCCGGGCCAGGGACAAAAATGGCCATACGGCTGGAGATGGGTCCCCTGCCAAAAGAGCCAGCAGGGAAAACTATGCCTTGTTCTAAAGCTCTTTGGGAACCGCTTGCGTAGCCCCACAGACCTGGGGGCTGCGGGCTTTCCTGCTGCCTTCAGCCTCAAAACCACCCTTTCCCACTACGCACCGCGCCAGGCACAAAAATGGCCATACGGCTGGAGATGGGTCCCCCGCCCAAAGAGCCAGCAGGGAAAACTATGCCTTGTTCTAAAGCTCTTTGGGAACCGCTTGCATAGCCCCACAGACCTGGGGGCTGCGGGCTTTCCTGCTGCCTTCAGCCTCAAAACCACCCTTTCCCACTACGCACCGCGCCAGGCACAAAAATAGCCATACGGCTGGAGATGGGTCCCCCGCCCAAAGAGCCAGCAGGGAAAACTAGGCCTTGTTCTAAAGCTCTTTGGGAACCGCTTGCGTAGCCCCACAGACCTGGGGGCTGCTGGCTTTCCTGCTGCCTTCAGTCTGAAAACCACCCTTTCCCACTTGGCGCCGCGCCAGGCACAAAAATGGCCATACGGCTGGAGATTGGTTCCCGCCCAAAGAGCCAGCAGGGAAAACTGTGCCTTGTTCTAAAGCTCTTTGGGAATCGCTTTTGTAGCCCCACAGACCTGGGGGCTGCGGGCTTTCCTGCTGCCTTCAGCCTCAAAACCACCCTTTCCCTCTGGGCGCCGCGCTAGGCACAAAAATGGCCATACGGCTGGAGATTGGTCCCCCGCCCAAAGAGTAAGCAGGGAAAACTATGCCTTGTTCTAAAGCTCTTTGGGAACCGCTTGCGTAGCCCCACAGACCTGGGGGCTGCAGGCTTTCCTGCTGCCTTCAGCCTCGACACCACCCTTTCCCACTTGGCGCCGGGCCAGGCACAAAAATGGCCATACGGCTGGAGATGGGTCCCCCGCCCAAAGAACAAGCAGGGAAAACTATGCCTTGTTCTAAAGCTCTTTGGGAACCGCTTGCGTAGCCCCACAGACCTGGGGGCTGCAGGCTCTCCTGCTGCCTTCAGCCTCGACAGCACCCTTTCCCACTTGGCGCCGCGCCAGGCAGAAAATTGGCCTATGGCTGGAGATGGGTCCCATGCCCAAAGAGCCAGCAGGGAAAACTATGCCTTGTTCTAAAGCTCTTTGGGAACCGCTTGCGTAGCCCCACAGACCTTAGGGCTGCAGGCTTTGCTCCTGCCTTCAGCCTCGACACCACCCTTTCCCACTTGGCGCCGCGCCAGGCTCAAAAATGGCCATACGGGTGGAGATGGGTCCCATGCCCAAAGAGCCATCAGGGAAAACTATGCCTTGTTCTAAAGCTCTTTGGGAACCGCTTGCGTAGCCCACAGACCTGGGGGCTGCGGGCTTTCCTTCTGCCTTCAGCCTCAAAGCCACCCTTTCCCACTTGGCTCCCCATCAGGCACAAAAATGGCCAATGGCTGGAGATGGGTCCCATGCCCTAAGAGCTATCAGGGAAAACTATGCCTTGTTCTAAAGCTCTTTGGGAACCGCTTGCGTAGCCCCACAGACCTGGGGGCTGCAGGCTTTGCTGCTGCCTTCAGCCTTGACACCACCCTTTCCCACTTGGCGCCGCGCCAGGTACAAAAATGGCCTGTGGCTGGAGATGGGTCCCATGCCCAAAGAGCCATCAGGGAAAACTAGGCCTTGTTCTAAAGCTCTTTGGGAACCGCTTGCGTAGCCCCACAGACCTGGGGGCTGCGGGCTTTCCTGCTGCCTTCAGCCTCGACACCACCCTTTCCCACTTGGCGCCGCATCAGGCACAAAAATGGCCTATGGCTGGAGATGGGTCCCCCGCCCAAAGAGCCAGCAGGGAAAACTATGCCTTGTTCTAAAGCTCTTTGGGAACCGCTTGCGTAGCCCCACAGACCTGGGGGCTGCAGGCTTTGCTGCTGCCTTCAGCCTCAAAGCCACCCTTTCCCACTTGGCGCCCCATCAGGCACAAAAATGGCCATACGGCTGGAGATGGGTCCCCCGCCCAAGGAGCCAGCAGGGAAAACTATGCCTTGTTCTAAAGCTCTTTGGGAACCGCTTGCGTAGCCCCACAGACCTGGGGGCTGCAGGCTTTGCTGCTGCCTTCAGCCTCGACACCACCCTTTCCCACTTGGCGCCCTATCAGGCACAAAAATGGCCATACGGCTGGAGATGGGTCCCCTGCCAAAAGAGCCAGCAGGGAAAACTATGCCTTGTTCTAAAGCTCTTTGGGAACCGCTTGCGTAGCCCCACAGACCTGGGGGCTGCGGGCTTTCCTGCTGCCTTCAGCCTCAGAACCACCCTTTCCCACTACGCACCGCGCCAGGCACAAAAATGGCCATACGGCTGGAGATGGGTCCCCCGCCCAAAGAGCCAGCAGGGAAAACTATGCCTTGTTCTAAAGCTCTTTGGGAACTGCTTGCATAGCCCCACAGACCTGGGGGCTGCGGGCTTTCCTGCTGCCTTCAGCCTCAAAACCACCCTTTCCCACTACGCACCGCGCCAGGCACAAAAATAGCCATACGGCTGGAGATCGGTCCCCCGCCCAAAGAGCCAGCAGGGAAAACTAGGCCTTGTTCTAAAGCTCTTTGGGAACCGCTTGCGTAGCCCCACAGACCTGGGGGCAGCAGGCTTTCCTGCTGCCTTCAGCCTCGACAGCACCCTTTCCCACTTGGCGTCGCGCCAGGCACAAAAATGGCCTATGGGTGGAGATGGGTCCCATGCCCAAAGAGCCAGCAGGGAAAACTATGCCTTGTTCTAAAGCTCTTTGGGAACCGCTTGCGTAGCCCCACAGACCTGGGGGCTGCGGGCTTTCCTGCTGCCTTCAGCCTCAAAGCCACCCTTTCACACTTGGCACCGCGCCAGGCACAAAAATGGCCATACGGCTGGAGATGGGTCCCCCGCCCAAAGAGCCAGCAGGGAAAACTATGCCTTGTTCTAAAGCTCTTTGGGAACCGCTTGCGTAGCCCCACAGACCTTAGGGCTGCAGGCTTTGCTCCTCCCTTCAGCCTCAAAGCCACCCTTTCCCACTTGGCGCCGGGCCAGGGACAAAAATGGCCATACGGCTGGAGATGGGTCCCCCGCCCAAAGAGCCAGCAGGGAAAACTATGCCTTGTTCTAAAGCTCTTTGGGAACCGCTTGCGTAGCCCCACAGACCTGGGGGCTGCAGGGTTTCCTGCTGCCTTCAGCCTCGACACCACTCTTTCCCACTTGGCACCGCGCCAGGCTCAAAAATGGCCATACGGCTGGAGATGGGTCCCCCGCCCAAAGAGCCAGCAGGGAAAACTAGGCCTTGTTCTAAAGCTCTTTGGGAACCGCTTGCGTAGCCCTACAGACCTGGGGGCTGCAGGCTTTCCTGCTGCCTTCAGCCTCGACACCACCCTTTCCCACTTGGCGCCGCGCCAGGCACAAAAATGGCCTATGGCTGGAGATGGGTCCCCTGCACAAAGAGCCATCAGGGAAAACTATGCCTTGTTCTAAAGCTCTTTGGGAACCGCTTGCGTAGCCCCACAGACCTGGGGGCTGCGGGCTTTCCTGCTGCCTTCAACCTCAAAAACACCCTTTCCCACTACGCACCTCGCCAGGCATAAAAATAGCCATACAACTGGAGATGTGTCCCTCGCCCAAAGAGCCAGCAGGGAAAACTATGCGTTGTTCTAAAGCTCTTTGGGAACCGCTTGCGTAACCCCACAGACCTGGGGGCTGCAGGCTTTCCTGCTGCCTTCAGACTCGACACCACCCTTTCCCACTTGGCGCTGCGCCAGGCACAATAATGGCCATACGGCTGGAGATGGGTCCCCCGCCCAAAGAGCCAGCAGGGAAAACTATGCCTTGTTCTAAAGCTCTTTGGGAACCGCTTGCGTAGCCCCACAGACCTGGGGGCTGCAGGCTTTCCTGCTGCCTTCAGCCTCAAAACCACCCTTTCCCACTTGGCGCCGCGCCAGGCAGAAAAATGGCCATACGGCTGGAGACGGGTGCCACGACCAAAGAGCCAGCAGGGAAAACTATGCCTTGTTCTAAAGCTCTTTGGGAACCACTTGCGTAGCCCCAGAGACCTGGGGGCTGTAGGCTTTCCTGCTGCCTTCAGCCTCAAAACCACCCTTTCCCACTTGGCGCCGCGCCAGGCACAAAAATGGCCTATGGCTGGAGATGGGTCCCACGCCCAAAGAACCAGCAGGGAAAACTATGCCTTGTTCTAAAGCTCTTTGGGAACCGCTTGCGTAGCCCCACAGACCTGGGGGCTGCAGGCCTTCCTGCTGCCTTCAGCCTCAAAACCACCCTTTCCCACTTGGCGCCGCGCCAGGCACAAAAAAGGCCTATGGCTGGAGATGGGTCCCATGCCCAAAGAGCCAGCAGGGAAAACTATGCCTTGTTCTAAAGCTCTTTGGGAACCGCTTGCGTAGCCCCACAGACCTGGGGGCTGCAGGCCTTCCTGCTGCCTTCAGCCTCAAAACCACCCTTTCCCACTTGGCACTGCGCCAGTCACAAAAATGGCCATACGGCTGGAGATGGGTCCCCTGCCAAAAGAGCCAGCAGGGAAAACTATGCCTTGTTCTAAAGCTCTTTGGGAACCGCTTGCGTAGCCCCAGAGACCTGGGGGCTGCAGGCCTTCCTGCTGCCTTCAGCCTCTACAAAACCCTTTCCCACTTGGCGCCGCGCCAGGCACAAAAATGGCCATATGGTTAGAGATAGGTTCCCGCCCAAAGAGCCAGCAGGGAAAACTATGCCTTGTTCTAAAGCTCTTTGGGAACCGCTTGCGTAGCCCCACAGACCTGGGGGCTGCGGGCTTTCGTGCTGCCTTCAGCCTCAAAACCACCCTTTCGTACTTGGCGCCGCGCCAGGCACAAAAATGGCCATATGGCTGGAGATGGTTCCCCCGCCCAAGGAGCCAGCAGGGAAAACTATGCCTTGTTCTAAAGCTCTTTGGGAACCGCTTGCGTAGCCCCACAGACCTGGGGGCTGCGGGCTTTCATGCTGCCTTCAGCCTCAAAACCACCCTTTCCCACTTGGCGCCACGCCAGGCACAAAAATGGCCATACGGCTGGAGATAGGTTCCCGCCCAAAGAGCCAGCAGGGAAAACTATGCCTTGTTCTAAAGCTCTTTGGGAACCGCTTGCGTAGCCCCACAGACCTGGGGGCTGCGGTCTTTCCTGCTGCCTTCAGCCTCAAAACCAACCTTTCCCTCAGGGCGTCGCGCCAGGCACAAAAATGGCCATACGGCTGGAGATGGGTCCCCCGCCCAAAGAGCCAGCAGGGAAAACTATGCCTTGTTCTAAAGCTCTTTGGGAATCGCTTTTGTAGCCCCACAGACCTGGGGGCTGCGAGCCTTCCTGCTGCCTTTAGGCTCAAAACCACCCTTTCCCACTTGGCGCCGCGCCAGGCACAAAAACGGCCATACGGCTGGAGATGGGTCTCCCGCCCAAAGAGCCAGCAGGGAAAACTATGCCTTGTTCTAAAGTTCTTTGGGAACCACTTGCGTAGACCCACAGACCTGGGGGCTGCGGGCTTTCCTGCTGCCTTCAGCCTCGACAAAACCCTTTCCCACTTGGCGCCGCGCCAGGCACAAAAATGGCCATACGGCTGGAGATGGGTCCCCCGCCCAAAGAGCCAGCAGGGAAAACTAGGCCTTGTTCTAAAGCTCTTTGGGAACCGCTTGCGTAGCCCTACAGACCTGGGGGCTGCAGGCTTTCCTGCTGCCTTCAGCCTCGACACCACCCTTTCCCACTTGGCGCCGCGCCAGGCACAAAAATGGCCTATGGCTGGAGATGGGTCCCCTGCACAAAGAGCCATCAGGGAAAACTATGCCTTGTTCTAAAGCTCTTTGGGAACCGCTTGCGTAGCCCCACAGACCTGGGGGCTGCGGGCTTTCCTGCTGCCTTCAACCTCAAAAACACCCTTTCCCACTACGCACCTCGCCAGGCATAAAAATAGCCATACAACTGGAGATGTGTCCCTCGCCCAAAGAGCCAGCAGGGAAAACTATGCGTTGTTCTAAAGCTCTTTGGGAACCGCTTGCGTAACCCCACAGACCTGGGGGCTGCAGGCTTTCCTGCTGCCTTCAGACTCGACACCACCCTTTCCCACTTGGCGCTGCGCCAGGCACAATAATGGCCATACGGCTGGAGATGGGTCCCCCGCCCAAAGAGCCAGCAGGGAAAACTATGCCTTGTTCTAAAGCTCTTTGGGAACCGCTTGCGTAGCCCCACAGACCTGGGGGCTGCAGGCTTTCCTGCTGCCTTCAGCCTCAAAACCACCCTTTCCCACTTGGCGCCGCGCCAGGCACAAAAATGGCCATACGGCTGGAGACGGGTGCCACGACCAAAGAGCCAGCAGGGAAAACTATGCCTTGTTCTAAAGCTCTTTGGGAACCACTTGCGTAGCCCCAGAGACCTGGGGGCTGTAGGCTTTCCTGCTGCCTTCAGCCTCAAAACCACCCTTTCCCACTTGGCGCCGCGCCAGGCACAAAAATGGCCTATGGCTGGAGATGGGTCCCACGCCCAAAGAACCAGCAGGGAAAACTATGCCTTGTTCTAAAGCTCTTTGGGAACCGCTTGCGTAGCCCCACAGACCTGGGGGCTGCAGGCCTTCCTGCTGCCTTCAGCCTCAAAACCACCCTTTCCCACTTGGCGCCGCGCCAGGCACAAAAAAGGCCTATGGCTGGAGATGGGTCCCATGCCCAAAGAGCCAGCAGGGAAAACTATGCCTTGTTCTAAAGCTCTTTGGGAACCGCTTGCGTAGCCCCACAGACCTGGGGGCTGCAGGCCTTCCTGCTGCCTTCAGCCTCAAAACCACCCTTTCCCACTTGGCACTGCGCCAGTCACAAAAATGGCCATACGGCTGGAGATGGGTCCCCTGCCAAAAGAGCCAGCAGGGAAAACTATGCCTTGTTCTAAAGCTCTTTGGGAACCGCTTGCGTAGCCCCAGAGACCTGGGGGCTGCAGGCCTTCCTGCTGCCTTCAGCCTCTACAAAACCCTTTCCCACTTGGCGCCGCGCCAGGCACAAAAATGGCCATATGGTTGGAGATAGGTTCCCGCCCAAAGAGCCAGCAGGGAAAACTATGCCTTGTTCTAAAGCTCTTTGGGAACCGCTTGCGTAGCCCCACAGACCTGGGGGCTGCGGGCTTTCGTGCTGCCTTCAGCCTCAAAACCACCCTTTCGTACTTGGCGCCGCGCCAGGCACAAAAATGGCCATATGGCTGGAGATGGTTCCCCCGCCCAAGGAGCCAGCAGGGAAAACTATGCCTTGTTCTAAAGCTCTTTGGGAACCGCTTGCGTAGCCCCACAGACCTGGGGGCTGCGGGCTTTCATGCTGCCTTCAGCCTCAAAACCACCCTTTCCCACTTGGCGCCACGCCAGGCACAAAAATGGCCATACGGCTGGAGATAGGTTCCCGCCCAAAGAGCCAGCAGGGAAAACTATGCCTTGTTCTAAAGCTCTTTGGGAACCGCTTGCGTAGCCCCACAGACCTGGGGGCTGCGGTCTTTCCTGCTGCCTTCAGCCTCAAAACCAACCTTTCCCTCAGGGCGTCGCGCCAGGCACAAAAATGGCCATACGGCTGGAGATGGGTCCCCCGCCCAAAGAGCCAGCAGGGAAAACTATGCCTTGTTCTAAAGCTCTTTGGGAATCGCTTTTGTAGCCCCACAGACCTGGGGGCTGCGAGCCTTCCTGCTGCCTTTAGGCTCAAAACCACCCTTTCCCACTTGGCGCCGCGCCAGGCACAAAAACGGCCATACGGCTGGAGATGGGTCTCCCGCCCAAAGAGCCAGCAGGGAAAACTATGCCTTGTTCTAAAGTTCTTTGGGAACCACTTGCGTAGACCCACAGACCTGGGGGCTGCGGGCTTTCCTGCTGCCTTCAGCCTCGACAAAACCCTTTCCCACTTGGCGCCGCGCCAGGCACAAAAATGGCCATACGGCTGGAGATGGGTCCCCCGCCCAAGGAGCCGGCAGGGAAAACTATGCCTTGTTCTAAAGCTCTTTGGGAACCGCTTGCGTAGTCCCAGAGACCTGGGAGCTGCGGGCATTCCTGCTGCCTTCAGCCTCCAAACCACCCTTTCCCACTTGGCGCCGCGCCAGGAACAAAAATGGCCATACGGCTGGAGATGGGTCCCCCGCCCAAGGAGCCATCAGGGAAAACTATGCCTTGTTCTAAAGCTCTTTGGGAACCACTTGCGTTGTCCCACAGATCTGGGGGCTGCAGGCTTTCCTGCTGCCTTCAGCCTCAAAACCACCCTTTCGCACTTGGCACCGCGCCAGGCACAAAAATGGCCATACGGCTGGAGATGGGTCCCCCGCCCAAAAAGCCAGCAGGGAAAACTATGCCTTGTTCTAAAGCTCTTTGGGAACCGCTTGCGTTGTCCCAGAGACCTGGGGGCTGCAGGCCTTCCTGCTGCCTTCAGCCTCTACAAAACCCTTTCCCACTTGGCGCCGCGCCAGGCACAAAAATGGCCATACGGCTGGAGATGGGTCCCCCGCCCAAGGAGCCATCAGGGAAAACTATGCCTTGTTCTAAAGCTCTTTGGGAACCACTTGTGTTGTCCCACAGACCTGGGGGCTGCAGGCTTTCCTGCTGCCTTCAGCCTCAAAACCACCCTTTCCCACTTGGCACCGTGCCAGGCACAAAAATGGCCATACGGCTGGAGATGGGTCCCCCGCCCAAAAAGCCAGCAGGGAAAACTATGCCTTGTTCTAAAGCTCTTTGGGAACCGCTTGCGTAGCCCCACAGGCCTGGGGGCTGCGGGCTTTCGTGCTGCCTTCAGCCTCAAAACCACCCTTTCCCACTTGGCGCCGCGCCAGGCACAAAAATGGCCATACGGCTGGAGATGGGTCCCCCGCCCAAAGAGCCAGCAGGGAAAACTATGCCTTGTTCTAAAGCTCTTTGGGAACCGCTTGCATTGTCCCACAGACCTGGGGGTTGCGGGCTTTCCTGCTGCCTTCAGCCTCGACACCACCCTTTCCCACTTGGCACCGCGCCAGGCACAAAAATGGCCATATGGTTGGAGATAGGTTCCCGCCCAAAGAGCCAGCAGGGAAAACTGTGCCTTGTTCTAAAGCTCTTTGGGAACCGCTTGCGTAGACCCACAGACGTGGCGGCTGCGGGCTTTCCTGCTGCCTTCAGTCTCAAAACCACCCTTTCCCTCTGGGCGCCGCGCCAGGCACAAAAATGGCCATATGGCTGGAGATGGTTCCCCCGCCCAAGGAGCCAGCAGGGAAAACTATGCCTTGTTCTAAAGCTCTTTGGGAACCGCTTGCGTAGCCCCACAGACCTGGGGGCTGCGGGCTTTCCTGCTGCCTTCAGCCTCAAAACCACCCTTTCCCACTTGGCACCGCGCCAGGCACAAAAATGGCCATACGGCTGGAGATAGGTTCCCGCCCAAAGAGCCAGCAGGGAAAACTATGCCTTGTTCTAAAGCTCTTTGGGAACCGCTTGCGTAGACCCACAGACCTGGGGGCTGCAGGCCTTCCTGCTGCCTTCAGCCTCGACACCACCCTTTCCCACTTGGCGCCGCGCCAGGCACAAAAATGGCCTATCGCTGGAGATGGGTCCCCCGCCCAAGGAGGCAGCAGGTAAAACTATGCCTTGTTCTAAAGCTCTTTGGGCACCGCTTGCGTAGACCCACAGACCTGGGGGCTGCGGGCTTTCCTGCTGTCTTCAGCCTCAAAACCAACCTTTCCCTCAGGGCGTCGCGCCAGGCACAAAAATGGCCATATGGCTGGAGATGGGTCCCCCGCCCAAAGAGCCAGCAGGGAAAACTATGCCTTGTTCTAAAGCTCTTTGGGAATCGCTTTTGTAGCCCCACAGACCTGGGGGCTGCGAGCCTTCCTGCTGCCTTCAGGCTCAAAACCACCCTTTCCCACTTGGTGCCGCGCCAGGCCCAAAAATGGCCATACGGCTGGAGATGGGTCCCCCGCCCAAGGAGCCATCAGGGAAAACTATGCCTTGTTCTAAAGCTCTTTGGGAACCGCTTGCGTTGTCCCACAGGCCTGGGGGCTGCGGGCTTTCCTGCTGCCTTCAGCCTCGACACCACCCTTTCCCACTTGGCACCGCGCCAGGCACAAAAATGGCCATATGGTTGGAGATAGGTTCCCGCCCAAAGAGCCAGCAGGGAAAACTGTGCCTTGTTCTGAAGCTCTTTGGGAACCGCTTGCGTAGACCCACAGACCTGGGGGCTGCGGGCTTTCCTGCTGCCTTCAGTCTCAAAACCACCCTTTCCCTCTGGGCGCCGCGCCAGGCACAAAAATGGCCATACGGCTGGAGATGGGTCCCCCGCCCAAGGAGCCAGCAGGGAAAACTATGCCTTGTTCTAAAGCTCTTTGGGAACCGCTTGCGTAGCCCCACAGACCTGGGGGCTGCAGGCCTTCCTGCTGCCTTCAGCCTCGACACCACCCTTTCCCACTTGGCGCCGCGCCAGGCACAAAAATGGCCTATGGCTGGAGATGGGTCCCCCGCCCAAGGAGGCAGCAGGTAAAACTATGCCTTGTTCTAAAGCTCTTTGGGCACCGCTTGCGTAGACCCACAGGCCTGGGGGCTGCGGGCTTTCCTGCTGTCTTCAGCCTCAAAACCACCCTTTCCCACTTGGCGCCACGCCAGGCACAAAAATGGCCATACGTCTGGAGATGGGTCCCCCGCCCAAAGAGCCAGCAGGGAAAACTATGCCTTGTTCTAAAGCTCTTTGGGAACCGCTTGCGTAGCCCCACAGACCTGGGGGCTGCGGGCTTTCCTGCTGCCTTCAGCCTCAAAACCACCCTTTCCCACTTGGCACTGCGCCAGGCACAAAAATGGCCATACGGCTGGAGATGGATCCCCCGTCCAAAGAGCCATCGGGGAAATCTATGCCTTGTTCTAAAGCTCTTTGGAAACCGCTTGCGTAGCCCCACAGACCTGGGGGCTGCAGGCCTTCCTGCTGCCTTCAGCCTCTACAAAACCCTTTCCCACTTGGCGCCGCGCCACGCACAAAAATGGCAATACGGCTGGAGATGGGTCCCTCGCCCAAGGAGCCAGCAGGGAAAATTATGCCTTGTTCTAAAGCTCTTTGGGAACCGCTTGCGTAGCCCCACAGACCTGGGGGCTGCGGGCCTTCCTGCTGCCTTCAGCCGCGACACCACCCTTTCCCACTTGGCGCCCTATCAGGCACAAAAATGGCCATACGTCTGGAGATGGGTTCCCGCCCAAAGAGCCAGCAGGGAAAACTATGCCTTGTTCTAAAGCTCTTTGGGAACCTCTTGCGTAGCCCCACAGACCTGGGGGCTGCGGTCTTTCCTGCTGCCTTCAGCCTCAAAACCACCCTTTCCCTCTGGGCGCCGCGCCAGGCACAAAAATGTCCATACGGCTGGAGATGGGTCCCCCGCCCAAAGAGCCAGCAGGGAAAACTATGCCTTGTTCTAAAGCTCTTTGGGAATAGCTTGCGTAGCCCCACAGACCTGGGGGCTGCGGGCCTTCCTGCTGCCTTCAGCCTCAAAACCACCCTTTCCAATTTGGCGCCGCGCCAGGCACAAAAATGGCCATATGGCTGGAGATGGGTCCCCCGCCCAAGGAGCCAGCAGGGAAAACTATGCCTTGTTCTAAAGCTCTTTGGGAACCGCTTGCGTAGCCGCACAGACCTGGGGGCTGCAGGCCTTCCTGCTGCCTTCAGCCTCAAAGCCACCCTTTCCCACTTGGCGCCGCGCCAGGCCCAAAAATGGCCATACGGCTGGAGATGGGTCTCCCGCCCAAAGAGCCAGCAGGGAAAACTATGCCTTGTTCTAAAGCTCTTTGGGCACCGCTTGCATAGCCCCACAGACCTGGGGGCTGCGGGCTTTCCTGCTGCCTTCAGTCTCAAAACCACCCTTTCCCACTTGGCGCTGCGCCAGGCACAATAATGGCCATACGGCTGGAGATGGGTCCCCCGCCCAAAGAGCCAGCAGGGAAAACTATGCCTTGTTCTAAAGCTCTTTGGGAACCGCTTGCGTAGCCCCACAGACCTGGGGGCTGCAGGCTTTCCTGCTGCCTTCAGCCTCGACACCACCCTTTCCCACTTGGCGCCGTGCCAGGCACAAAAATGGCCATACGGCTGGAGACGGGTGCCACGACCAAAGAGCCAGCAGGGAAAACTATGCCTTGTTCTAAAGCTCTTTGGGAACCGCTTGCGTAGCCCCACAGACCTGGGGGCTGCAGGCCTTCCTGCTGCCTTCAGTCTCAAAACCACCCTTTCCCACTTGGCACTGCGCCAGTCACAAAAATGGCCATACGGCTGGAGATGGGTCCCCCGTCCAAAGAGCCAGCAGGGAAAACTATGCCTTGTTCTAAAGCTCTTTAGAAACCGCTTGCGTAGCCCCACAGACCTGGGGGCTGCAGGCCTTCCTGCTGCCTTCAGCCTCTACAAAACCCTTTCCCACTTGGCGCCGCGCCAGGCACAAAAATGGCCATACGGCTGGAGATGGGTCCCCCGCCCAAAGAGCCAGCAGGGACAACTATGCCTTGTTCTAAAGCTCTTTGGGAACCACTTGCGTAGCCCCACAGACCTGGGGGCTGCAGGCTTTGCTCCTGCCTTCAGCCTCAAAGCAACACTTTCCCACTTGGCGCCGCGCCAGGCTCAAAAATGGCCATACGGCTGGAGATGGGTCCCCCGCCCAAGGAGCCAGCAGGGAAAACTATGCCTTGTTCTAAAGCTCTTTGGGAACCGCTTGCGTAGCCCCACAGACCTGGGGGCTGCGGGCTTTCCTGCTGCCTTCAGCCTCGACACCACCCTTTCCCACTTGGCGCCGCGCCAGGCACAAAAATGGCCATACGGCTGGAGATGGGTCCCCCGCCCAAAGAGCCAGCAGGGAAAACTATGCCTTGTTCTAAAGCTCTTTGGGAACCGCTTGCGTAGCCCCACAGACCTGGGGGCTGCGGGCTTTCCTGCTGCCTTCAGCCTCGACACCACCCTTTCCCACTTGGCGCCGCGCCAGGCATAAAAATGGCCATACAGCTGGAAATGGGTCCCCCGCCCAAAGAGCCAGCAGGGAAAACTATGCCTTGTTCTAAAGGTCTTTGGGAACCGCTTGCGTAGCCCCACAGATCTGGGGGCTGCAGGCTTTGCTGCTGCCTTCAGCCTCAAAACCACCCTTTCCCACTTGGCGCCGCGCCAGGCACAAAAATGGCCATACGGCTGGAGATGGGTCCCCCGCCCAAAGAGCCAGCAGGGAAAACTATGCCTTGTTCTAAAGCTCTTTGGGAACCGCTTGCGTAGCCCCACAGACCTGGGGGCTGCGGGCTTTCCTGCTGCCTTCAGCCTCAAAAGCACCCTTTCGCACTTGGCGCCGCGCCAGGCACAGAAATGGCCTATGGCTGGAGATGGGTCCCCCGCCCAAAGAGCCAGCAGGGAAAACTATGCCTTGTTCTAAAGCTCTTTTTGAACCGCTTGCTTGGCCCCACAGACCTGGGGGCTGCAGGCTTTGCTGCTGCCTTCAGCCTTGACACCACCCTTTCCCACTTGGCGCCGGGCCAGGGACAAAAATGGCCATACGGCTGGAGATGGGTCCCCTGCCAAAAGAGCCAGCAGGGAAAACTATGCCTTGTTCTAAAGCTCTTTGGGAACCGCTTGCGTAGCCCCACAGACCTGGGGGCTGCGGGCTTTCCTGCTGCCTTCAGCCTCAAAACCACCCTTTCCCACTACGCACCGCGCCAGGCACAAAAATGGCCATACGGCTGGAGATGGGTCCCCCGCCCAAAGAGCCAGCAGGGAAAACTATGCCTTGTTCTAAAGCTCTTTGGGAATCGCTTTTGTAGCCCCACAGACCTGGGGGCTGCGAGCCTTCCTGCTGCCTTCAGGCTCAAAACCACCCTTTCCCACTTGGTGCCGCGCCAGGCCCAAAAATGGCCATACGGCTGGAGATGGGTCCCCCGCCCAAGGAGCCATCAGGGAAAACTATGCCTTGTTCTAAAGCTCTTTGGGAACCGCTTGCGTTGTCCCACAGGCCTGGGGGCTGCGGGCTTTCCTGCTGCCTTCAGCCTCGACACCACCCTTTCCCACTTGGCACCGCGCCAGGCACAAAAATGGCCATATGGTTGGAGATAGGTTCCCGCCCAAAGAGCCAGCAGGGAAAACTGTGCCTTGTTCTGAAGCTCTTTGGGAACCGCTTGCGTAGACCCACAGACCTGGGGGCTGCGGGCTTTCCTGCTGCCTTCAGTCTCAAAACCACCCTTTCCCTCTGGGCGCCGCGCCAGGCACAAAAATGGCCATACGGCTGGAGATGGGTCCCCCGCCCAAGGAGCCAGCAGGGAAAACTATGCCTTGTTCTAAAGCTCTTTGGGAACCGCTTGCGTAGCCCCACAGACCTGGGGGCTGCAGGCCTTCCTGCTGCCTTCAGCCTCGACACCACCCTTTCCCACTTGGCGCCGCGCCAGGCACAAAAATGGCCTATGGCTGGAGATGGGTCCCCCGCCCAAGGAGGCAGCAGGTAAAACTATGCCTTGTTCTAAAGCTCTTTGGGCACCGCTTGCGTAGACCCACAGGCCTGGGGGCTGCGGGCTTTCCTGCTGTCTTCAGCCTCAAAACCACCCTTTCCCACTTGGCGCCACGCCAGGCACAAAAATGGCCATACGTCTGGAGATGGGTCCCCCGCCCAAAGAGCCAGCAGGGAAAACTATGCCTTGTTCTAAAGCTCTTTGGGAACCGCTTGCGTAGCCCCACAGACCTGGGGGCTGCGGGCTTTCCTGCTGCCTTCAGCCTCAAAACCACCCTTTCCCACTTGGCACTGCGCCAGGCACAAAAATGGCCATACGGCTGGAGATGGATCCCCCGTCCAAAGAGCCATCAGGGAAATCTATGCCTTGTTCTAAAGCTCTTTGGAAACCGCTTGCGTAGCCCCACAGACC